>NC_073313.1:82710493-83060287 GCF_027595985.1 Sorex araneus
TGAATTAGTTTAATTTTTGGTGTTTGGGCCAAATATGGTGATGCTCAGGCTTTACTCCTGGCTCTGCACTCAGTTATTACTCCTGGAGGTGCTAAGGGGAAACATATGGGATATCAGGGATCAAACCTGGGTTGGCGATGTGCAAGATAAGCACCCTACCAGCTGTACTGTCTCTCTGGCCTCAGATGCCTACTTGTTTGTTTTTTTTTTTGCTTTTTGGGTCACACCCAGCGATGCTCAGGGGTTACTCCTGGCTTTGCACTAAGGAATTGCTCCTGGTGGTGCTTGGGGGACCATATGGGATGCCGGGGATCGAACCCGGGTCGGCCGCATGCAAGGCAAACGCCCTACCCACCGTGCTATTGCTCGGCCCCCTTTTTTTTGTTTGTTTGTTTGTGGATCACACCTGGCAATGTTCAGGGCTACTCCTGGCTCTTTGTTTAGCAATTGCTCCTAGCCCTGCTCAGCGGACTATATGGGATGCCAGGGATTGAACCCAGATCCAGTGTGTGCAAGGCAATTACCTTAGCCACTGTATTATCTCTCTGCCCCCCAGATGACTATTTAATTTTTTAATTGAATCACAGTGAGATACACAGTTACAAGGTTGTTAATGACTGTGTTTCCGTTATATAATGTTCCAACACCCATCCTTTCACCAGTGTACGTTTTCCACCACCAGTGCCCCAGTTTCCGTCCTACTGCCCCCCCTGCTACCACTGCCTCCCTCTGTGGCAGGTATTCTTCTCCTCCTTCTCCTCCTCCTCCTCCTCCTCTTTTCTCTCTGCCTCTCTCTGCCTCTCTGTCTCTGTCCCTCTTTCCTTTTGTCAGATGCCTATTTTGAAGAATTGGATTTTGCAATTCTGTCCAGAAAGCTGGGCAACTGGAAACTCCAACAGGAATCAATGTTGTAGTCTTTTCGAAGAGGAATCATAAATGGAATGGCTTGGGGACCACTCCCCATGGTGCTCAGAAGACTATGCATTGACTGATGGAACCCAGTGCAACATGTATGTAAAGCATGTGCTTTAGTTCTTTGAGAAGCTCCCCAGCTCCATGTTGTAGAGTTAAGTTTGCCATGCATGACATAAGCTAGTCAGTTAACTGCTGCCAGTCTTGCATCAGAACAACTTTGGGAGGCTTGCTCTTCAAGCCCATGATCTCCCTTGAGCATATATCTTGCTTGCTTGTCTCTATGTTTCTTTGTGCGCCTATTTCCACTCTGGAGGAGCCCATGTTCTTTCTTAATATGCACTACCTTCTTTATCTCCCCTCACATCTCTCTAAATAAGTTTCAATAAAGAGTATCTTGCTTCAACATTTTGCCTCCTCCTGAAATTCCTTTCTGTGAGGGAAAGGTTATGGACCACAGTGCCTGTGCACGCTGGTGGCCAAAGTAGGCTGAGGAGAGAGGTAGAAGCACTCTTTTCTCCAGTCAACCTCCCTTGCAACTAAGCCACTGTCAACCACGCCTCTGGCAAAAATCACTAAGGCATTGATGGTGGATTCCAGAATGGGGCTGATTCTGTGTCTCCCCCAGAACCTATCATGGATGTGAAAGACTGATAAGATCTTTAGGCTCGCTGAATACAGATGCTATGCCCAACATGTTCTCAAATGAGAAAAGGCCATTGTGGGAGAATACCCTACAGATTTGGTCTCAGAAAGGGTTGACCTGTTGATGGGGAAAAGGAGGAGAAGGAACTAAAAAAAAAACAAACCTAACTTGGTAAACCTCATATTTGCTCATAAGATAGTCAACTAATTGAATGTATGAGGCCAGCCACGTTGTCAAGGGTAGTCTAAGTAGAATATAACTGAGTATAGATGTTAGCCATGTCTACGAAATACCTTCAAAACAACAACCTAAGATGCATTTGGATTCAGTGAATGGAAACCATGGCTCCCTCAAATAGCCTATGTGGTATGTAAGTCATCAAATTCATCATACTTTAAAAAAAATGAGTAAAAGAAGTCAGCTTTGTGAAAGCTAGCTGTTCTGTCCTGCAATCTTCAACCATTAAAAGATAAGTCATCTTCTTAGAAATAAATTTTCACTTGGCCAATATTAAGATAAAAAAGAA
This sequence comes from Sorex araneus, assembly GCF_027595985.1. Classification (NCBI taxonomy): domain Eukaryota; kingdom Metazoa; phylum Chordata; class Mammalia; order Eulipotyphla; family Soricidae; genus Sorex; species Sorex araneus. The sequence continues at coordinate 82,712,578 of NC_073313.1, forward strand.
TAAGACACAGGTAAAAAATCATTATCTAGAGAAACTTCCTTAGTCTACTTAATAAAAAATCTCAAGTAGCTATTTAGTTTCCTTATTGCAAGGACTATCATTATTATAAACCTTTTTTATTTTTTTGCAGCATAGAGTCAACTCTATAAAATTAGCAAGGTTCCACACATGGAGTTTTTCATCTGATAGACACTCCTAATTTCCTCACTTTAATTCTATATCTGTGAGTTATCACTTAACTCTGATGCCTCACTCTGGTACCTCTGTAGTTCTTTCTGCGGTGGTAGTACTTATAGAGTTAATAATCAATACTATCAATGAAAACACATTCTTTGTCTTTTCTGCACATCTGAAAAGTTCCTGCCACAGAAATTCAAGGCAAATCTATGAGTAAGTAGGCGAAAGGAGTTGGCCATTGATATTGTGTTGGCCTTTTAAGAATACTTGGGAATACGGGGCTGGAGAGAGAGCCCAAGGGGTAAGGTGTTGTGCTTGTTTTGCATGTGGTCCACCCTTGTTGGGTCTGGACTGAGCTACCAGGGCGAGCCCATGTAGACTGTACTGTACTACAGACAGGAACATAGGAACCCATGAAAATTTGATTGGGTTCAAATTTGGTGTGAACCATGGTAACACCTCTAAGGACGATTGGAGGCCACCCTAAAAGCCTCCGTCCCTCTCGGAGAGCACGGCAAGCTACCGAGAGTATCTCGCCTGCACGGCAGAGCCTAGCAATCTGCCCATCGCATATTCGATATGCCAACAACAGTAACAACAATTGGCCTCATTCACCTGTTACCGAAAGGGCTCCCAATATGGCAGCGTTAAGAAAGATGAACAGCCCTCGGCCCAGATAAATCCGGAGCCGCTGAGCGTGAATCGGACCCTCTGCGCCTAAAGACTTTGATTCCAAAGATGTAACACATTCGGGCATCCAGCGCAGCGTCCGATAGCGATGCACTGGGACACCGAACTGGGCTACAACTCTGTGCTGCCGGGGGTGGATTTTTTTTTCCTCCCCACCCTGTCTTCCTGCACGGAAAGCGGCGGGCTGGCAGCACCCATGTGGCAGGCGCCATCTTCTGTGACTCCAAACCCACAGGTATTCGGTTTTTACTTTTGGGGCTCCCAGGAACTCATGGGAAGGGGGCGTTACCGGCACGCCCTCGGCCCAGATAAATCTGGAGCCACTGACCTCGAATCGGACACTCTGCGCCTAAAGACTTTGAATTCAGAGACTTCTTACAGCAATGCACTGGGACTGTGAGCTGGGCTATGTAATTTCTGGCAGAATTTTCCCTGGACTTTATACAGAAATCCAAAACCGCGCGGACGCAGCAGCGTCCGCGCGACTTAACATTTATAATTGTCAGCAAATGTGAAACGGTTCCATTTGAACAGGTCTGACTTGGGGGGGAAACTCCAAATAATAACAGTAAGTTTTTGTTGAAATATTGAAGGTTTTTAATGTAGCAGCCACCTCTGGACTGTGAACTAAGCAAAAGCCCCACGCTGGCCGACATGGAGTGGCGTACACCATACTACACCATACTATGAGGCGCAGGAAGGGGGATGAGGGGGAAAAAGAAAAAAAAAAGGGAAAAGGAAAAAGGGAAAAAAAGAGAGAGATTGAGTATGTACTTGTAGCAGTGGGGCTACATATCTCTTCATTTCCAGCAATGAAAAACTAATTATCAAATGTAGTAGGTCTGTCTCTCTTGCTTGGAAACTCCAACAACTATAGTGAGTTTTGTGTTGAATTATGGAATGTAATCAAGGTAAAGAAAACATGAAGTGAAATTCATTAGTTATACAGTAGGGGTGGGGGGTGGGGGCGGGGGGTATACTGGGGTTTCTGGTGGTGGAATATGGGCACTGGTGAAGGGATGGGTGTTTGAATATTGTATAACTGACATATAAACCTGAGAACTTTGTAACTTTCCACATGGTGATTTAATAAAAATTAAAAAAAAGAAAGATGAACAAAGAGAGGCTGAAAAAATCTTGGGGACAAACTAGGAAGACATCATCTGATAAAAAGAAAAAGCCAAAGAAAAATACAGTACTCTAGTGTTAATGGAGTCAGATGTTTGTACCAAATTTTAGCCTAGGGAATAAATGAACTGAGTAGAAGGAAGCAGAGATAAAGTTGGGACTTCAGCTATGCGATAAGACAGAGTATATGAGTAGGTGAGGGTTAAAGGCATTTTCCATATAGGATTCATGCCGAGAATAAGGGTCACAGGATGGGAACCTTGCCTGCTGTGGCAGAGTGCTATCTGCTCTGGGTTCTTGTGGAAAGCATGTAAGATTAGATCGCTAACCACCAGACTTTCTCTTGTACAACTACTTTATTTAGCAGTTCCAGTTGGTACAAACAAGACAGGCAGGGAGGCAGGCAGCAAGATAGAGAAAAGGGGACTACTTCTATACAGAAACCTGGTTTTGTATGGTTATATGACCCTGCCCATTAGGGTTTTTTCTGTTATATGATTGATTATATTCTATGAGGCAGAGAGTCTCTTGCCCGCGTGCCTGGCTGTCTTCCCGGGGCCCCTTTGAGGAGGTGGGCTTCAGTATCCCTCCCCACCCCGAGCAGAGATCCCACAGCTGGGCTGAAGACCTCTGGAGCCTAGCCACAGCCATGCTCAAGGCCCCTCTCCACATGTTTGGATAAGCCTCACGCATGAAGGAGCCAGCAGAGGAACCCAGGTGTGTGGGACCCAGGACTGAGACCTCCAAGCCTGCTCAGATCTGGACTTGACCTCTTCCACCCAGAGTTCCCATTTTCCAGTAGCTAGGCTGTCACACCTAGGGACTGCCCACAGCGCCGTGTAATCCCACTAACGGCCAGAGACTATAAAACCAAGCTCCCGGAAGACATATTATAGCCCAGTTCTCCCTCTGGGAGAACCTGGCAAGCTACCAAGAGTTTCCTGCCCACATGGGAGAGCCTTGCAAACTCCCCATGGTGTATTCATATGCCAAAACAAGTAACAATGAGGGGTCTCATTCCCCTTACCCTGAAAGAGTCTCCAATGCGACACCATTGGAAAGGATGAGTAAAGAGAGGCTTCTAAAATCTCAGGACTAGGACGAATGGAGACGTTACTGAGATTGCTCAAGAAATTGGACTATCAACGGGATGATGATGATGGTGATGATATTCTATGAGATCATCGTATTGGGGGTGTGGGTTGATTGTAGGATAATCAGTCATATCACATATCACCCTCATATAGGTATGTGAGATTATGCCAGCTCTTCTTATGCAAATAAAGTCTGGAGGATGATAAATAAGATCATCTGAGAAAATTAGGGTGTGTAATATGATGCATCAGAGGTCTGGCCCCTCTGTTCTTTTTCTTGTTCTTCCTTGCTAACTTTCTTATAACATTTGCCTCTCTAGAAATGGATACTCTAAATACTTTTAGGGATATGGGATGAAAGTCCAGCTTCTGAAGCAACTTCCTGCTAATAAGGGGTATTCTATTAAGTCACTTGAGGCATCCCTCTTTGTTCTCTGTGCAGAACCTAATTTCTGGAGGGTTGGTCAAGCAGGGCATGGCAGAGCAAGGGGTTCTCCAGGATTTTGTAAACTCTGGGGAAACACATCAAATATTAAGGCAGATAATGACAGTTAAAGAGTGGGGGAGTGTATCATCACCATTAAGGGAGTCCCTCATACACAAATGTGTAATTAGATTGAAAGTGGGAGTACATCTATAGCCCAGAAGGTGAAGTCACTACTCACATACTATTTTTATACCTTTGTCTGGGAATAAATATTTTATTTCATTTTTATGTTGGCAAATAATTTTCAAGTTTATTTCATTTTCTTTTCCTTTTTTTTCTTTTTATTTTGGGTACAATACCTAATATGTTTTGTTTTTAATTTTCTTTTTGATTTTTTTATGTTAGTGAATCACCGATGCCTGATGGGGCTTGGAGTTCCCTCTGATGCGTTCCTGAGGCTTGCGTGGCCCCCTTTTGGCCGGGGAGCTTCTTTTCTTAAATACAAAGCTAAATAATATACAGGTACAACCCAGACTGTCTGTATCATATTGACAAAGCCTATTGGGCCCTCCTGATATTCATTGCCCAGGCACGTGTTGGTGGGGAAAGACTTTAGGCAGCACCGTGGTGAGATGGGGGCGGCTGTGGTCACCAGGCTGAGGAGGGCACCCAGAACTATCTCCATTTCACAATGGCCCAGGTGCAGAGGGCCAGGAGGACCCAGGACAAGGGATGGTGGGAAGGTCACAGTGCAAGTGAGAACTGCTCCTTAGTCTGTATCCACGCCCCTAAAATCCACATCCCCTGTACACTGGGCCTTTCCGGGAGGCTGTGCCCTCTGGGGTGCATGGCAGTCTCCTAGGAGGAAAGATGGCAGGTGGGCAGAGCTGAGCATAGACCTGAGGCTGGTGACCTTCAACCAACCCAGAGGAGAGGGGATGACAGTCGGAGAAGGTATGTAATTTTTTTTTTTTTGCTTTTTGGGTCACACCCGGCGATGCACAGGGGTTACTCCTGGCTCTGCACTCAGGAATCACTCCTGGCGGCGCTTAGGGGACCATATGGGATGCTGGGAATCGAACCCAGGTCGGCCGCGTGCAAGGCAAACGCCGTACCCACTACCCACTGTGCTATTGCTCCAGCCCCGAGAAGGTATGTAATTTCTGGTCCCACTACAAAACCTTACTTTTGACTAGAGTGCCATCCATATCTCTCCTGCAAAAACAAAACAGAACAAAACAAATGAAGAAATCAGCAGTTTCACTGGCTTCATGTCTTATACACATGTAAGTTGTTTTCTGTGGGGCCTCTTTTTTTCCTTAAAAAGTTTTTTTTTCTTTTTAGGAGCTGGAGCAATAGTATAGGGGGTAGGGCATTTGCCTTGCACGTGGCTGACCTGGTCCGATTCCCAGCATCCCATATGGTCCCCTGAACTCCGCCAGGAGTAATTCCTGAGTGCAAAGCCAGGAATAACCCCTGAGCATCTCCGGGTGTGACCCAAAAATTAAAAAAAAAAAGATTCTCTATTACTTTTCTAAAATAAATTCAGGGCTCACATTTTTTGGGGGGGTCATACCCGGCGATGCACAGGGATTACTCCTGGCTCTGCACTCAGGAATTACTCCTGGCGGTGCTCAGGGGACCATATGGGATGCTGGGAATCGAACCCGGGTCGGCCGCGTGCAAGGCAAACACCCTACCCGCTGTGCTATCACTCCAGCCCCCTGGGATCACATTTCTATAAAGAATTGTTTCCCAGTTTGGGGAAGGCCTGTTTCCTCCCTGTGATTCCCTGCCCTGAAGCTTGGGATACCCTGGGAGGTAAGGCCATGAAAGAGGACCTGTGGACTGGCCCTGGTCATGGCCTTGGATTAGCAACCTTTTGAGAAAGCAGGGGGAACACTGTGGACTGCACACCTGTTAAGAAAAAAGAGTCATACACTTCACAGTCTACCTGTCATACCTAAAGGAAACAAGAACTTGAAAGCATCCTATCCAGGCTGTGTGGGGTGTCCAGCGACCTCGGGGTAGGGAATGGAGGCCCAGCCCATCCTGGTGGGAAGCAGCAGAGGCCCCACTGCCTCTCCCTGAAACCTGTGCCGTGTCCTGGACTGCATACACCAGAAGCACAAACTTTCAACTTCTATACAAAGAAGATTCAAAAGTAACTAGGATATAAAAGTTTTGGTGATAAAAGGAGAGGTGGAGGGGAAGTGCCTGCCATAGACACAGACTGGCGGGGGGCATGGAAGGAGGAAAACTGGGGACATTAGCAGTGGGAAATGTACACTGGTGAAGGGACGGGTGTTGGAACAATGTAAGACTGAAACCCAATCATGGACAACTTTGTAATTGTTTCTATCGTGGTGATTTAATGAAACCTTTTTTTTAAGTTTGGGGGATGTAAGGCCATCTGTTCCAGTCCACCTCAGAAACCTGCAAGAGATATTTAAATATTACAGTGAAAAGACATCTTAATATACTTTTTGAAAACATCTAATGGATCTGCTGAGCAAATTACTTTTCTACGCACTTATGTGTAAAAAAAAATTGATTTCCTTTGAGGCCTCTTTGTCCATGGCAAGGTTAATGCTTCAGCCAGGGGTGTGCCTCCAGGGACTCGCGGCTGCGGTCCCCGTAGTCGTACAGCAGCTCCTCCCCGGCCTGGATGTCGCGGGAGGCGATGAGGATGAGGTGCGGGATGCCGGCAATGTCGTGCAGTTTTGTCTGGCAGTTCCCTCGTTTGCTGTGGTTGATGAGCCGCCCCAGACGGTCGGTCTCCCGGGTGGCGTCGATGCAGTAGGTCTTGCTCAGATACTGGAAATAGTACATGTAGCAGCCGGTGGAGGGGTCTTGGGCGTACAGCGCCTCCCGTTTCTTGGCGTCTGTGATCTCGATGAGGTCCCCGTGGTATTCTACTATGAACTCGCCCCGGGAGAACCGCTTGGTGGAGATCACCCCCCTGCCCTTACCGGCGATGAGGCCAATCTTCATTCCTTCTTCCTTCCCGCTTTGAATCAACTCGTCTATTCTCCTTCGTTGCTCAGACTGGAGCGCGGCCTTGCTCTTCCGGGAGCTCCTCCGCACAGGGTAGGAGTCGGGGAGCTTGCCGTTCTGCTGCGGTTTCCCTTGAGATTCACACCTTGGGGCCCGTTTGCGCTTCATGGGTTTTTTCGGGCCTTGCTTGGTGACAGCCGCTCCGCGGGAGTGACAAGACGAGGTCGGAGTTTGGGGAGACTCGACCGCTTGAGATTGTGGCTTTGGAAGACGGGGCGGGCGGCCTCTCTCTCTGCCCCTCGGTGTCTCTGACTCCAAGGTGCTTGGCTTTCTCCTTGGCATTCTCTTCTCTCCTCGTTTACCGTAGCTCCTCATGCGTGGCCTTCCCCGGCATCCCACACCGGGATACACCCCCGAGGCGTCTCCCTGAAGGGGGGAGCGCATTCCAGAGCATCTTTTCGAGCTCCTGGGGGAATAGATCTTCGATTTCCCGGCCAATACATTCTCCGGCAGCCCGGCCAGGCCCAGAGCGGTGCGGCCAGCGCCCTGGCCCGGGCGGCGGCCCCTCCGGCCAAACCGCCGCCGCTGCCCATGCTGCTGCTGCCGTTGCTGCTGCTGCCGTTGCTGCTGCTGCCGTTGCTGCTGCTGCCATTGATGCTGCTGCCATTGATGCTGCTGTTGCCGCCGTAGACAGAGCTGTCGCGGCGCCCCGGGGAAGGTCCACAGGCGCCCCTTGGGACCCCTTTTCCCCATGGCTTCGAGGCTGGGCCTGACCCCCGCGTGCCCCGCTGCCGCCGCTGCCTCCGCTGCCGCCCCCGCCCTGCCCGGCCCGGGAGCCAATACACGCGAGATGGACACGAGCCACACGCGAACCAAACGCGAGGCACGCACAGGCGGTGGCAGCCCCGCGGGTCCTACTCCCCGTGTATTTAACTGCGGGTTTTGAACAGGTCGTTAAGACCTAGGTGTTGAGCTCGATATTCTTACCCTGTGGTCAACATCTGAGGACTCAGTCCCCCATGATGGAGAAGCATCTAAGTCACACTTTTCGGCCTCTGAGTGTGATGGATCAACCCATCTATATACCGGGCTGTGATGAATTTACCTGAGTGTGGTGAATACCACGAACCACGGACTGTGAAGGCTGTGGGACGAGAGAGAAGGACTGGAAAGGGGCCCTTTTAAAGAGTTTGTAATTTTGGTGAGTGTGTTTCACCCCCAATAAGCTTTTATTGATCCTAATTACCCTGGGGGCTAAAGAAGTTCCCAGCAGGACCCTCGGGGTTTAGGCAATACTAAGCCAGTTGGAATGAGCTGAGGGAAAGAGTATGCCTTCCTAGCAAGGAATACTCATACCGATAATAGATCTTTGTGGATGAAAGGTGTCCCATACTGGTCTCAAGGGCTCATACCCAAGTCAGGAGATTTGGCAATGCTCTTTCGAAGGAAAGCCAGAGGCAGAACCTGTCACCATTTTTGAGATATTTCCTTACTGAGCTTCCTGATTGTGTTTACAATATCTTATTTACTCTTCCCACTTTGCTGGATGATTGAGGTCTGTAGACATAGTGTAAGTAATACCTAATTCCTAGAGTTTGGTCCACCTGCTGACTTATCTCTGCAGTGAAATAGGGACCATTTTGTATGTATGAGGTAGCCTATATCTGGGAATTCTTTCCTGGAGAAGTGCCTTAGTCACTTCATGTGCCTTCTCTGTCCTGGTAGGGAGTGCCTCTATCCATCTGGTAAAGGTATCCACCAGGACTAGCAAGTATTTAAATCCACATTATGAAGGTAATTGAGTGAAATCTACCGGCCAATCCTCTCTGGGATGTGAGCCATGCCTTGGTGTACAATTAACTTGGGAAGCTGAGCTCTGCATGGTTTGTTCCAAGCACAGATTTCACAACTCTGGCACACCTATCCCACGACCTTAGATAATCTCTTCCTCGTAAAGATGGAACAAACAAAACAGATGCAGAATTTGTCCCTGTCTAAATGACAGGAGTCAGATGGGCCTTGACACCTTCCACAAGAGAAATTGGTGCGAAGGCCGCACTTCCCTTCCAAAACTAGTCTTCTCTCTCATCATACCCTCTTATTAATGCCCAAGATAGCTCTTCCTCTGTAGAGGAGGGGCAGCTGTTCCCAGGGTCTGGTTGAGGGACGAAGGCCAAGGCTGTGCTCACTGACTGTCTTTTTGGCTGCTGTTTTGGCTTCCTGATCTGCCTTTTATTTCCTAATGCCACTTGACAGTTGTCTCCTTGATGACCCCTGCAATGCATAACTGCAACCCTTGTAGGCAGATGCACAGCATTAAGTAGTTTAAATATCTAAGCACCATACTTTGTAAGGCTTTCTTTTACAGTAAAAATACCTTTTTCATGGCTGGAATACAGGAGACACACAACAGAGTTGGGTTCTATCCCTGGCACAGCTGAGTGCAGAGCCAGGAGTAAGCCCAGAGCACCATCAGGTGTAGCCCTAAAACAAAATTTTGGAGGGGCTGGAGTGAGAGCACAGCAGGTAGGGCGCTTGCCTTGCACGTGGCCGACCCGGGTTCGATCCCCAGCATCCCATATGGTCCCCTGAGTACCTCCAGGGGTAATTCCTGAATGCAGAGCCAGGAGTGACCTCTGTGCATCGCTGGGTGTGACCCAAAAAGCAAAAAAAAAACAACCAAAATTTTGGAAAAAACCCTTTCTTTCCAATTGGCAGCTTGGGCATGCAATACCAAAAAGGCATACATGGAGTCTGTGTAAACATGGACTAACTTACCTTCACTGACCTCCAAGGCAGTAAGTCAGGGCTATGGGATCAGCAAATTGAGTCAAATATCCTGGGGCAAAGTGTCATTCCACCAGTGCAGGGGTGGTAACTACTGCATATCAGGAATTATGGATGTCTTGTTCTACAAAGAAAGTGCCATCTGTAAATGGAGGTTTGGGTTTTCCAATGGATTACAGAACAAATTAGGCCTACTGGCAGATGTCTGCTCCAGGATTTGGAGCTAAAAGTGCTCTAACTGTGTAGAGCATCCTGGCATAGATAATAAAAGTTACTGGGTTTAAGATTTCTCTAAAAGAAGAGTGTGATACCTAAGGACCGAGCTGTCAGTAATCCAAAGGTTGCCCTTGTTTTCAGGAGTGGCATTATTTAATGAAGGGTGTATATGAATAAGGAGGTCCCTCCCAAAATTAATTTATAGACCTCCTGTGCCAACAAAGCCATGGCAACTACTGCTCTCAGGCAGCCAGGCCGTCCTGCTGTGACCATATCTAGCATTTTACTACAATAACAACCAGTAGCTTCTCTGTGCCTAAGAACTGAGTTAAGATTCCCACAGCTATGCCTAAACTTTCAGAAACATGCAGCCAGAAGGGCTAAAAGACCGTGACAAAGCTAGAGGCCCGGCCTGTGTTTCAGGCTTGAAAGGCAGTCTCATGTTCTGTCCCCCAAAGAGTTGGGTGTTGTCCACATCCTTCCAACATTCATAAAGGTACGATAATTGGCCATATTTATAATCCATAATTGATAATGTTCTGTTAGTCCCAGAAAGACTTGGAGTTGACTCTTGGTTGTGGATGTGGGAATGTCAAATATAGTCTGAATTCTCTTTGGTCTTAAAGTCCTGGTTTCTGGAGTTAAAAAATTATTCCCAGATACTTAACTTTTTTAATTGAGCTAAACTTTACTCCTAATAACCTAATATGCCCTAGATGCAAGAAAATTAAGGGTCTTAACTGTATTTTCTTGTGACTCCTATTCATAGGGAAGCAGGTAAACAGATCATCCACATATTAAAAGATTTTCCCCGACCCTCTGCGCCTAAAGACTTTGATTCCAGAAGCCAAACACATTCGAGCAACCAGCGCAGCTTCTTATAGCAATGCACTGGGACTGTGAACTGGGCTACAACTCCGTGCTGCCCAGGGGTGGATCTTTCCTTCCCACCCCATCTTCCCGGACGGAAAATGGCGGCAGCAGCAGCATACACATGGCAGGAGCCATCTTCTAAGACTCCTAACCCAGAGGTATACGATTTTTACACTTGGGGCTCCTAGGGAATCATGGAAAGTGGGTGTAACCGGCACACCCTTGGCCCAGATAAATTTGGAGCTGCTGAGAGTGAAATGGACCCTCTGCGCCTAAAGACTTTGATTCCAGAGACTTCTTACAGCAGTGCAATGGGACTGTGAGCTGGGCTATGCAATTTCTGGAAGAATTTTCCCTGGACTTTATACAGAAATCCAAAATTTCTGTATAAAATTATAGACTTAACATCTATAATTGTCAGCAATGTGAAACGGTTTCTTTTTAACAGGTCTGACTTGGGGGGGGACTCCAAATAATAACAGTGAATTTTTGTTGAAATACTGAAGGTTATTAAAGTAGCATCCATTTCTCTGGACTGTGAACTAAGCAACAGACCCACGCCGGCCAAGAAGAGGAAATAATCTCTTTCCTGGTTGTTTCCCATTTTCAGGGAGAAACGCGGTGTGGCATCCACCATACTATGAGGCGCGGGAAGGGGGATGAGGGGGAAAATAAAGGAAAAAGAAAAAGGAAAAAAAAAGTTATGTACTTGGAGCAGTGGGGCTACATATCTCTTCATTCTCAGCAATGGAAGACTAATTATCAAATGCTTCCTTGGTAGTAGAGCTGTCTTTCTTGGGGGGAAACTTCAACAACAATAGTGAGTTTTGTGTTGAAATATGGAACGTAATCAAGGCAAAGAGAAAATGAAGTGAAATTCATCAGTTATACAGTTGGGGTGGGGGATGGGGGCGGGGGTATACTGGGGTTTTTGGTGGTGGAATATGGGCACTGGTGAAGGGATGGGTGTTTGAATACTGTATAACTGAGACATAAACCTGAGAACGTTATAAGTTTCCACATGGTGATTCAATAAAAATTTTAAAAAAATGATTTTCCCTGCTTTTTATTGCAAATCTTCCAAATCTTTTCTAAGAGCTTTCTCAAACAAATGGGAACTGTTCCAAAAATCTTGGAGAAGTATAGTCCAGGTGAGATGTATGGGCTGCTCCTCCATATCCCACTTAAAGGCAAATAGGAATTGGGAGTCTTCTACTACAGGCATGCAGAAAAAAATATTCCTTAGACTTAACACTGTAAACCACTGGTTGACGGAGAAATGTGCCTTAGCAGGTTGTGTAAGGGGGTTCGGGGACATAGCAATAGTACAGTGGATTGAACACCTGACTTTCACATGACTGACCAAGGTTGATACCTGACACCACTATCTGATTGGTTACATCCTAAGAGATCATCAAAGTGTGGTTTAGTGAGACTTTGGAAGACCAGGCATATCTCATATTATCATATATGGGCACATCAGTTGATGCCATCTTCTGCTATGCAAATAAGGTTTGATAATGACCAATCACATGATACCTGCCCATATAATGGGTATGTGAAATAGTGCTATGTGCCATTATGCAAAGAACATTTGGAGGACGACCAATCAGATCATACATGCCCTTATATGGGCATATAAGGGTGACGAACTCCATCTTTATGCAAACAAGGTCTAAAGAATGACCAATGAGATTATTCATGCCCATACATGGACATGAAAGACATTATCACTTTCCCTTAAGCAAATAGGGCCTGGAAAATGACCAATCAAATCATACATGCCCTTACATGTATCACTGTATCACTGTCATCTCATTGTTTTTGGATTTACTCAAGTGGGCACCAGTAACAACTCTATTCCTCCCAGCCCTGAGATTTTACTCATCTTCTTACTCGTCTTTCCCAATGATTGGAGGCTCTTTCAGGGTCAGGGGAATGAGACCTATCGCTACTGTTTTTGGCATATTGAATAGTGGTATTTAAATTGATGTATTCTGCATTTATGAAAATAAGGTCTGGAGAAGGACAAATAATATCACACATGTCTTATATGGGCATGTGTGATGATATTATCTGTTCTTGTGTAAATAGGTGTCTGAAGAATGACCAATTACTCCACACGTACCATTTGTGGGCATGTAAATTGATGTCCTCTGCCCATTTGCAAATGGTTTGGTGGACAACTAATCAGATGCTCTTATGTTACACAAGCTCTTACTGTGTCTCTAATGTGATGTTACCTGACCTTATGCAAATAAAGTCTAGATGATGAACAAAGGGATCACATATATAAATTAGAGTGTATAATATGATATATCAGAGATCTGGTCCTTTTCTCCTCTTCTGGTCCCTTCCCGTCACTTCCTTAGTAATATATGTATCATATTCCCTGCAATATCTGGCAAGGAAAATCCCAAACACTGAAGAATGGCATGAATAACACTACACTGAGAAAACATAAATATCACAAAGGTAGAGGAAAGGTTCCAGTTGGAGCAAATTCACTTAATCTCAACAAAGATTAATTGAGTATTTTATCTATACTAGCAGCCAAAAGGTGGATAATCTAGAACGAACAGAGTACTTGATCTATTTCTGTCATTGGTGCTACCAACCTTGAAATAACAGCATCAACTCTCCCTCCACCTTCTTTATCAACCACCATTTAGCCAATCAATCATCTGTCTCTTCCTTTTCATCAATTTCCAGTACTACGGGACTGCAATCCATCAATTCAGTCAACTAATAATCCTTTGAATCTGTGATTTATATATAAAAATATGACTTGTGAAATCTTTTAGTGTTGAAGAGAGCAACTAGACACTGAAGAATCAAATTTCAGAGAAAGGAGATTACTCTGACCTGGGTTGGTCAAATAAAGCTTGACAAGCATGGCAGCTGAGCTGAGTTTTGAAAGTTGCCCAGAATTCAGATGTATCCTAAAGAGGGCTTCTCAAGTGAATGGATGAAATGAGCTATAGTACAACAAATGGAATGTCATATTTTGTATCATACAGAGACATTAGAGCAGAATTATCAACTCTGCACCCTAGAGAGGAGGTGAACCATAAAAAACAGTGACCAAAATTGACTCAGACTGTGTGATCTGAAGATCTAGTTGATCGGCCAGAGGAATAGCACAGCGGATAAGGTACTGGCTGTGCACTTGAGTGACCCTGGTTCTAGCCCTGACATTGTATATTGTTCCACAAGCACCTCCAGGAATGCATGGGGGGCAGAGAGTAGGTAAGATAGAGAAGAGACCAGTATGACAATAAGATCTGGGGATGATCAGGCTGCACAAGATCTGAGTGTTAAAAGTAGGTAAAGGGATATTCTTGATAACCTTCCAGTGTCAATAATGCAAACCACAATGCCCAAAAGGAAAGAGAAAGAGAGAGGGAGAGACAGGACACAGAGAAGAAAACCCCCTGCCATAGAGGCATGCTGGGGGCGGGGGGGTAGGAGTGATGGAGGGGAACCTGGGGATATTGGTGCTGGGAAATGTACACTGGTGGATGCATGGGTGAACGGGTGTGTGACTTAAATCTAATAATGAACAGCTTTGTTAGGATCTGTCTATCTCACAATGATTCAATTCAAAATAATTTAAAATTTTTTTAAAAAGAAATAAGCCCTGAGAAAAAACTTACACTTAATGTAAAAGGATATGCTGATTAATAGTCTCTTGTATCCAGGGAGGTAGTTATTTATGCTAAAGATAACATAATACTGTGTGGGAGAGGAGCAAGTAAAAACCCATATACACAACCTACAAAATCTCATCCTACTAAACCAATCCTGCATGCAGAAATCAGGGCAGCATTTTTCTCCATATTGATACATTCAGAGATTTGACAGTTCACCCACACTTCTGTGAAATAACTAAGAAGTGAGTGGAATTATCATCTGGTTTGTTCACCAAATCTGTCCCAATTTAGATACTATGAACCATGAAACAAATATTCTGCAAGAGACATATGAATGCTGTCTTGGAGGATATTTCCTCTGATGTAGCTGATATAAATTAACTCTGTTGGGGAAAAAACAGTGTTGAATATATATATATAATTTGGTACTTCCCTGCCCAGAGGTAAGTTTTTACACCTAGTCTTTGTCTTCATGGTAGGCAACAATGTGGAGGAAAGGAATACCAAGAAACCTCCTTCTAGAAATGATCTCTTTGTATTACCATAACCTTATTCACAAGTCCAGTGACCTCTACAAGTCTACGAGAAATTTTCTTGGATGAAAATAGGTTACAGGGGCCCAAGCATGTAGGACATTGGCCTTGTATGTGGTGGGCCCAAGTTCTACTCTTGGCACCCCATTTGGTCCCCCAAGCCCAACAGCGGTGATCCCTGAGCTTAGTGCCAGAAGTAAGCCCTGAGCACCACTGGATGTGGCCCAAAACCAAAAAATAAAAAGAAATAAAATGGGTCACAAGTGGAAAAAGTTTAAGAAGCCCTGCTCTCACAATAGCCTCTGCTTATTTTTTAATTAAGGCACACTGATTTGCAAAGTTGTTCCAACACTAATCCCACCATCAATGTCAACTTCTTTACACAAGTGTTCTCAGGTTCCCTCCCATCACTACCACTCCAAGTGTGTCTCCTTAATAGGCACACTTTTATGTTTGGTTATTGTAGTTTGAGTCTCCTATTTACAGTGCTCTTGGTTATATGGTTTAAACCGAAACATGTACCACTCCTAGCACTGATGTGCCCGAGCCCCCTACCCCTGACACTTCCCATCCACCTCTTCTTCCCCTTCCTTTCTTCCCTTCCTTTTCTTCTCATTTCTGTAATGCAGGATCAAAGGTAATCTAGGCATTATCCTTGATTATCTTGCATTTGCTGTCATGTTATTTTACATTCCACAAATAAGTGAAATCATTTGTATCTGTTCTTCTGATTTACTTCTATTGCCATAATATCCTTTAGTTCTATCCAAATTGCATGATTTCATCATTCCTCACAGTTACATAGTATTCCATTGTGTATGTTTACCATACCTTTGTTATCTGCTTGTCTGTCATTGGACACTTGGTTTGATTTAATATTCCACCTACTGAAATAAACATTGCAATGAAAAATGGTGTGCATATGTCTTTTTGAATGATATTTGTGTTGATTTGTATATTTGTGTCTTTCGGGGTTGATACCAAGAAATGTAATTATTGGGTTCTATGGTAGCTCTATTCTAACTTCTCTGAGAAATCTTCATACTTTTTTATATAGGGGTTGAAAAAGCATTTTTACCAGCAGTGGATCCAGGTTCCTTTTTCACCACATCCCCACCAGCACAGATTGTTTTCTTTTTTTGTCTTTTATGCCATTCTCAATGCTGTGAAATTATATCTCATTATTGTCTTGATTTAGATTTTCCTGATAATAAGTGAAGGTTAGCCATATTTAGTGTGCTTATTAACCATCTATCTGTTTTCAGAGAAGTGTCTGTTCAGGGCTTGTTCTTGGCTCTGTACTCCTGGATCACTCCTAATGAAGTATCTGAGATAGAACCTAGGTCAGCATCAAACAGGGAAAGAACCCAACCTGTTGTTCTATCTCTTTAGCCCTTTCTCCCCATTTTAGTGGGGTTTATGGATTTGTTTTTTGGTGGTGGGCTCTGTGAGTTATTTGTGTATCTTGGATATTAACCTCTTGCACAAGTCCTGAGTACTAATGCGTTTTGACCATTCAGTTGGGTATCTTTCAGTTTTAGCCCATGTTTCTTCTGCCATATAGAAACTCTTTAATTTGGTTTAGCTCCATTTGTTTATTTATGTTTCTGTTGCCTTTTCCAATGGATCATAGCATTGAAAACATCTTTGAGGTTCAAATTTTGTTTTGTTTTTGGGCCATACCTGGCAGTGCTCAGGGGTTACTCTCAGCTCTGTACTCAGAAATTATTCCTGGTGCGGCCAGGAGTACCATATGGGATACTGGGAATTGAGCCCAGGTTGGCCATGTGCACGGTCCTACAAGCTATACTACTGCTCATGCCCCAAGTCATATCTTAAAGTGTTCTTATCCATACCTCAAATCTGAATACACCTTTCAGGGTAAAGGACCAAAGGTTGGAGATTTTTTCCCTGTCATTCTGTCATCTTCATGCTTATATAAATTCATATAAGATCTGTTGTAAATGTTCTTTCCTTTGTATTTTGGATTTTGTTTCTCTCTTACCATTTTAAGTAATTTATATGTCTCTTTGGTTCTTGCTCTTGGTTTGCACTATGTCTTGGTGTTGTTCTATTAAGGTGAATTTTGTTTAATATCCTTTGGGCTTTTTGTGTGCAGGTATCACTTCAATTATCAGGGAAGTTTTCAGCAATTATCTGTTCCACTGCACTTTCATCCCCTTTCTTATTTTCCTCTCCTTCATGTTTTCCCATTATTCAAAGATTATTTTTTTATCACTTGTATAACTTGTCATCCTGTTGATCTTTGTTTGCTCGAGCGGGTTCAGTAAAGTCTCCATTCATCCCTGTCGCATGCTTGTGTAGCCCAATGGTATCTGCTCTCTCCAGGAACAGGAAGAGCCTCAAACGGTTTGTTCAGGGTTTTGATGAAGAAGTCTGACCATCTCGTAGGTGGGCATCCACGTGGTCTTTTGACGTCCTGTGGAATCCAGTCAGTAATAATTTTTCTTATAAATTAAATATTTTATATTTTCTTCTATTCTTTAAAGTTGTTTTGCTATTCTGTGCCTATAGTCTCTGGAAGTGCTAGAAGTTTAAGACAAGCACTTTACTCACTGTATTATCTCTCCAGCCCCATTATATCCAGATTTTTAAAAGTCTTTGACACATAGTTTCCCCTAACTCTAATTTATAGCAGCAATCTGATTTCTCCTTAATGACTGGGATCTGTCACTGGAGTGAATAAAATAACTCCTCTTGGGGATGGAGGGAGGTTGGGTCACACCTAAAGGGGCTCAGATACTACTCCAAACTCTGTGCTCATGAGTCACTCCTTTCAATGGTCAGGGGACCAAATGCACTTATGGGGATTGAACCAGGTCTGCTGCATCTTAAACAAGCACCTTAACCCTTGTCCTGTGTGTTTGGTTCCAGCAGAATAGCTATTTTCACCAACTTTCAATGGCATCAGGAGACTGAAATGTCCAGATGGAACTCTCAATTTCCTCTTCAGTGGGACCATTTGTAAGATTGCAGGTAAATGCACTCATTGTTTTGGGAGAACTCAAACCAGTAGAGCTCAAAATTCCTGTCATGGAAAGAGAGCTTCTGGAAGTTTGTTGTTAGGGGGAAATAGTGAACCAAGGATTTCCTACTCCCATCCCTTAATTCCTGGACCCTTATTTACTAGATCCAAGAGTCACAGCACATTATGGTCTATACCATAAAGCATGTGTAATCCCACCAATGACCAACATCCAGAGACTTAAAACCAAGCTCCCAGAAGAGAACGACACAGAGAGTCTCTTGCCCGAGTGCCTGGCTGTCTTCCCTGGGACCCCTCGAAGTGGGTGGGCTCCAGCTTCCCTCCCCGCCCCGAGCAGAACTCCTGAGGGTGAAGACCTCTGGAACCTAGCCACAGTCATGCTCAAGGCCCCTCTCCACCTGTTCGGATGAGCCTCATGCATGAAGGAACTAGCAGAGGAACCCAGGTGTGTGAGACCCGGGGCTGAGACCTCCAAGCCTGCTCGGATCGGGATTGGCCTCTTCCGCCCAGATTTTCCATTTTCCAGTAGCTAGGCAGTCACACCCAGGGACTGCCCCCGGCGCCCTGTAATCCCACCAACGGCCAACATCCAGAGACTTAAAACCAAGTTCCTGGAAGTGTGACATCTTATAGCCTAGTTCTCACTCTGGGAGAACCTGGCAAGCTACCGAGAGTTTCCTGCCCACATGGGAGAGCCTCACAAACTCTCCATGGTGTATTCATATGCCAAAACCAGTAACAATGATGGGTCTCATTCCCTTGACCCTGAAAGAGCCTCCAATGCGGCATCGTTGGGAAGGACGAGTAAAAAGAGGCTTCTAAAATCTCAGGGCTAGGGCGAATGGAGATGTTACTGAGACCACTCGAGAAAATCGACTATCAACGGGCTGCTGCTGCTAATGATGACCATAAAGTATAAACTACATGCTATGAAATAGAATTCTATCTGGCAAAGTGTTTTCTCAAAACTGGCACCGTTGCTGAGTCTTCAGTGAGGTATTCTACCTTTCAATTAATCCTATTGATTATGAGTAATGGAGAATCTGCTATTTCCATGGGCACGAGGCCATTACTGCAATTTGTTGCCATGAGATGAATTTCTTGGTGAGATGCAAGACTGAGTGGGTTGCCATGACATTAAGTAAAGCATTCTGTTAGCCTATGAATGGTGGTATTGACTGAAGCCTGACTGTCAGGGAAAGCAAACACATCCCCAGAATATGTATCTATTACCCAAGGTCCAATGTAATTCATCTTCTGACAGGGAGGAGCAGGGAGGAGCTGTCTGGTTCTACTAAGGAACTGTGCTATAGTTGGAACACAGTATGGTTCTCTACCATCAGCAGGCAAAGGATGCTGTAGTGGTGGTACCTAAGTTTCTCTTCATGAAGGGAAGTCTATGTTGTTTTGCCCTAACACAGTCACCATCACACTGCATAAGCTATCACGTGACTAGAGGAAGAAGCAGATTGGCATTCACAGAGAGCATTCTTTTGTCCACTAGATAATCTTACATTCTCTGCCCATATGGAGTGGTCCGTCCAATACCCCTTTCTGAAACTTTCTCAGAAGATGCTGCTGACTCAGTGGGCAAAGGTCAGACATTGAGGGCAGAACCACTTCCTCTTGCAGTGTCCCTCCACCACCCTTTACTGGTATACATCAACATTACATTCATTGTAAAGGAGAAACCTTAATTGTTAAATCACTCAAATTGGGCTGGAGCGATAGCACAGCGGTTGGACGTTCGCCTTTCACGCGGCTGACCCGAGTTCGATTCCTCCGCCCCTCTCGGAGAGCCCGGCAAGCTACTGAGAGTATGGAGCCCGCAGGGCAGAGCCTGGCAAGCTACCCATGCATATTGGATATGCCAAAAACAGTAACAATAATCTTCTCAATGAGAGACCTTACTGGTGCCCGCTCGAACAAATCGATGAGCAACGGGATGACAGTGATCGTGAAAAAGAAATTGGTACTCTGTGGTTTACAATGCTACGTATAATGGTTGTTCATGCACATAATTCCAACATCACAGGCATCGCCAGTGTACTTCCTCCTTCTGAAGAAAAACCTTTCAGTGAAGTCAGCTGAATTTGGAGCTAAGACACAATGCTCTGATAACAGGTAACAACTTCCTCAATTTGGTTCAGCAGGACTCTGCTATTTCAATTAGATGCTGATGTGACCATTGAGGTAATATATGTTTGAGCCTCAATTTTCTGACTCAGGAAGCATATTCCAAAGGGCTTGTTCTTTTTCAGGTTCATCTGTAGTGTAAGGGCTTAATTCTTGTATGTTAATAGCAACACATTCCCCCAAACACTTAAAAGCAAAAGGGCTTCTTTAGAATCTTTTGGCTGGGGAGGAAGGACTTTGAGCTACACCAGGCAGTTCTCAGTGTTTAATCCTAGCTATGGGCTCAGGGATTACTCACGGACATGCTGGGAAACCGTATGCAGTACCGAGTACTGAACTGGGATTGGCCATGTGCAAGACTAGTGCTTTCACTTCTGTTCTCTCTGGTCCTCCTTCAGACTTTTTTGGTTTTGTTTTTGTTTTGGGGCCATATCCAGCTGTGCTGAGGGCTGACTACTGACTCTGCACTCAGGAGTTACTCTTGGTAGTGCTCAGGGGCCCATATGAGATGCTAGGGATCGAACCCAGGCTAGACACATGCAAGGTAAGTACCCTGTCTACTGTATGATCTCTCCAGCTCTCCTTCAGACTCTTGCCTAAAAATCCATGCCTCCTCTAGTCTTCCTGCAGAATCTGTGCTTCCCTTTTAGAAAATCTTTGCAGTGGGGACCAGAAACATTGTACAACAGGTTCTATCCTGACCTTGCAAGCAGCAGACCAGTTTGATCCCTAGCACCCCATATGGTCCACTGAGGCCTGTGAGGAGTGATCATTGAGGCCTATTAGAAATGATTCCTGATCGCTTCTCGGCCTTTTGGCTAAGATCAAGTGTAGAAATGATTCCTGAACACTGCTGAGTGTGGCCCAAAAGACAAACCAAAAAATCCTTGAGGTGGCTATTCCAAAACCTTGAAGCAGATCTATTCCATTTATCTGATGATTTGTCTTTATTCTGACATTTTTGGTGGGATGTTGCTGACACTGGTGATTAGTTTGGAGTTCAAGTTGGTTTGGAGTTCAAGTGTGCCTATTCTGGAGAGATAGTTCAGCAGTAAGGCATTTAACTTGCACACTGCCAACCTGGTTTCCATCTCCTGTAGTACATGTGGTTTCCCCAAGCACCACCTACAGTGATCCCTGAACACAGAGCCAGGTGTAAGTCCTGGGCACAGCTGAGTGTGGTCCCAAAAGAACACAAAAGGTTGTTGAGAGAGGTTTAAATTATTTTTTTTTGCATGGAGCTGACCAGTTTTCCCAATACCACTTGTTAAAAAGAATTTCATTGCTTCGGTTCATAGTTTTTGCTCCTTTATTGAAGACTGACTGATCATATACCTGATGGTGTCTCTCAGGATATTCAAGTCTATTCCATTAATCTGATGATCTGTCTTTATTCAGATATTTTTGGAGGAATGTTGCTGACACTGGTGCTTAGCTTGGAGTTCAAGTTTGTGTGCCTAAAACTCTATTATTAACAAAACTGTAAATCATGGTGCTTAAATAAAAATGCAAACAAGTTATAGGGCTGGAGAGATAGCACAGCAGGGTAGGGTGCTTGCCTTACGTGTGCCCAATCTAGATTTCATCCCCAGCATCTCTTATGGTCCCACAAGCACTGCCAGGATTGATCCCTAAGTGCAAGAGCCACAAGTGACCCATGAATATCATCAGGTGTGACCCCAAAACTAAACTAAACTAAACTAAAACAAGTTATACTTTCTCTCTATAGGCCTGAGGGTTGCAAAAGGCATTTAGGACAGCTCGTGTTCACATCTAAGGTTTCATGTCTCCACTAAAGAAATAAGACACTGAGAGTCTTTCCACACACAAGCCACACCATTGGACTCATCTTTTCTGTACAGAGAAGACCAAGGGATTTATGTTAGAAAGGGAAAAGTGGTAGTACTGAATGTGTAAGGAGCTCTTCTGATGTAAGCTATGTTCTTTTTCTTTAGGGGTGGCACCTGGGGTTCAGGGACTTCTCTCTGCTCTCTGATGTTGGGGAGGGGAAAGAACTGCTCCTGACAGTGCTCGAGGGACCAAGCTGTGATAGGGATAGAACATGGGACTCCAGCAGGCAAAGCACACACACTGAGTTCACTGAACCATCTCTCTGACCCTATACTTTGTGGGATGGGGGTGAGGGCCACACCTATTGGTGCACAGGGACTATTCCTGTCTCAGTGCTCAGGCGTGGTCCTTGATGGTGCTTAACCCCCTGTACTATCTCTCCAGCCTCCACTAAAGTGCTACATTCTAATTGCTACTTTGTCTTTTTACTCTCTTTCCTGTAGATTAATCTTATAATACATGAAAAAGTTCCTTTTCTAGATAGGAGCAACTGCATTCTCACGGTGAATTCTTACATAAAACTGTACTCCCAACTGGAGATGGGTCTCCATGGCAGAAACCTTGCCTTGTATGTGGGAGTCCTGAGTTAGATCTCTAGCACCACATGATCCCGAGAGCATGACCAGGAACAACTTCCATACACTGAGCCAAGAGTACTCTCTGAGCACAACTGGGAGTACTTTCCCCAAACTGAAAGTCTATAAACAAAAATAAGACTCCATATCTCTGGCCGCTTTGGGGGTCTTGTGAAGAGAACAGAATTACATTCTGAATGCAGAGTCATTCTTGGAATCAGCAGGTAGAGAGCGTATTGCTTTGTGGCCATCGTTTTGCCCATTTGGGATTATGGGGAAAAATTCTGACGGAAAAGTTGGATTTCATTCCACAGAGAGAAGTACAAGTAGGAAATGAAAAGTTTGCTAAGAAGAAACTCTCCTTCAGCAATAAATACAACCATTATTGAAAATGATTATCTTCTCTATAGGATTTTCAGTTTCCTCTTTTAGCAGCTTCTCATTTTCTTTTTTGCCCTTTTCATTACAAGCAATTATCTGTAAGTGCAACTGAAGTGCCGGGGAGTTGAGCTGTTCTTAAAATTGAAAACTACGAAGTCTCAGAAATAAATGCGAAAAACTGATGATACCTTGCGTATGCTGTCTCAGTGGATTTTGTTTCTCATAGTGTTTGAGGCGTGATTTTTTAAAAAAAAGGGAAAACAAGGTTCTTGTGTGGGTTTTCATTATAAACCACCATCCCAACCATTTTTTATCATAAGTCTGGGTCCAACAGACACTATGGGTAAGTCTCCAATTCGTTAATTGATGCCTGTACCTCAGTATCCTAAGTGATAAACCGGAACACCTAAACAATGTCTTTTATTTGGGGGGGGCACTCTTGGAGAGACACCTGGTGGTGCTGGGGGACAGAACCATCTGCATGGCAAATACCTTAACAGTGCTATCACTCCAGCTTTATAGAATGTCTTTATCTGGATGATTGTGGGGATTAAATGAGATCATGTGTGATTCAGGATGTCTTGATGATTACAAAACCAAACGGAGAAGTCAGCTGGGATAACCAAAAATAGCACAAGACATATCTTTCCAACATTTTGATATCTTAGTATTCTAAAGCTCTTGATCCCAGAGCAAAGGGAGGAGTCTAACTATTTCCCAGGTTGGTAATTACCATTTTTTAAATGCTCCATCTAATTCTCTCCACCTCCCTGTCATTCTTTGAGATGTCACACCGGCTGCTCATCCATCCCCTTTCCCTGGGGCTGCTACACCGTCTCTAAACAATTGATTCAAAGCTGGCCTCCTGGGAATTTGAGATAGCCCAGGTTCAGTAATATGTTAGGTGTTTCTATACATTCCTTCCAAATTCCACCGTTGATGGTGGCTTGTTTAACCCATTAGGAACTTGAATATGGCTAGTAAACGTGTTTGCTTCACCAGAAGCGAAGGTAAGATGCTTGGACTAATCAAGACCCTGGTTTGATCCAGACACCACCTGAGCATGCACTGTCAGGGGTCCCTCTGAGGCACAGAGCCAGGAGTGAAGGGTTTGGAGGAGGTGGTCGAATGCAGACTCTCCCTGGAGTGTAAAAGCCTTTACTAGGAGTGAATTGCTTCAGGCAGAGCAAAATCAGTTTATTAAAAGAAGTTCTATTGGTGAAACTGACTGACACAGCAAACCCTCCACAAAGAGACCCATCTGGGGGCCAGAGTGGTAGTACAGCAGCTAGGGCATTTGCCAGGCACGCAACAGACCAGTGCTCTATTCCTAAGCATCTAATATGGTCCTCTCAGCAACGCCAGGAGTAATTCCTGAGTGAAGAGCCAGGAGTAACCCCTGAACATCACTGGGTGTTACTCCCAAAATAAAATAAAATAAAATGGACATGGTGGGGGATGTGTGTAGGGGCTATCTCCACCTAAAATGGACATGGTGGGGGATGTGTGTAGGGGCTATCTTCTCACTCAAGAGAGAACGCGAGTGTTATTCTCACTTTCTCTCCCTTCTTCATCTTCCTTAATAAAAACTCCCCCATCTGTTTTTTTTTAAAGAGAGAGCTATCTAGCATTCTTAGAGAATATTTTTTAAACCTGGACTGCTTCTGGTGCAAAACTTCTGCTTCCTATCCTGGGATGGGACAAACAGGATGGCATGTACCCCAACTTTGGGGGGAAGTAGATTACACATAAAATATTCTAAGTCAGTCACATATCAAGAATAATAATACAGAGGGCTGGAGTGATAGCACAGTGGGTAGGGCATTTGCCTTGCACACTGCCGACCCGGGTTCGATTCCCAGCATCCCATATGGTCCCCTGAGCACCGCCAGGGGTAATTCCTGAGTGCAGAGCCAGGAGAGACCCCTGTGCATCGCTGGGTTTGACCCGAAAAGAAAAAAGAAAGAAAAAAATGAATAATAATGCATATAATAATTTGGATCATGGGCTAGAGAGATAGTACAGCAGGTAGGATGTTTGCCTTGCTCACTGCCAATCTGGGTTTGATCTTCGGCACCCTGTATGATCTGGTCCCTGAACACAGAGCCATGGCCATTTTCAGGTGTGGTCCCCAAACAAACAAACAAAAAATTGAATAAATTATGAAATGTTCTGAGTCTTTCAAATAAAAATCTTTCAAATAAAAATAATATTATAATAAAAATCACTATATCACTTTATCACTATCATCCCATTGCTCATCGATTTGCTCGAGCAGGCACCAGTAATGTCTCCATTGTGAGACTTCTTGTTACTGTTTTTGGCATATCGAATACGCCACGGGTAGCTTGCCGGGCTCTGCCATGTGGGCGAGATACTCTCGGTAGCTTGCCGGGCTCTCCAAGAGGTGCGGAGGAATCAAACCCGGGCGGCCACGTGGAAGGTAGACGCCCTACTGCTGTGCTATCGCTCCAGCCAATAAAATTATTCTAGCCTATCCCAGGAAGGAAGTAGTGTGGTCAATTCTAGGAATTTCAGTGGGAAAAGCTTAGAATGTATATCTTGCTGGGCCAAATTGATAAAGCAGGAGTGCCTAGGCCTGTTCTAGGAACTGTGGGGAAGAATGGAGCAATAATGGAGCCTCTCCAACCTTCTGGTTACAATTGTTCATCTTAACCAGAACGGTGTCAGCCTGTGAAAGGGAACTTAATAACCTAGACATTCTTTCAGTGGGGTTTTGCTAGACTACCGCAAAGAATAGTTTTGGAGCAGGCCTAATGGGGAAAAGACAGTCTAGAATCAAACACTGAATGGAGTTTGCTAATTAATGCTTTGGAGACTAGATAAGGCCACCAGGCCAACATGCTAAAGAAAGCAAAGGTAAATGACTCTCAGCAATACTTGCTTGAGGGCCAATTGACACTATTGCTCACTTGGGATTTCAATTCCATTCACTCTTATACATTCAAATACATTCTTATCTGACACAGGTAATGAATCAATGTCTTTAGTCTTTTTGGTTAAGAGGGTACATCAGGCAGTTCTCAGGGATCACACCTGGCAGGGCTTGGAAGACAGGGGATGGGGGGGAAGAAGGCAAGCTTCCCACATAGATTTGAACCACTGTTAAGGCCATAGCTGCGGACAAGGCAAATGCCTTAATAGGCTGCACCATCTCCCTGGCCCCCAAATCTTCAATCTTAAATGATCAGAACTCCCAAGTGGATATGTATGCTGATAAATGTTTGACAACTAGACCTCTGAAAAGCAAAAAATACAAGAACTGAGGTGTAGTGGGAACACCTTTAAGAAATCAGGAGGAGTAAGGTATAGGGATCATCTCTGACTTCTGTAGTCTTGATCATAGGGTGACATATCTGGTGACCTATATCTCCAGAGAATTAAAGACTTTCTGTCTGTCTACCTTCCAATACTCAGTGTCCAGTATTTGTTTGGTCTCCAAAATCATTCCTGGTTCTGTGCCCCAGTGATCCCTGACCATATTCAGGTGTGCCAGGAATTCAAACCAGGATTGGCTACATGCAATACTTGTACTAGCTTTCCAACCCTGATCTCCTCTTCCCATATTTGATTTGAGAAATTCAAGCATCAGACACCAGTTATTGTGCGTGATGGCTAACATTTCATGTTGTCAAGGCAGATCGCCATTGCCAAAGTTAACCTAGAAATGTTCAAACAGGTGAATGCTGAAAAGCAATACAGAGAAATTTGACATTCCCCTCATCTATCTATGTAGATATCAACCCATGATCTATTAAGTTAGACTTTTTTAACTCATCCCTCTTCCTGCTACCACAGGATAATTTGGAATCAAATTCTAGGCATCAGAACATTTTCCTTGATCATATGTGAACATGAGCAAGAGCTGGCCTTTGCAAAGAAGATATAGGACCCAAGTGACATCACGGAAGCCACAATCTACACTGTAGCTCAAAAGGTAGAGAAGTTTTCTTTTGTGTGGAGTTAGACTGAGTGGATATACAGAAAGTTAAATGGTTGGTTGTATATTCTCCTATAATATTTATTGAAGATATTCTCCTTTCTTTAATATCATACATATTTGTCCTCTCATCTTCCTTATAAACTTCCTAAGGAGGGTGGACTCATCCTACTCACATCTTATTCTTCTTATTCTTCAGTTTTTCAAGAAGGCTGTGTTTGGCGGGATTGTTTTTTGTTTTTTCTTGTTTTTTTTGTTTGTTTTCAGAAATCTAAGTTCTCTTTTCCTCCATTTCTTCTTCATTCTGGTTTTGTGTTTTTTGATGGTGTTAACCTTATGGTTTAGTTTCAGTTGTCTATTAGTGGCCAGTGTTTCAAAATGGTGTTAGTTCTGGGTTGCAGTATTGCAAAATTGATTACAAGTGTGGGGTTCTTGTTTATAATTCTAACTCTGTTCTGCCTCTTTATTAGACTATCCAAGGCTCGAGTATCTGGTAATAAGTTACCTTCTTTATGAAGAAAAAAATCAATACATTGTTAGTGCTGTTTTTCCCAATGAAATGAATGAATTGAATCAGTGTTTACCTTATTACGAATCTTATTTGTAAACAGCAATATGGGGTCACAAGACCCCGAGATCTGGGAGTCTTGGGGAAAAATTTAATGACCTGGTTTCATTTCAGATGAAACAGCTCTGACCAGAGTTACTTTGTTCTCTATGACCTAATCCATAACTGGAGACTGTGCTGATGAAGTTTTGCATTTGCCTTCTTTCTAGCCCTCTTGTGATAAAGTAGGCTAATGGTCAAGTAAAGTATCTTATGCTGTTGAGCATTATGGTCATACTACATATTTTTAAAGTGCTTTTTCATTATTTATTCCTCACAACCTTCCTAGGAGATCTCCCAGCTGTTTCATCTCCCATATGAGGCTGAAATATGACTAACCTATGTTCATAAATGCTTCAAAAGCTGAAATGAATATAGGTCCTTGCTGACATACAAACATCCTACTTTCCAAATGGCTAATCTCAGAACAGAGAGATAGTACAGTGGGTAAGGTGCTTGCCTTCCATCCTACCAAACTTGGCTTGAATTACTGGCACCACATAGGGTCTCCCATACATAACTAGGAGTGATCCCTGATTACAGTGCCAGAAGTAAGCCGTGAGCACCACTGGGTATATCCCCCTCCACACACAGAGACAGACAGAGAGAGAGAGAAATATACCAAATGATCAGCTCTATGCCCTTGGAAATGGAATGGGGATGTGGTGTAGTTCCCCAGAAATCAAGAAATAATCCTGTGTGTACAGCAGACTTTGGGGCTGTGGGTTTGAGACAAGTGGGGCTCAAGAGATAATACAGAGGGTAAGACACTTGCCTTGCATGATCCCATCCTGTCCCCTGAACCCCACCAGAAGTGATCTCTGAGCTCGGTGCCAGAAATAAGATCTGAGCTCTGCCAGGTTTGGACCACCCTCCCATTGTAGAGCATGGTAACAGGCACCAGAACTGATAAGATCTGTCCCTGCAGAGCAAATAAGACCTGTCCCGGCATAGTGACCCAGTAGGGGGTGTCTGGGTGCATTTTACAAGCACCAGGTGTCCGGCTTTGAGTCTCACTCAACCCTCCCCCACAAGAATTGTCACATAACTGCAACATCCAGCCCTAATTAGGATTGGGCCAGGGCAAAGCAGAGTTGGAAAGGTGATGGCTCAGTAATGCTAAACTTTATGTGATTGGACCATCCTCTTAAGCTGAGACCCCCTATAAAATATGTGTGTATTTGGCAATAAACTGAGCAGACATCAGCTGTCTCCCGGAGTGGTTTCTCCACTGCATCCATCATCCTTTGCCGCACGTCTGCCTGGACCTGATGCTCAATGTGTCTGGCCATGTTGGGGAAAAACTATTACCCAACATCCCATCATGACCTCCCATTCTCCAAACGAAGACAATAAGGGCAGATTATTCAACTTCTTGACTGCTCCACAGAGGATTGCTCATTCCACAGCAGCTTTGCTGCCCTCAAGCTAATACATGTGCCTGAACTCACATAGGCCCACATACCCTACAATGCCATTTTACTTTCACTTCTGTTTGGGGGTGTCAGAGTTCTGTGATTTAGAGCATGCCAGCCTTTGTTGACAGAGAATAGGAACCCTGAGCTTATCGACCCAGAGAGACTGTTTCTTGTGAGGCTAGGACTTTTGCTGCATGATTTTCTATTTTTCTTTTACTTTGATTTCTTTTCTTACTTAACATTTAATTTTTGTAGTGAAGGAAACAAATACTTTTTCAGTTTTTTTTGGGCCACACCTGACGATGTTCAGAGATCACTCCTGGGCATTCTACACTTAGGAATTACTTCTTGGGGTGCCTGGGGAACCATATAGGATGCTAAGAATTGAATACCGGCTGGCTATGTGCAAGGCAAGAATTCTATCCCCTGCACTATTTCTCCACCCTTACAAAATAGATTTTATCAAAAGAAATTTACCTAGAATTATGTGAGGGGAGGAGATAAGAGCCATACTGCAGTGGGTAGCGTGCTTGCCTTGCATGTGGCCAACCTGGGTTTGATCTCCATGGCATCCCAGATGATGCCACCACTGCCAGGAGTGAATCCTGAGTGCAGATCCAGGAGTAATGAAAGCAATATGTGATCATGTCCGAACACAGACTTCTCCAGAATGGGAAAAGCAGAGGAAAGAAGTATGTGTTCAAGAGATAGCATGGGCTTGAAAGAGCAAGCCTTATTTAAGCTTTGTTTTTTGGTTTTCTGACCATACTCTGGTGCTCAGGGATTACTCCTGGCTCTGAGATCAGGGATAACTCCTGGTGAGGCTCAGGGACTTCATAGGATGCTGGGAATCAAACCCTGGTCAGCCCCATGCAAGAAAAACACCCTAGCCACTGTACTATCTCTTCTGTTTCTTTATTTAATTTTTTAAGAATTCAAGTTAGAGGGGCTGAGAGGCTCCCAACCCAGGTTCAGTTCCAGGCAACACATTATCCATGCGTCATGGCTAGTGCTACCTTTCAGAGCCCTGAGAAAAGTCAGGATGATCCAGGTATCCCCAGTACCACAGGGCTCAAGCATGCATCACATCCTTGAGCCCTTGCTTGAGCCCTTGCATTGAAAAGTAGTCTCAATTGGCTGAGAATCACTGATACCCCTGGACCTCCATAACTGCACTTGGGAGTTCCCCCAAAGATAAAATGAAAATTCTAGTAGCATTGCATATAACATTATACTTGCATCAATTTATAAAGCTTCATGTATCATCTGTTCTGTATTATAAAGGTAGCTCAAAGGGTTAGAGCACGTATTTTCACAGACTGGGTTTGGGCCCGCAAACCAAATGGTCCCCCAACACAGCAGAGCATGGCCATAAAAAGAAAATCAACATAATGACCACGTCCATTCTCACTCAAATTCCAACTTCATCCTTCATCACACAATAGTCACCTTTTATCCGATGGATGGGCTCTTCTTCCCCATCTCCTTCCCCTCTCTCCCTTCTAAGAACTCTCTTTCCCCTTTGATTCTGCTTCCTTCTGCTGATATTCAATCACCTTCTCTTCTAGAGGAGTTTCTAGAATAGAATAGTCTGTCAGCAAGGTCAGCTTTGATGGCACAATTAGAGATAAGTGGCCTTTGCTGTGTTTGCCAGGGTCATCCTGCATGAGAAATATAATTTGATTTAACAATTCCTTAGGGTCCCACAGGAAGGATCCATGGCTAAAGGCACTTGCTGTGCAGGAACTTGTTATGGGGCTGGAGAGTAAGCAGGTAAGGCATTTGACTCGCATACGGCCAAACTGGACTCAATCCCTGGCATCCCATATGGGTCTGAAGTCAGGGATTACTCCTGGCGGGTTTCCCAGACCCGCCAGGATTTATCTTGACTACAGACCTAGAAATAACTCCTGAACACCTCTGGGTGTGCCCTCCAAAACACAAAAAGAAGCATGGTTATGAATTCAAACCCTGGTATTGCCACATTTGTTAAGGTGATCAGAATAGCCCTACCATGATATCTATCAAGACATTCCTGGAAAATCACATAGTGGCTAAGAAAGTGCCCACGACAAGGTTTTTATCCTGAGTTTAATCACTAAGGCTTTGCAAGCACTGATATGATTCTGGTCTGAGGTTGATCTCTTCATTCTTGGTATGAGTTGATCTCTCCATTCTTGGTATTAGGGGCTAGCTTAACAGACTTAAGTTG
This sequence comes from Sorex araneus, assembly GCF_027595985.1. Taxonomy (NCBI): domain Eukaryota; kingdom Metazoa; phylum Chordata; class Mammalia; order Eulipotyphla; family Soricidae; genus Sorex; species Sorex araneus. The sequence continues at coordinate 82,743,301 of NC_073313.1, forward strand.
TCAGGACCCCAACTATATATACCCCACAGTCCTGCCTTCAGTACAGCGTTGGTTGGTACTTAGATACTTAGATATAAATACAGCAAGAGTGAAACATCAAGGGGCTGGAGATATAGCAAGTGCATAAGGCATTTGCTTTGCAGATGTCCAACCCAAGTTCTATCCCCAGCCCCATTTATGGTTCCCCAGAGGACTTACAGGGGTCACTTCTGAGCACAGAACCAGGAATAAGCCCGAGCACTGCTGGGTGTGTCCTCCAAACCACCCAAACCAAACCAAGCCAAATCAAAGCCAAAAAATATGAAATTGTGCCCTTGAGGGAAGAATAAATGGCCTTGGAGGTGATGCTGCTTAGTGAAATAAGCGAGGGTGTGAAAGACAATTAGCAGAAAGTTTCACTCCTATATGGAATATGAATAACAAAAGAAAATGAGCTGGAAATGTCAAAACCGATTCCCAGGCTAGAGAGCTCGCTTCAAGGACTGGAGCAGAGGCTTGGCACGCAGGATCCTAGGCTTGATCCCTGGTACCACATGGTGCCACAAGCACCATGCCAGGAGTAGCTCTTAACACAACTTGGTGTGGATCTCCAAACTAAATAAATGATAAATTAAAATCTCAAGGATCTGGAAGGCAGTACAGTGGGTAAGACACTTGAATTGTGTACAGCTCACCTGGGTTCAATTTCTAGCATTCCATATGGTCCTCCTATCCTGACTAGGAGTGATCCCTGAACACAGTGCCAGGAGTCAGCCCTGAATACTGCTGAGTATAGCCTAAAAAACAAAAATTATAAACTCAGTGCAAAGTATGGTGTTTATTGAGGGTAAGTGGGGGTAGGGAGGGATGAAGACAAGGGTCTTTTGGGTAGGTCGGATTACACTGGAAATTTGTTGGTAGTAACAGTGTTTATGAGAGAGAGAGGGTGAGAGAGAGAAGTGGAGCTGTTTTCTTGAAATGCGGTAACATTGTAAATGAATGATGCATCAATAAAAACTAAATCCAAAAAAATCATTGCTGAAATTTGAAAAACTCAGTCACAGGATTGGATGGATATTGTGTGCTGACCATTATTCATGATTCAGCTGGTGGTGTATACTTCCTTAAGAAAATGGAGAAAGTGCTAAGTAGGGACGAATTTTTCTCTGGAGGATGACTCAAGCTGTGCATACACTTGAGTGTTTGATTTTATGCAACTGGGAACTCTTCAAAACAGCAATGGAATGGCTGGAAGAATGGAAAGCAGGTAGCATGTGTGGGGGGCCATGACATCCTGGTGATCCTTGATTGAAAGAAGGGCAGATTGCTCCAGATGGGAGGCTTGATGATGTCCCTGGCACTGTGTGGCTCATCTTCTCTACATGTGGAGATGAGAGGAAGGCAATTGGCACAGCCTACACCAGAAATCCTAATCAGAAACCAGGCACGTAGACAGTGCATCCAGGATAAATATTTGATGAGCCCTGTCCAAAGTACAAAATTCAGATCGTTAAAAACCAGATTGAGAGCCAAATCACAGTCTCAGGAATCAGTGCGAGCTGTGGGTGGCATAGCATGGTTTTTGAGCACCTGGCAGGCTCAGGCATCTATTATAAAATAGTAGCCAGACAGGGGCCAGAGAGAAAGTACAGGAGGTAGGCACTTGGTTTGCATGTTGGCAGTGTCTACGACCCTGATTTGAATCCCCAGCACCACATACAGTCTTCTGAGTACCACCAGGGGCTACTTCAGGAGCACAGATCCAGGAATAGACTATCAGTTGTGGTTCCCAACTGCCCCCCAAAATATTAGTCAAATTGTTTTTGAATACACAAGGTGAATGGAATATAGTGTTGAGTTGAGTTAAAAATCATGCAGTTGGTGACATTTTTGCAATCCTAATTCTATTAACTGTTTACCAACCTCTCGTCATGGAGAGATGGGAAGGGTGAGGGGAATACAAAAAGAGCCCCTGGGTCAGAAAGAAACATCTTCCATAATAATGGAGAAAAAAGGGAAGGAAAAGACTCTGATGCTTTTCTTCAAAATAAATTGCCCATGTCTCTTTCAATTCAGAGTGTTTGGTATGTGCAGCAAAGCACTTCCAAGTAAGAGTATAATTGAGATTTATGGGAAAGGGAGAATGGAAAAGTGGATGATGGGAGCATAATAATTTAGGTTTCAAAAATATCTAAAAGGTAAGAAAGAGAGGGTGACAACTGGGAACTGGAGAAAGGTTGAAGATATTTTCAAAGACTGGTGGAATGCTTTGATTGCCATCAACATTGGAAATGATTTAAGCTTCTGAAATAACCAACTTGCTGGGTTACAGAGCAGAGATTGGCACTTTGTGGACTCTAGCTGCTTGCAACCACCTTTTAATAAGCATGGTTGAATACATTTCAGTACAACAGAAAATGAAAAACTACTTAGCAGTTAAAATTGAGACAACTCTACATAAATACAACTTTGGGTAACTAGAAGTTACCCAGAAAAATGTTGAAGAAATTTTGAGTAAAAACAGGAATGTTGCAGAAAAGTTAATATGGTGTAATCTTGTCTCCCCTGTCCTTCTTTTCTCTCAGATCCTTCTTCATTTTACCCCTCTTTGCTCCTTCTTATTCCTCTTATATAGGAAATATGATTAAAAAAAAGAATTCAGGAAAATAATCAGAGTACTCATTTCTGGGGCTGGAGTGATAGCACAGCGGGTAAGGCATTTGCCTTGCATGAGGCCGACCTGGGTTCGATTCCCAGCATCCCATATGGTCCCCTGAGCACCGCCAGGAGTAGTTCTTGAGTGTATAAGCCAGGAGTGACCTCTGTGCATTGCCCAGTGTGACCCAAAAAGAAAAAAAAAACAAAAAACAGAGTACTCACTTCTAGGAGACTTTTGCTTCCCACTTTCTTCCTTTTGTAACTGTGTATGGCTATTGTGAAACTGCATTAATGCTATTTGGAAATTAAACTTGGCTATATTGAAGAGCTTTAATATTTCAAAGTATTAAAAAATTCAAAACTTTGAGAAAAAATTTTAAATATTGAAGACGAGCTTTAAACCAGCTCGTGTTCTTCATTTCTTTCTTCTGGAAGTCATCAACTGAAGTTTCTGCAATCTAGTCCACATAAAGAATTGTTTTGTGAGTCGTAATATTAAATTTTAAATATAACTTGTTCAAAGATGATATATTTCTTAACTTCTGAATATACATCTTTGTCAAATTCTTTGCGGAAAGAATGTATATATTGATCAATTGGCATTAAATTAAAGGCTTACATTTTTTCTCAGCGACTAGCAAATTCTTCCTGTAAGGTAAAGGTTTTCAGCAATCTAGATTATAAAATCTGGGGTTTTGGTAGGCAGTACATATCCCATGGAAATAGTTGGGTCACCACACACTCAACTTCCAGTGGAACTTATCAAAAGAGGTTAGTACAGCAGGCAATGTTCTGGCCTTGCATGCAGCCAGCCCAGTTCTACCCCCAGCATCCCATGGGACCCCCATTCCCCACCAGGAGTAATCTCTGGGTACTTTCAGAGGTTCATGGTTTTCTTATTTCATTTGCTTTGCATCAGGAAACAGCTCTTATGAAAAGTGCCTGAGATTTAGGGCATAGAGAGATCTAGAAACTGGGGGTTCCATCTGGAAAACTTTCAGCTCTCTTTCTGAAGTTTTAGCCAGGAGATGCAATTGCTTGTGCCTGGACACTTTTCCGGGTTCAAGTTTTTATCACAAGACTTTGTTAAGAAGGATGTGAACCAAAGCACTTTTTTTTGCTTTTTTGGGGGAGTCACACCTGGTGATGCACAGGGGTTACTCCTGGCTCTGCACTCAGGAAATACCCCTGAGGGTGCTCAGGGGACCATATGGGGTGCTGGAAATCGAACCTGGTTCAGCCACAAGCAAGGCAAACGCCCTACCCGCTGTGCTATTGCTCTATCCCCGTGATCTAAAGCACTTTTGCAGTCCCCTGGGAGTATGAGGTGTCCAAATGGTATCCATAGTTTCCTCTAACAAATGGTGGTGATAGAATTAAGGCATATGAGAAACAAACAAGGGAGTACCGATTGAACATTGGACAAGATGTGCCCTGCCTTCTGCGCCCACGAAACTGAAGGAGATCAATTAGGAGCCACTGGGGCAGAAAAGCCTCTTGATTGCAATCCTAGGTCTTGAATGTGACCTCTGATGGCTCTGTGTGTTGGTTTCTCTGGTGGGTTGAGGTGTTTTGTTGTTGTTATTGTTGATGTTGTCATTTGTTTCAGGGCCCCACCCAGCAGTGCTCAGGGCTTTCTCCTGGCTGTGTGCTCACTGCTGGCAGTGCTCAGGGGTCCATAAAGGGTGCCAGGGACTGAATTTGGATCAGAATTGTGCAAGGCAAACACCTTACCTGCTGTGATACGGTTCCAGCCCGCCCCCCTCTTTTTTCTTTGATGTGTTTTGTAGAGCGCGCCAATTTGCTTCCACAGACACCAGTACTATCGGGCTGCCAGTGGGGCATGCCTGGAGAGCTCCTTTCTCCTGAATCAATTCCAGGGTGCTTGTGTCAGTAGTTTGGCAGGGGAAAATATCTTTTCTTTTGGGTTTTGGGGCCACACCTGGCAGGGTTCAGGGATCTATGCTCAGGGTTCTATGAGGTTCTATGGCAGGGTTCTATGCTCAGGGATCATTCCTGGTGGGGCTCAGGGGGGTCCCTATTGCACTCATTTGTGGGATATAAAAACGTAGTATGAGACTAATACTCAAGGACAGTATAAATGAGGGCCAGGAGGATTGCTCCCCAGTTGGAAACTTGTCACAAGTGTGGAGGAGAGAGTTAGGACAGAGAAGAAACCACTATGACAATGATAGTTGAAAATGATCACCCTGTTGCACTCATTTGTGGAATATAAAGTAACAGAATGGGAGCCTAACACCCAAGAATAGTAGAGGTAAGTACCAAGAGGAGTATTCCACAGCTTGGAAGCTGACCTCACATGCTAGGTGAAGAAGCAGCTCTGATAGAGAAGGGATCATCAAGCAAAGGGTGCTAGGCGGGCCCACTAGGGATGGGAGATACAGGCTGAAAATAGACTATAGACTGAACAATGATGCCTACTTAATACCTCTGTAGCAAACCACAACACCCAGAAAGAGAGAGCGAGCAAATGGGAATGCCCTGCCACAGAGTCAGGATGGGGTGAAGGGGACAGGGTGGGGGTGGTGGGAGGGATGCTGGGACCGTTGGTGGTGGAAAATGGGCACTGGTGCAGGGATGGGTACTCGGTCATTGTATGACTGAAACATAAGCATGAAAACCTGTAAGTCTGTAACTTTGTCTCACGGTGATTCACTAAATAGAAAGAAAGAAAGAAAGAAAGAAAGAAAGAAAGAAAGAAAGAAAGAAAGAAAGAAAGAAAGAAAGAAAGAAAGAAAGAAAGAAAGAAAGAAAGAAAGAAAGAAAGAAAGAAAGAAAGAAAGAAAGAAAGAAAGAAAGAAAGAAAGAAAGAAAGAAAGAAAAGAAAGGAAAGAAAGAAAGAAAGAAAGAAAGAAAGAAAGAAAGAAAGAAAGAAAGAAAGAAAGAAAGAAAGAAAGAAAGAAAGAAAGAAAGAAAGAAAGAAAGAAGGAAGGAAGGAAGGAAGGAAGGAAGGAAGGAAGGAAGGAAGGAAGGAAGGAAGGAAGGAAGGAAGGAAGGAAGGAAGGAAGGAAGGAAGGAAGGAAGAAAGAATGAAAGAAAGAAAGAAAGAAAGAAAGAAAGAAAGGAAAGAAAGAAAGAAAGAAAGAAAGAAAGAAAGAAAGAAAGAAAGAAAGAAAGAAAGAAAGAAAGAAAGAAGAAAGAAAGAAAGAAAGAAAGAAAGAAAGAAAGAAAGAAAGAAAGAAAGAAAATGATCACCCTGGACAAGAACTGCATGCTGAAAGGAGGTAAAGGGATAGGTATGCTAACATTTCGGTATCTGTATTGCACACAATAACACCCGAAAAGGCGATGGGAATTATACGTTGGTAAAGGAAAAAGTGTTTGAACATTGTGTGACTGAAACCCAACAATGAACAACTTTGTAACTGTGCATCTCACCTTGATTCATTTTTTTTAAAAAAGCTCAGTTGTCAGTTAGTTTTTCCTTATTCATTTGTTTGGGTGCACATGCTGCTGTGCTGAGACCCCACACTGAGCTTTGTGCTCAGCAGCCAGGCCATGCTTGGGGACCATATTCAATGCCAGGATCTGAACTAGGCTCAAGGCTGCAGCCTCATGCTAGGCAAGCACTTTAACCTCTGGACCATTTCTCTGGCCCTTTAAAAAAAGTGAAACGTCTACACTTCCGTAATGATTCCCTGTTGTTGCTGACCTACTGAAAGATTTTTATCATGCATCATTAATACAAGTGTGGTTGAGGATGCTTGTAATTTTTCCAAGCACGTCATCTCGTGATCCAGGGCAGAGTCCGGGTTATATAAACTCATGCAAGGATGTGAGACAGTTGCTGGTAAGGTGGGAGGTTTCCAGGCTCAGATGAAAGTGATTGCCTTGAGACCTAACAGCTTTTTCCGCCATAGCCATGCCACCAGACCTCGCACCAGGTTATTTCACTCGAGGCTCTCTCCATCCCAAGGGACCCACCACCGGCAGCCAAAAAGCTCCACCGCCACATTCAAGGCCGTTCCCCACATGCTCCGGCCGAGCCTCATACACGAGTGAACGTATTCCTGGACCGCAGGGCCTACCCATTCTCCAAGAGTACCACACCACATTTGATGGGGTTCAAATAGTACGCAACCAATCATAGAGGGAAATATATATATATGCATATGTACATATTTTCAGATACATATGAAAGCTCACACCACTCAACCTTTAACAACATGTCAGTGATATCCTAAAGGATATCTTAATGACCCCTGACAAAATAGAACAATCTTCACACTGTTTCCTCTATGGATACATTTTTTGGTAGCATTTTCAGCAGTTTTTCATAACAGACAATACAAAATATATTATTTAGATTGTACCTTGGGATAAGGGTTTGGGCTTGGAATGAAAACATCCCAAATTTGGTGGCAGAAAAGTGTAATGGTAGTGGGATTGGTGTTTGAATATTAAATGTAATCAAATATTGTGAACTTCCTTATAAAATAAAAAAAGTTAAAAAAGTGATTGCCCAAAAGTATAGAGAGAGTATGGGAGAAATTGTCTGCCATACGGGCAGGGGCAGGGTTGGAAAGGGGAGTAGACTGGGGACATTGGTGGTGGGGAATGTGCACTGGTAGAGGTATGGGTGTTCAATCATTGTATGATGGAAACTCAAATATTTTGTAACTGTTTCTCACACTGACTCAGTAAAAAATAATAAAGTTAAAAAATAAAGAAAATGATTGCCTTTTAAGTGAACTCTAAAGTTAACTAGGAATATGAAAGGTGCCCATGAGAAGAACTCCTTTAGTCAATGTCTGAAGACCAAAAATACATATTTAAAGATAATAGGGTTGACAGGAACATCTTCTGCAACTCACCCCCAGCATCACCACCACAACCAGCACTACTGTGGAAATGGCAGAGACTGGCTGATCTGAATGGCACTGAAAATCAGTCCAAGAGTCCCAGGAGCCTGGATTGGACTGGAGAAGAGGACAGTCCCAGTAGAATCTATGGTAGGGGGCTGGAGCAATAGCACAGTGGGTACGGTGTTTGCCTTGCATGCAGCAGACCCGGGTTTGATTCTCAGCATCACATATGGTCCCCCGAGCACCGCCAGGAGTAATTCCTGAGTGCATGAGCCAGGAGTAATCCCTGTGCATTGCTGGGTGTGACCCAAAAAGAAAAAAAAATAAAGGAATCTATTGTAGAATGTGGATTCCTTGAATCTGAACTGTGGCTCATTGTTGGTTTTTTGTTTTGTTTTGTTTGGGGCCACACCGACAGTGCTCATGGCTTATCCCTAGCTCTACACTCATGGATCATTTCTGGCAGGCTTGGGTACCAGAGATCAAATCCAGGTTGGTCGCATACAAGGCAAAAGCCCTACTCGCTATACTATCAGTCCAGCCTCTCCCTGGTCTTATAAAAAGTCTCAGTAAGGGCAAAAACCCAAAGAAGTATGTTACTGAAAGATTCTTTTTTTGACAATTTTTTTCTTTGAAATGTAATACTTTGTAGCCAGAGCGATAGGGTAGCAGTGTAAGGGGCTTCTTTTGCATGCGGCTGACTGGTTTGAGCCCCAGCACAACATAGGGTCCCCTGGCACAGACAGGAGTGATCCCTGAGTTCAGAGCCAGGAGTAAACCCTAAGAAAATCTGAATGTGACCCCCAAACTAAAAAAAAACAAACCCTAATATTCTTTCAGCACCTTGTATAGAGCTTCCAATTAACTACAATTGCATGTTATCTGTACAGCTTACCTTAATCTAAAGAGCTTGTTAAACAGCCTTATCATCGTGGTCACAAAATACTCCTCTCATGGGAAAGAACAAGATAGTATCAGCCCATCCAGGATCCTCAGCATGCAGAATCCATGAAAATCCTCTCCTGATCTCTCATAGCAGTTGCAACTTGATTTATATCCTGGCCATTGTCCTTTCTACATTCAAGAATCAGTTGCATGGGGCCAGAGAGATAGTACAACAGGTAGGCAGTTTGCCTTGAATAAAGCTGAATGCAGCAATTCAATCCCCAGCATTGCATATGGTCCCCTGAGTCTACCAGGAGTGATCCCTAAGTACAGATCCAGGAGTAACCCCTGAGCATCACTGGGTGTGGTCCCCAAACCAAATAATATAAAAACTCATTAGTCATCCATAAAGCCACGAGCCACTCTCTCCCTCCTAGAAATGTTCCCCACAGTGTAGTATTCCCCTCCTCCCCCTTCTCTCCCTCCTCCTCTCCCCTCTCTCTCCCCTTCCCTCCTCCCCCCTCACTTTCCCTCTCCCCCTTCCTCTCCATCCCCCTCCACCTCCCCCTCCTCTTTTCTCCCTTCCCTCTCCCTCTCTCTCTCTTCCTCTCTCTGTCCCTCTCCCTCACCTTCTCCTCCTCCTCCTCCTCCTCCTCCTCCTCCTCCTCCCTCTCTCCCTTTGGAAATTATGATTTGCAATACAAGTACTGAAAGGTTATCATATCTATCACTTTACCTATTTTCAGCACACAGTTCTTGTCTAGGGTGATCATTTCCAACTCTCATTGTCATAATGGTCTCTTCTCTGTCCTAACTACCCTCCCCAACACACTTGTGGCAAGCTGCCAACCATGGATCAGTCCTCCTAGCCCTTGATTCTACTGTCCTTGGGCATTAGTTTTACACTATGTCTTTTTATATCCCACAGGTGAGTGCAATCTGTCTATGTCTGTCCCTCTTTCTCTGACTCATTTCACTCAGCTTGATATTCTCCATCCATTTATAAGCAAATTTCATGACTTCATTTTTCTTGGTGGCTGAATATTCCATTGTTTCAGAACCCCTTAAGCTTTTTGTGAGGGCATTTCGATGTATCTGCATTACAGTTCTGAGAAAGTTGGCAATGCTTAGTTTGGCCAGCCCCCAGAAATGAGCCAAGTGTTTTCCTTCTCCAGTTGTAAAAGAGAGTATCATAATTTAGGGTCACAGGCTCTGAGAAAACAAGAGTCACATTGAGAGAGGAATGGCTGTGGCTTATGTCTTCCATGCACATTCAATGGCCAGAGCTCAGGAAGAAGTTTATACCCTTGATTTCCACAAAAATAAGAAAGCTTGGGGGGCTGGAGAGATAGCACAGCGGGTAAGGCGTTTGCCTTACATGCGGCCAACCCGGGTTCGATTCCCAGCATCCCATATGGTTCCCCAGGCACCGCCAGGAGTAATTCCTGAGTGCAAAGCCAGGGGTAACCCCTGAGCATTGCAGGGTTGATCCAAAAAGCAAAAGAAAAAAAGAACAAATAAAGAAAGAAAAGAAAAGAAAGCTTGGGCAAAACTGCGAAGTCCTTGGGATATAAGCGACTCGAAGGGGAATTGTAATAACGGTTCCCACTTATTGAGGGTTTTTTCTGTGCCAGGTTCTGAGCTATTCACTAGCTGTACCAAATCAAGTAAATCTCACATCACCTGTTGGTAGATAGCATTAACACCTCCACTAACACTCTTTGAGGTGCAACCTCGAAAATGTAGATGTCTCACCTGGAGTCTATCTGTCACTGACCCAGACTAGTTTCTGCAGGTTGTAGAGGAACAGTGGTTTCAGCACATAGAGACAGCCTACGGCACTGGTCAATTTTGCAGCAGAAGGCGATGGATGCGAGAATTGCTGCTCTTCACCACCAGAACCAATCACTCTCTTTGAGACCCTCCTCTCTCTCCCTTTGACTCCACAATGAGTGTACCTGAAATTTGAAATTATTTTTTTGTCTTCAGCAGTCACATTACATTGGACCTTTTTCCTAGGTGTCTGATGAGAGAGAGACAGGGAGGGAGGGAGAGAGAGAAAGAGAGAGAGAGAGAGAGAGAGAGAACTGAATTATGAACCACCACATTGCATGAAGGGCCCATAGGCAGGCAGGTATTTCACTTGTGACACTCCCACTTGTGAGACCCCCTAATAACTGTCTGTGTGACTGTGTGCGCTTCTCCATCCCCTATCTGAGCTTTTTTAAAAGCACAATTAAAAGAAATTTTTTTTACACGGGGAGACTTGGTTCGACAATTGGCTGTGTTTATGGATCCACAGGATCAAACTAAACTTGTCTGCATGCAAGGCACGCGCCTTACTCCTGGACTATCTCTCCAACCCACATGCATTCATACACAGAGGAGGGGCAGACATTGGTTAAAAAAAATCTTTGAATTGAATTGTAATAGCCTGACCAGGGTGGTAATTCCCTAGCAACAGAGACAAACAGAGTGATTTAGACCATTAGCAGGATTGAGAAGAACACACTCACCGCCCCCGCCCCCCTCTCCCAGTGTTCCTATTCAGACCATCAGATATTTTCTTCGTGCTACACGCAGGGTCCAGAAGATCTGCAAACTTTGCAGTCACATTTTGGAGCCCTGGAAAAGAATGACCAAGCGTGAAGCTGAAAGGACCACTTGTGAAACCCCAATGCCATTGTGACTAGCAACCCCTAGAGTGATTGACAACCTCAGTGATAAGCAATACATATCCATCATCTCCCTATATGCTCAATGTAATCTGAAAACCAATGCTTCTCAGAGAAGTTAAGTGAGATGCATAAGGACACACAGCTAGAATGCTTCAGTACCAAGATCGGGGTCCAAGAGAATGTGATTGTATAGGCTCCAAGCTCCTTTTCTTTAGCAGGGGTGGAAGGGTGGTGGTCACACCCAGAGGTGCTCAGAGGATATTCTGGGTTCTGTGCTCAGGGGACCATGCATGGAAGGCTGCAATTCCTGTATTACCTCTTTATCTTTAATCCCTGTACTATCTCTCTGGGCCCTGATCACTTTGCATTTACCCACACAGAATCCTAAGTTCTTATGGAATTGTTGGGGAAATGGGAATGAGGGAATCTTTAATCATTATTTAAATGAATTGATGAGACTTTAATTTCTTATTATTTGATTTGGGGGCCACATCCCCTGTGTTCTAGGGTTACTTCTGGTTCTATGTTCAGGGAGCACTCCTGGTAGTGCTCAGGGCACTATATAGGGGTGCTGAGGATGGAACCTTCATCAATCATGTGTAAAGCAAGCACTCTACCCACTGTCCTATCTCCTCATGAGATTTTTTATAAGTCTCACGTGGGGACAGTAAAAATCCACTGTATTTTTGCCAATTAACCCCAAATGCTTTAAATTTAGTTGCGTTGTTTTCATCTAGTCCTTCCTCTTCAGGCTGTATTTATTTTTCTATCATCTTCAAATCTACTGTGTATGAAATTTTTGTTTTCTCACTCATAGTGGAAACACTCTTAGTGTTTCCCCATGTTCTTTCTTTACTTTTTAATCTGAAATTGTCATTTCTTTTTTAAAAGCATTGTACTCATTCTGATTATGAAAGTGCTTTGTTTCTTACTAAAGAGAATTTGAAATTCAGAAAGACACAAAGAACATAATAAAGAATGAACTCTAATTTCACCATGCAGAGATAACCACTTTAATGCTTTTTCCCCCATTTTCAAGACACTTTAAAATAGGTTGATAAATTTCCTTTCAGTTTTGTTGTTCTTAGATATGCATACATCTTTCTTTCAATAAAATTGGAATCATAATGTACATACAATATTTTGATCATCCTTTTTTCACTTAAACATTATGAAGTTTCCTATGTCATTAATGCACATGATTATGTAGTTTATAAGCATATGAAGAGCTATGATTTTCTAATTTTGAAACTTTAATTTCCTTCCAGATTTTCTTTTGTTTAAATTTCTTTTTTTTGCTTTTTGAGTCACATCCAGAGATGCTCAGTGGTTACTCCTGGCTCTGCACTCAGGAACTACTCCTGGCAGTGCTCGGGGGACCATATGGGATGCTGGGAATCAAACCCGGGTTGGCCTCGTGCAAGGTAAACTCCCTATCCGCTGTGCTATCACTCCAGCCCCAAATTTCTTTTAATTCTTTTGCTTTTTTTTTTGTTTGCGGGCTGTATCTGGTCCAGGGCTTACTCCTGGCTCTGTACTCAGGGATCACTCCAGGCAGTGCTCAGGGGACCATATCGGGTACTGGGTATTGAACCCAGGTCAGCAAGGCAAAACTCCCTACCTGCTGTACTGTTGCTTTGATTCCTCTTTCCATTTTAATTTTTTCCCCAGTTTCTGGGTGTTTTTTCTATTTTGGATTTGGAGGCCACAAGTGACAATCTTCAGGCCTTATTTCTGGTAGTGCTCAGAGATACGTTGGACTAGGGAACGAACCTAGGTCAGGTAAGTGCACTTGCCTTGCATGTACTTACCCTACTCACTCTAACAATGTTTTAATATACAATCTCTAATATTTTTCAACTATGATTCAATTAATTAAAGTGGAGAACATTTCAGCAATCACTGACAAAATCAACTTGTTATATTTTTATGTGAAGTATTTCATTTTCATGTATTCCCAAATAAGGAATAAAAAGTAATCAAAGAATAATCTTCAAACAGAAATGATAAATTGTCAATGACCAGTAAAAACACGCTCTTGGAACTTCACCACAGAACTGAGGTTACCAAATTGGGGGGGGGGGGTGGCGGGTGTGGAATAGGGGTTGGGAGAAAAGGACAGGACTAGTAGTGACATGAAAATAGTGGTGGAGAAATTTTGGCATTATTGTAGTGGTAAAGATGCAATGATTTGTGTGTTTGTTTGTTTGTTTTGTGGACACATCTGGTAGCAATTCTCAGGAGCTATTCTGGCTCTGTGTTCAGGAGTGACCCCTGTGGTACTTGGGGAATCATATGTGGTGTCAGAGAAATTAAACCAGGGTCAGCTGCTTGCAAGGCAAGGGCCCTAGCCCCTGTAATTTCTGGTGCAAAATGAAGTAGCTTTGTATATCAAAAGCATAAACATTAACACTATTGTAAAATATGTTACCTCAATAGTAATGTAACACTGTAGCGCTGTTGTCCCGTTGTTCATCCATTTGCTGGAGCGGGCACCAATAACGTCTCCATTGTGAGACTTGTTGTTACTGGTTTTGGCATATCGAATACGCCACGGGTATGTTGTTACTGGTTTTGGTATATCGAATATGCCACGGGTAGCTCGCCAGGCTCTGCCTTGCGGGCTGGATAGTCTCAGTAGCTTGCCAGGCTCTCCGAGAGGGATGGAGGAATCGAACCCAGATCTGCTGTGTGCAAGGCAAATGCCCTACCATTTATACTAAATAAATAATAAATTTAAATTTTGTTTGTTTGGGGGCCACACCTGGCAGTGTTCAGTGCTTTCTCCTAGCTCTAAACTCAGGGTGAGCTCTCCTAGAGGGCTCAGGGAACCATATAAGGTGCTGGGGATGAAATCCAGGTCTATAGTGTGCAAGGCAAATGGCCTACCCACTGTACTACTCCCCTGCTCTCAATTTAAAATATGTTTTCATTTACTAAAATGTCCAATGTCTTTGCAAAATTTTATCTATCTTGGGAGGAGAGAGATAGTGTTGCAGGAAAGCTGCTTTCCTTGCCTACAGTCAGCAAGAGTTCAATATCCAGAATACTTACCAAGAGTGATCCAATAGTGCCCAAAAAGGAGTAGGCCCTGAGCACAGTCCTGTAAGACCCCAAAACAAGAAATATATATATTTATCTGTTTTGTCATCTATAACTACTTTGCCCCCAAAGTTCAGTTTAAATGGAATCTATAGAAAGTGTATATGTAGGCTTTGGGAACAGAGACCAAACATGCATTACCTTCTAAGTGCCCAGTCAGATTGCAGTAGAGGGCTAAGAAGTGGGAAAGTATCTCTTAACAAGATGGGCTTAGAATCCCCATGCCAAGAAACCCAAGATCTGCCCTCTCTTTACTTGACCTTTTATCAGATGACCTTTTAGATGGCCCTTTTATTTGTGAACCCAAGGAAGTTGGTGATGTGTTAACTCCAGTGTACTCCAATCACATCAACTGTGGAGTATGAGTTTGTGAATAAACAGTGGATCCCCAGATTGAACTTCTCAGATTCTCCAAAGTGCTGCTCTTGAGCATTGCACCAAGTTTCTAGGTGATTAGGGAGGCAACTGGTCCAGAGACAAGTGGCTGGCAGCAAGTGACAAGCCACTAACCTAGAAAGGCTCAAAAGATTTCCTCCAGGACACCCAGTTGCAAATGTTTCCAGTGAACTGTTTCTTGTGGCTTGATGATGAGCAAAGCAGCTGTGAAACAACCGAACCTGAGGGTGAAGCATAATCATAAGTGCCATCTTTCTGGTGAAAACAAACTCAACAATGAGGGGGAACAAACAAAGGATTTGCCATTTCACGTTGACATGATCAATTTTTTCTGGCTCACTTTATTCATTTGGATGAGTGAACAAAATCCCACTGTGGTCTGTTTGGATTCCACAAGGTTTTTTTTTTGTGTGTGTTTCCTTGTTTGTTTTGTTTTTAGGTCATACGTAACAATGTCGGTAGCCATGTCCATCTGCCCACATACCAAATTCCGCAGGATGGATATGTTGTTCCCAGCGTTCTCCCTTCAGAAATCCGACATGCCATTTCGTTGGTAAAGAAGTTACTGTACCCTCACGGTGATTCCCTAATAAAAAAAATAATAAATTAAAAAAAGAAGTTTACAGCACTAAGTCCAGACAAAGTCAGACCCAGACACCTGAAGAATTGGCCACCAGTATTTGTCAATACTTGTCAATGGCTTGGCTCTTCACATGCTACCTGTCTGAATGCAAGGTTCTGTACCAATTGAAAATTCAATTAAAAAAATTCTGTTGTACAAGAAGGGAGACATACACAAGATCGGCAACTATCAACCCATCTGCCTGTTGTCCATTGTCTACAAGTTACTCACTCGAGTCATCCTGAATAGGATTAGCAGAACACTAGACGAAGGACAACCATGTGAGCAAGCCAGGTTCCAAAAAGGATTCAACATGATCTACCATATCCACACAGTGACCAAGTTCATTGAGGTTTTGCAAGAATTCAAGGTGTCGCTCTGTCTAACATTCATCGATTTAAAGGCCTTTGATTCTGTTGAGACTGAAGCGGACAGTGAAGCCCTAGCTAAACAGAGCATCTAAAACACCAGAATCCTCTGTGAGCTGTATTAGGGATTCACCACCAGGATCTCACCATTCTACAAGGATGTGATCATCAACATAAAGAGAGGTGTTCGGCAGGGTGACACCATTTCATCGAAACTCTTCAGTGCCACCCACGAGAACGTTGTGTGACGACTGGAATGGGAGTGAAGGTAGGCAGTTGGCAACTACACCACCTACGCTTCACTGATGACATCATTCTAATAACAACAAACATTAGCCAAGTGGCACGAATGCTGGCTGAATTTGACCGTGAGTGTGGAAAGGTTGGACTGCAGCTGAATCTCATGAAGACAATGTTCGTGAGAAATGGACTAGTTCCTGATGTTCTGTTTGCTCTCAATGGAATGAACATCTCCGAATGCAGCAGATATGTGTACCTAGGTCGAAAACTCAACATGATGAATAACCTGGCACCTGAGCTGCACAGGACGAAGAAAGCAGAGTGGAATGCCTTCAGGAGCTTTGAAGAAGTTGTTAAGAGGACAAAGAACCTCCGGCTCTGGGCACATCTTTTTGACGCCACCATTTTTCTTGCACTAACATATGCCTCAGAGACCTGGGCCCTACGAAAATAGGATAAGAACACGATTCGGGTCTTCAAAGAGGAATCGAAAGAGCTATGTTTGAAATATGCTTCACTGAAGTGAGAGAAGGAATCTGGAGTTCCAACCTCTGTGGACGATGATTGAGGATCAGGGATGCTGCCTCCTTTGCCAAGGCATCAAAAATCAGATGGGCTGGACACATAATGCAATTTGGAGACAATCGCTGGACTAGAGCTATTATCGACTGGATTCCATGGGACATCAAAAGAATGCCTAGCTACCCATCTACAAGATGGCCAGACTTCTTTGTCAAGACCCTGAACGAATGGTTTGAGGCTTTTCGTGTTCCTGGAGTTGAGCATACGCCATTGGGCTACCCTAGCACGCGAAAGGGACAAATGGAGATGTTACTGGCACTCGCTCGAGCAAATCGAGTAATGGGATGACAAGGTATATAAGTGATACGCATCAATGTCCAGGAGTTAATCCTGGTTCTGCACTCAGGAATCACTTCTGGTGGTGCTCGGGGTACCATATAGGATGCCAGGGATCGAACCTGGGTTGGTTGTGTGCAAGTCAAACAACCTACCCACTGTACTATCTCCAGTCCTGGATTTCACAGGCTTTTAATGGGCAGGGAAACTTTTAACAGTAATTATTTGACATTATTCATCTTTAATGGCATATTTATTGAAATGCCATGAGCATGAAATGCAATTTTGAATTCTGAACTGAATCCTGGACAAAGACAAAGTCGTAAAATCTGCATGAAATCTGAAGACAGCCTGTAGTGTAGTCACTAGCAATATATTGAGGTTAATTTCTTAGTTTTGACAAATGTGCTGTTGTTATGAAAAATGCTAGCATTTCGAGGACCTCAGTGACAGGTATGCAGGAATTCTGTAATTTTTCTGTAAACAGAGAATTATTCTAAAATTAAAAGTTCACTTAGTTGGGGAGATAACTCAATGGTTGTGTTTATTCTTTGCAAGTAGGAGACCACAATTCTATCCTAGGCAATGCCCAATTCTATCCCTGAGCACCAATGAGAGTGAGCCCACCACCCCCAGCTCTGAGCCAGTAGTAGCCCCTGAGCAGCATCAATTGCAACCCCCCAAAACAAACAAAATAAGTGAAACTTGGGGGTGTGCAAGTTGTTCTTCAGTAGCTCATGTATCTTATATCATGAGGTCCTTAATTTGATCCTCAGCACCCCAAAATATGAGGCCATTTCTACTGAGGCAAGGAAGATAGCGCACAAGTTAAGATGCTTGACTTACACCACGATGATATTCATAATCCTCAGCATTGCATATGGTTCCTCTATACCACTGAACTGTGTCAGAAATATCCTCCTAGCACCACTTGGTATGGCCCACCACTCCAGGGAAAAAGTGTGGGGGAGAGGGTGGTGGGGAGAGCCAAAATGACACAAAAAGAACAGTTCTGTCAGTGCATCTGTGGCATCAACGGAAAGAATGCATAACAATCATAACAATTCAATAGAGTACTGCACCCATCAAGGGACATTTAATGAGAAAATTCCCTGGAGCAAGTTACCATCATGACAGAGGCTCACTGGCATGGGATATGGGCTTGCAGACATTCAGAGCTGAGGATTGCTACCCTGGTTGGAGGAACAGAGAACAGACACTGGCAGAATACACCTATCTAGGGTTTGTGTTGAATCTCAGAAACTGCAGTCTCAGGACTTCTTTTTTTGTTTGTTTGGGGGGACGTCATAAGGGGATTTTTGCTTTGTTTCATTTTTTGGTTTGGGGCCACACCTGGCGATGATCAGGGCTGACTCCTGGCTCTGCACTCAGGGATCACTCCTAGAAAACTCCGGGGACATCAAGGAAAGCCTCTTTAACAAATGGTGCTGGCATAACTGGACAACCACATGCAAAAGAATGGGCTTAACCCTCGACTTAACACCATGTACAAAAGTCAGATAAAAATGGATTAAAGACCTCAACATCAGTCCAGAATCCATAAGGTACATTGAAGACAAGATCAGCAAGACCCTCCACGATTTAGAAGCTAAAGGTATCTTCAAAGATAACATGCAACTAATCAACCAAGTGGAAACAGAGATAAACAAATGAGACTATATTAAACTAAGAAGCTTTTGCACTGCAAAAGATACAGTGACTCAAATATAAAGACAATCTACAGAATGGGAAAGGATGTTCACCCAATACCCATCTGATAAGGGGTTGATATCAAGGGTATATAAGGCACTTGTTGAACTCTACAAGAAGAAAACATCCAAGCCCATTAGGAAATGGGGCGAATAAATGAACAGAAACTTTCTCAAGGAAGAAATACGAATGGCCAGGAGGCACATGAAGAAATGCTCTTCATCACTAATCATCAGGGAGAGGCAGAACAAACAACTGTGAGATACCACCTCACACCACAGAGACTGGCACACATCTAAAAGAACAAAAGCACCCGGTGTTGGTGTGGATGTGGGGAGAAAGGGACCCTCCTACACTGCTGGTGGGAATGCCGACTGGTTCAGCTCTTTTGGAAAACAATATGGACACTTCTCAAAAAATTAGAAATTGAGCTCCCATTTGACCCAACAATACTACTTCTGGAAATATATCCCAGAGATGCAAAAAAGTATAGTCAAAATGACATCTGCACCTACATGTTCATCGCAGCACTGTTTAAAATAGCCAGAATTTGGAAAAAATCCGAGTGCCTGAGAACAGATGACTGGTTAAAGAGACTTTGGTACATCTACAGGATGGAATACTATGCAGCTGTTAGAAAAGATGAAGTCATGAACTTTGCATATAAGTGGATCAACATGGAAAGTATCATGTTGAGTGAAATGAATCAGAAAGAGAGATAGACATAGATTGCATTCATCTGTGGAATATAAAACAACAGATGGGATACTAACACCCAAGAATAGTAGAAATAAGTACCAGGAGGTTTGCTCCACGGCTTGGAAGCTGGCTTCACATGCTGGGGGAAAGCAGCTCAGAAAGAGAAGGGAACACCAAGTGAAGTGTGGTAGGAGGACCCACTTGGGATGGGAGAGGCGTGCTGAAAGCAGACTATAGATTGAACACGATGGCTACCCAATACCTCTATTGCAAACCACAACACCCAAAAGGAGAGAGAGAACAAGAGGAAATGCCTGCCACAGAGGCGGGGCAGGGTGGGGGGATGGGATGGAGGGGTGGGAGGGATACTGGGGTCATCTGTGGAGGAGAATGGGCACTGGTGGATGGATGGGTACTCGAGCATTGTATGACTGAAACACAAGCATGAAAATATGTAAATCTGTAACTGTACCCTCACTGTGATTCACTAATAGATAAAAAAATAATAAATTATTAAAAAAAAGAAAACTTCGGGGACCATATAAGGGATGCGAGGGATCAAACCGGGGTCAACCATGTGCAAGGCAAGTGCCTACCCGTTTTGCTACCTCTCGAGTCCCCAAAATCTTTGTGCCAAGTACTTCATTTTTCATTTCTGTTTTGAAGCCATACCTGGCTATGCCAGGGGTTACTCCAGGCTCTGCACTCAGGAATCACTCCTGTCGGTGCTCAGGGTACCACAGGGGATGCCAGGGATCGAATTCTGGTTTCTCTGTATTACTCTCCTCCCTCCTGCTGTTTTATCTCTTCAGCCCTAATCCTTCTTCAACCCAGCAAAGAGTGGTGCTGGGCACACCTGGCCCAGGCTGGGAGCAAACGCACTATCTTGTCCTGCCCTGACACGCCCTTAGCTTTGACTCAGCCTCAGGTCAACAACAATTCACAGGCTTTTTGTTCAGAACCAAAGGAAGCTCCTCTTAAGTGAGCACACCAGTCTTAATCGCCAAGCTAAATTGGAGGACTTGGAGCTTAAATAATCCACAAAGGTTCAGTTTGGTGCCTTGTGAAAAAGAAACTAAGAGTTTGGCCGGAGGGATAGTACAGTGGTTAGGGCATTTGCCTTGCGCTTGCTGACCCAGATTTGATCCTTGGCATCCCAATATGGTCCCCTGAGCCCAACAAGAGTGATGTCTGAGCATATACACAGGAGGAAGTCCTAAGCACTGCCAGATGTGATCCCAAAACAGGACAAAGATAGTGCCTGGGACCAGAGAAAGAGTGAGCACATGTTCTGCATGCAGGAGGTCTGGGGGAGGTCTGGGGTGAGTCCCAGGCATCATCTGGTTCTGGTGCACTATTAGAAACAAGCAAGAGCACAGAGACAGAAGGAGGTCCTGATGATCGACAGAGTGGCCCCAAACCTACACACACACACATATACACACAGACACACACGAGTTATAATAAACAAACCTGAGGGCCAGATAGATAGCTCAACAGGTCGGACATTTGCCTTGCTCGTGCCTGTCCCAACCGGGGTTCAATTCCTCAGCACTGCCAGGAGTAATTCTCGAGTGCAGAAACAGAATTAATCCCTGAGCACCTCTGGGTGTGGCCCCAAAACAAAACAAAACAACGTTGGGGCCTGAGAAATAGTACAGTGGATAGGGAGTTTGCCTTGTACACAGTCGTCTTGGGTTTGATTCTGTAAGGTCTCCTGAGTCCTGTAAGAGTAAGTCCTGAGCACTACTGGGTGTAGCTGAAATAAATAAATAAATAAATAAATAAATAAATAAATAAATAAATAAATAAATAAACGAACAACTTGAGAAATTGACAAAGCCAAAACTAAGTGCGAGTTAAATGGTTCTGTCTCAGACTTTAAGGAGACAAATGACAGCTTGATTTGTGTGAGAAAATTATTTAGGAGAAAAAGCCCATTATGCCCCAGAAGATAACCTGGTTGAATTGGCGAGTGCGGAGAGCTCCAATTTCAGAGAAATCAAATGGTGATTTTCTCCCCCTTTGGTTGCGAAGAAAAAAGATTTTTTTCCTCTTTGTATCATTTTTTTCCATGGAGCCAATTATTTTCCATTGAAGTAATCATCAAAAATGGGCATCACCTCATCATGGGGTTGTACACAGTACAGTGATAAACAGCTTCAGCTGAAAGATAATTATGTTACTTATCTACTTCTTAGAGCAGCAAACCCTTTTTTAAAAGTTTTAAAAATTTATTTATTTTTCTTCTTTGTTCAAAAAGTTTGTGGGCTACACCCAGTAATGCTGAGGGATCACTTCTGGCTCTTCATTTAGGAAATACGCCTGGCAGTGCTGGGGGGATGGGAAGCATGTGGGGTGCCCGGGTTGGGTGCGTGCAAGGTGAGTGCCTTACCAGATGCACTGTTTCTCCAACCTCTGCCCCCACACTTTTTAAATGTAACATTCCGTAAAGCTGAGTGATCTTTCTGGGGTTATGTTGGTCTACCTGGAGGAGGTGATGGCCACCTAAGTTTTAAAATGTGAGGGGGCTCAAAAGCCTTCAAACCTCAAGTCCCTTTCCTGGCTTCCCTGTCCTAGTGTCCATGCTCTGTCTTATAGTGGCTACATTAGATGGCAGGTTCAGAGATGTCGTTGAATTCTGGGGTTTTGTGGATTTGAGGCAGTTGGCGGATCTTGGAGGTTCTGTTTATCTGTTTTGTTTGTTTTTTTCTTGGAGTGTTGACATCCAGGCCAGTGACTTCTTGGTCACCATTAGTGGCCTCTTTCTGATCAGCAGGTGTAATTTCACCTTGGGCTTTAGCTTTCAGTCTGTCGCCAACACGATGCACTCTCATTATCCTGCAGCTCATTAGATGACTTTCTTTGTAATCTAATTTGTATGCCCACGTGCATAGTGGCTATTTATTAAGTGTAATCGGTGTTAATGACACCCGCTTCCGTTTCTTTCATCAATCACGTGCTTTTAGGGGATAATGGAAGAGAAATATCTCATTTTGATCTAGGACAAATGAAAAGCGAATGCACATCTTTATAAAATGTACTTTTTTGTTGGCTTACCAGGCCCATTCCTTACAAAGAAATGACTATTTCCTGACCTCTCTTTTAGAGCTCAGTAAGGCCAAGGTACAGTGGCGTTGAAATATCAAAGTATTCACTGCAAGGTGCTGTAAATGAAGAATAAACACAACTACGCCTTAGTGGGGTTTGCAAAAATCTCAACTGACTAGAAATCAGCGGTTGGGAAAAGCCTGTGTGATATCCTTGTAATGTGTTAAGGAGAGAAATCTAATTACCACACCCTCTTTACAAGCATAGAATCAAACGCAGTGCCTGCTCGGGTGTCTGTAGAAAATAGAATTGCAATTTCTTTCATCCAACAAACATATATTGAATTTCAACTACTCACCAGGTAAGGGACAAAGAAAGATAAAGCAAAATCTCTGCTCATGAGCAGATGGTGTGCTCTAGAAGCAAACATGTATACTGAATTGTGGGTGCCAGGATAAAGGCGATTGCAAAGTGAGGGGGCTGGAGAAATAGTACGAGGAGGAGGTGCTTATTTTGCATGTGCCTGACCTGAGTTTGATCCCCAGCACTCCATGGGGTTCTGCCAGCTCTACCAGGAGTGATCCCTGAGAACAGAGCTAGGGATAAGCCCTGAGCAGAGTCAGGTAGGACCCAAACCTACCCCCTTAAAGAAAAAAGGCGATTATGAGGCAAAGTGGGAACACAGAATAGACAGCATTTTCCATGGTGCATGTGCATGTGTGTGTGTTGTGTGCGTGAGACACACACAGAGAGAGAGAGAGAGAGAGAGAGAGAGAGAGAGAGAGAGAGAGAGAGAGAGCTGGGATTCAGGGAGCATCTCACCAAGATTGTGTGGTGGTAGTACTTGAACTAAGCCTGAATTGATGAGTTGGAATCCCCAGAGGAATGAGGAAGAAAAACATCCCTCAAATCTTTCCCCATTTACAGACTATTTATCTTTCTGGGAAGTCACTGTCACAAAGGAAGCTCTTTAAAATGTGATCTTAGGAACTGTAGTGATAGTACAGTGGGTAGGGTGCTTGCTTGCACACGGCTAACCTGGGTTGATCCCAGGCATTGTATATGTTCTCCCAAGTCTCGCCAGAAGTGATCCCTGAGTGGAGCCAGGAGTACATCCTAGGCACTGCCAGGTGTGGCTCTCCACCGAAAAATTAATTAATTAATTAAATGATTTCAGGGGCCAGAGAGATAGTCCAGCAGGCAAGGTGATTGCCTTGCACATGCTCGACCAGGCTTCAATCTCTGGTACCCCGTATGGTGCCTCTAACCCAGCCAGGAGTGATCCCTGAGTACAGAGCCAAGAGAAAACTCTGAGAAGCACCTGATGTGGTCACCTCAAAAATACATAAATAAAACATGATTTCAGGGCTAGATAGTACAGTGGGGTAAGGCAAGTGCTTGCCTTGCATGTGGCCAGTATTGCATATTGGCCCCAAAAGCTACACCTGAGCACAGAGCCAGGAGCAGCCCCTGAATATTTTAGGATGTGGCTCAAAAACCCAACCCACCCACAAAATAGAATAAAATAAAATATGACTTCACACTCCCCATGAGACCCTTTTGGTCACATACTCTGGATCTCAGTAAACATTCCTTAGTATTTCTGGAAGTCACTCTTTCTCTGTACCCCCTACCTTGATATGTATTTTTTCCATAACCTTTAATGTCCATTTTTCTGTGCTCAGCTTGGTAAGGTGATCCTGTTGATCCAGCACCTAGATTCTTCTGGAAAAACATAAAAACTTAACCTTGCACATGGCCAACCTGGGTTCAATCCCTGGCATCCCATATGGTCCCCTGAATACTGCTGGATTAATTCCTGAGGGTAGAACCAGGAGTAATCCCTGAGTATTACTGGATATGGCCCTGAAACAAAGCAAACCCCCCAAAATGTGGATACTTGTTCATCTTTAATCTTGACCATTAAATCTTTCCTTAATAAGATCCCCCCTTTGGACTATGGCTCTAGATGGAGCTTTAATTCTAGATGCCTCATTATGTTCTCCTCAAGATTTGCTACAGCAGAATTACAGAAATATGTTGATTATTATGGAGCTGATATAATGGATTTAGAAGAAGGAGGCTAGAATGAAGCCTTTGGAAGGAATATTATTTCCCACCGCAGTAAGTTTTATTGCTATTAAGAATCAGTGTGTGATGGTTGCTACAATTGGGTGATTACATAAATGCTAATGTCAACATCAGGCATCATTAAAAGAGATGGCAAAACATTTTCTCTTTTTAAATGTCAGAATCATTCTTCATCCATCAGGTAATAGTTTTTCAATTTTTCTTTCATAGATACAGTATGCTGTCAGCACTCCTGAAGTCCTAATTGATTTCCCAGCTACAAGACCATGGGAAGCCAAAGAGCCTTCATTATAGGAGAGAACTTGAAAATGCGAATAAGACACTACCACTTCCCCAAGAACCACAAGATCAATAGATGACTGTAGCACACTGAACTGAACCACGCACTTACTACGTAATCTTGGCTCCAGAGAAGTGTTAGATAGCAATGAAGGAGGTAGCAAATGGCCACTAAGGGCTCAACTGTGTTGCTTAGTAAAAATGGTACTTTCAATTAAATGTCAAAGATGATTATATGGGAAACATCACAGAGACTCAAAAGTAGGGAAGATAGAGGCCAGAGGAATAAAACAGGTGGGAAGACTTGCACGAAGTCGACCCTGGTTTGATCATTGGTACTTCCAGGAGTGACTCTGAGCACATGGCCCAGACTAATCTCTGAGCATAATCCCAAGTGTTGACTAGCCCCTCCCCTAATATCTGCCCATTTAAAAAATGTAGGAAGGAATACTATAATAACACTTTGCTAACTTAACATTTTATTACCAGAGGTTCTATATCTTGGAATGTTTTATGTTTTGGGGCTTGGGTTTGGGGGCTACTTCCAGTGGAGTTAGACGCTACTCTTGACTCAGTGCTCAGGAGTCTCAGCTGCATGCAAGATCAGTATCCTAACCACTGTACTAACTCTCTAACCCCCCATCACTTGGAGTTTTTTTTTAAATTTTTTTATTGAGTCACCATGTGGAAAGTTACAAAGTTTTCAGGTTTAAATCTCAGTTAGACAATGCTCGAATACCCATCCCTTCACCAGTGCACATATTCCACCACTAAGAATCCCAGTATAGCTCCGCCCTGAACCCCCACACCCCTAGCCCCCCCACGCCCCTAGCCCCCCACTTTTAGCCCCCCCGCCTGTGTAACTAATAAATTTCACTTTACTTTCACTTTGATTGCATACAATATTTCAACAAAACTCACTATTATTGTTTGGAGAGTCTCTCCCCTAAAGTCAGACCTGCTGAAAAGGAAGCATCAGGTAATTTGTTTTCCATTGCTGAGGATGAAGAGGTATGAGGTCGAGTGACCACAGTTAGCGGCCTCTCGGTTTTGGGTTTCTGTATTTTAGTATTTTAGTAACTAAGTCCAGAGAGATATCTGTCAGAAGTTGCATCATTGCCAACTTGTACTTCTCAGTTACATTATATTCCACATATGAGTGCAATCTTTCTATGTCTGTCTCTTTCTTTCTGGCTCATTTCACTCAACATGTTACTTTCCATGTTGATCCATTTATATGCGAATTTCATGACTTCATGTTTTCTGACGGCTACATAGTATTCCACTGTGTAGATGTACCAGAGTTTCTTTAACCAGTCATCTGTTTTGGGGCACTCTAGTTTTTTCCAGATTCTGGCTATTGTAAACAGTGCTGCAATGAACATAGAAATACATATGCCATCTCTACTATACCTTTTTGCCTCTCCGGGATATATTCCCAGGAGCATCACTTGGAGTTTTAAGAGACAAAATGTTATCTGGAGGGGCTAGAGAGATAGCACAGCGGGTAGGGTGTTAGCCTTGCACGCAGCCAACCCGGGTTCGAATACCAGCATCCCATATGGTCCCGTGAGCACCGCCAGGAGTAATTCCTGAGTGCAGAGCCAGGAGTAACCCCTGTGCATCACCGGGTGTGACCCAAAAATTAAAAAAAAATGTTATCTGGAGACCATCCACCACTGGATGTGGCCCCAAAACAAAAAAAAAGAGGAAGAAGAAAAGAATAGAAACAAAATTAATTATTCCCATAATCATGTCTCTTAGCTGTCAAGTCTTTCTGATTTCTTTTGTGTTTCTATTTCTGTTTCCCCCCTCTTTCCCAAATCATTGCTTTCTTTTTGTTTTCTGGGCCATCCCCCAAACCCGGCAATGCATAGGGGTTACTCTTGGCTCTGAGAATGTGGGGAATTGAACCCGGGTTGACTGTGTGCAAAGTAAACTCTTTACATGTCCCTCTCCCCCTAATCACTGATTACTGACAAAATGCAAGAACATTTTCTAGGAGTGAGAATAAATTCAGACTGCAGTTAGGGGACATGATGCAAGTGACAGGGGTTTCCTGGTCATTAAGATGGCTGTAATGCCAATAGCCAAAATCTGAAAACAACCCATGTGCCCTAGAACAGATGACTGGTTAAAGAAACTTTGCTACATCTACACAATGGAATACTATGCAGCTGTTAGGAGAGATGAAATCATGAAATTTGCTTATAAATGGATAAACATGGAGAGTATCATGCCAAGTGAAATGAGTCAGAAAGAGAGGGACAGACATAAAAGGACTGCATTCATTTGTGGAGTATAGAATAACATCACTTGAGGCTGACACCCAAGGATAGTAGATACAAGGGTCAAGGGGATTGCCCCATAGCTGGAAGAGTGCTTCATGAGTGGAGGGTAGAAGGCAGATGGAATGGAGAAGGGATCACTAAGTAAATGATGGCTGGAGGAATCAGTTGGGATGGGCGATGCATGCCGAAAGTAGATAATGGACCAAACATGATGACCTCTCAGTGTCTGTGTTGCAAGCCATAATGCCCAAAAGTAGAGAGAGTATGGGGAATGTTGTCTGCCATGGAGGCAGGGGGAGGGTGGGAAAGGGGAGGCATGCCCGGGATATTGGTGGTGGGTAATGTGCACTGGTGGAGGGATGGGCGTTTGTCCATTGTGAGATTGTAACCCAAACATGAAAGCTTGTAGCTATCTCATGGTGATTCAATAAAATTTTTGAAAAGATGGATGTGATGCTTTGCATTCTGAACTTCAAGTGTTGTGGTTCAAGTGTTGGACCACTCGGCCAGCAATGATTCATGCCACTCATAGAATCCACAAGGTATGTTTTGGCTATGAACATCCCAATCAAGACAGAGGACTAGAAAAAAAAGTGGATTTCATGCCCAATTCAATCAGCTTAATCAATGGCTAAATAAATATCAGTACTCCTATACTATATTAAAAAAAAAAAGACAGAGGACTAGAGAGATAATACAGGGGAAGTTGCTTGCTTTGCACGCAGCCAACCCTAATTCGATCCACGGCATCCCATAGGGTCCCATAAGCGTCACCAGGAATGATATCAGAGCCAGGAGTAAGACCTGAGCACAATTGGGTGTGGCCCAAAAGTCAAAAACAAAACAAAACAAAAAACAAACACAAGAGACATTCTGTCTTTGGAGTTCTTCCTAACCATCTTTTGAGAGATTCTGTCTTTTTGTATTCTGTACCCTAGACACAGTAACCTGGATATCACCTTAAATTATTGAACCCTATTTCCCAGATTCTTTCAAAGCATACTAGATCAATATGCTATTGATCGGCATTTTGTGAACAATGCCCTCCCTGACAAACATATTTGGGAAAGTCTTTAAAACCTCTGTGGGAGATGTAAAATGCCAATCAGCACTAAGGATCTAATCAGCACTAAGAAGCTCTGCCATTACAAAAAGCACTTTTTTTTAAAAAAAAAAAAGAAATTTAATTCCGATTTCTCTCCACTTATTTGACCAAGGAACACGTCCTGCCATGTAATAACTGATAACATTTTGTAAAATTTCTAGTCCCTAGAGTTCAGCTGTAAAGAACTTCCCAAAGGCTATGCAAGCATATGGAAAGTGCTTAGAAATTTGGGGGAGTTGGCACCTCACTGATTTTTGCACTTTCATGAATACTCCCATGCAAAAATGAAATTTGCTTTCTCTAACTGATAAAATGCTTGTGAGCCCTGTTGGCACTGATGGAGGGACTTAACTACCCCTTGCCTCTGTAAGATGAGCTCTTTTTTTTTTGCTTTTTGGGTCACACCTGGAAATGCACAGGGGTTACTCCTGGCTCATGCACTCAGGAATTAATCCTGGATGTGCTCGGGGAACCATATGGGATGCTGGGAATCGAACCCGGGTCTGCCACGTGTGCAAGGCAAGTGGCCTACCCACTGTGATATCGCTCCAGCCCCTGTAAGACTAGCTCTTGCTGACTCCAAAGAACCTAATTTCTTTGGTGGTTATTATTTACTCTTTTGCACCTACATTTCAATTCAATCCATTTAAATTCAAGGCTGTTTTCAATTAACGCTCTCCTTCTACCTCCTCTTCTTCTTCTTCCTTTCCTTCTTTCATCGTTTTCTACATTTCCACATCTTCCTCATTTCCTCCCCTCCTGTAGTTCTCCTCCCTTTCCTATTTCTCTTTTTCTGCCCTTTCTTGAGGATCAGGAAATGCCCTTGTCCAAGGGCTTTGCTGCATTGCATGCTGGGGGCTGAGAGGAGCTTCTTGGTGTGGGGCTTCAGAAGGACATGGGGAGATCATGTTAATGAGAATTTCATTTCCTGCTGGGAAAAAGTACACTTAGAGCAAAAATATCAAAGAGTGAGTAACTGGACACTGTCACTCCAGGTAATTGTAAGAGATAATTTTTATTTTGAGAAAAAAACCTATGTGTTTCAA
Organism: Sorex araneus; assembly: GCF_027595985.1. Taxonomy (NCBI): domain Eukaryota; kingdom Metazoa; phylum Chordata; class Mammalia; order Eulipotyphla; family Soricidae; genus Sorex; species Sorex araneus. The sequence continues at coordinate 82,772,185 of NC_073313.1, forward strand.
TATGAGGAGAGTCGAATATTTTGTGACTATCAGCTGGGATGTCATGTCATGGCAGGAAAATTGAGAAACATAATTTAAAATTATTTTTCATTTTATGATAGAAAACTTGGATCCAATTTATGAAATTGGTGAAAAGCCCACTCTAGTCCATTATGACAATACTAGATGGAAATGATCACTCTGGACAAAAACTGAGTGTTGAAAGCAGGTAAAGGGATATACATGATAACGTTTCGGCATCTATATTGCAAACCATAAAGCCTAAAATGAGAGAGAGAAAGAGAATGAGAGAGAGAAAGAAGAGCGGTGCCTGCCATAGAAGAAGGCAGGGGGTCGGGGGGGGGGTGGCTTGAAGGGTTGGGTGGGAAACTGGGGAGACTGGTGCTGGGAAATTACACTGGTGAGGGATGGGTGTTGGAACATTGTATGACTAAAACACAATCATGAACAAGTTTGTAATGCTCTTTCTCATGATGATTCAATTAAAAAAAAGGAAAGAAAGACCTGGCCGAGGGTGATGGTGGCGTGCTGCGCTTAGTGGAGCCGGGTCGTCCTCATGGCGCTGCGGGGGCTGGCCCGCGCTCTGGGCGCTCTGAGTCTGGCTCCCCGGGCCGTCCAGGTGCCACACAGTGCCGTCCTCCAGCCGCCCTCCGCCCTGGCGCTGCCCCCTCTCGCCCATTCCTTACCTCTGCAGCCCTTCCTGCTAAGTTGGGCTCCTGGAAGAGCCGTACCAAGTATACGGTCATGCCAGTGAAGATGAGGAAATCTGGGGGCCGAAACCACACAGGCCGAATCCAAGTGCACGGGATTGGTGGGGGCCACAAGCAGCGTTATCGCATGATTGACTTTCTGCAGTTCCGGCCCGAGCAAGAAGCCAACCCAGGGCCCTTTGAGGAGAAAATCATCACCGTCCGCTATGACCCCTGTAGGTCAGAAGACATAGCTCTAGTTGCTGGAGGCAGCCGGAAACGCTGGATCATTGCTACAGAAAACATGCAGGCCGGAGATATAATCCTGAACTCGAATCAGATAGGCCGAATGGCAGTTGCTGCTCGGGAAGGGGACGCACATCCTCTTGGGGCCTTGCCTGTGGGGACCCTCGTCAACAACGTGGAGAGCGAACCAGGCAGGGGGGCCCAGTATATCCGAGCCGCAGGGACCTGTGGTGTCCTGCTCCGGAAGGTCAACGGGACGGCCATCATCCAGCTCCCTTCCAAGCGACAGATGCAGGTCCTGGAGACGTGCATAGCCACAGTGGGCCGAGTATCCAACGCTGATCACGACCAGCGGGTCATCGGCAAGGCCGGCCGCAACCGCTGGCTGGGCAAGCGGCCTTCCAGCGGGCTGTGGCATCGCAAGGGGGGCTGGGCAGGCCGCAAGATTCGGCCGCTGCCCCCCATGAAGAGTTACGTGAAGCTGCCCTCGGCGGCCGCCCGGAGCTGATAAAACGCCCTAATAAAACGACCCCTTACTTGCCAAAAAAAATAGGAAAGAAAAGTCCTCTCTATTTGAGATCATAGCAAATTGAACAATGGGGAAAGTAGCTGAACTTTTGATATAAAGACAGGGATCTGTTATTTCTGTAATACAATATCTGAATTTGTTATTCTGTAAAATTTCTGATATTTGTGATCATATTTACTTTGTGTTCTTTGGGGTTGCTCTATAAGTAAGTTGACATGGGAATAAACATACACAGGGACAATGAGAAAGGGTATTGGGTACATTTGGGGGAGCCAGTAAAGTGACTCTAGTATCACTATATCACTGTATCACTGTCATCCCGTTGTTCATCGATTTGCTTGAGCAGGCACCAGTAACGTCTCCATTCATTCTAGCCCTGAGATTTTAGTAGTCACTCCTTACTCGTCTTTCCCAAAGGTGCCACATTGGAGGCTCTTTCAGGGTCAGGGGAATGAAACCCATCATTGTTGCTGTTTTTGGCATATCGAATATGCCATGGGGAGCTTGCCAGGCTCTGTTGTGCGGGCAGGATACTATTGGTAGCTTGCTGAGTTCTCTTGACAGGGAGAACTTGACAATAAGAGGTTGTGTGGCCGCATTCGCTTCTGGGAGCTTTGTTTTATAGTCTCTGGATCTTGGCCGTTGATGGGATTACATGGCTGGGGCAGTTTGTGAGTGTGACTGCAAAACTACTGGAAAATGGGGGATCTGGGTGGAGGAGGCCCAATCCCAATCTGAGTATGCTTGGAGATCTCAGCCCCGGGTCCTTCATACCCGGGTTCCTCTGCCGGTTCCTTCATGTGTGTGGAGGGGGTCCTTGAGCATGGCTGTGGCTGAGTTCCGATGGTCTTTGGCTGCTGGGGCTCTGCTCGGTGCAGGGAGGGAAACTTAACCCACCTCTCTCTGAGTAGCCCCAGTGAAGACAGCCAGGCGCAGGAGCAGGAGACTCTAATAATATATATATATATAATATTATATAATAATATATATTAGGACTAATATTACTTGTCATCCCATTGTTCATTGATTTTTTGAGCAGGCGCCAGTAACGTCTCCATTCATCCCTGTCATTTGCTAGTGTAGCCCAATGGTGTCTGCTCTCATATTTTCAAAATAAAACAATTTCACTTAACTCAAATAATTAAGGGCTGGAAAGATGGTACAGCAGGTAGAACACTTTCCTTTCACATGGCCGAGTCGGGTTCGATTCCTGGCACCCCATATGTCCCCCCTTCCCTAGCCCAGTCCTGCCAGGAGTGAACCCTGAATGCAGAGCCATGAATAATCTCTGAACACTGCCTGGTGTGGCCCTCAAGCCAACAAATCAAACAATGACATAAAATTGTGGAGCATCTTTTCATGTGCCTTTTGGCCATTTGTATTTCTTTTTTGAGGAAACTTCTGTTCATTTCTTCTCCCCGTTTTTTGATGGGGTTGGAGGTTTTTTTCTTATACAGTTCTACTAGTGTCTTGTATATACTGGATATTAATCCCTTATCAGATGGGTATTGGGTAAATACTTTTTCCCATTCTGTGGGCTCTTTCTGTATTTTGGTCAGTGTTTCTTTTAAAGTGCAGAAGTTTCTTCTTAGTTTAATGTAGTACCATTTGTTTATGTTTGCTTCCATTTGCATGGTCAGTGCTGTTTTGTCCTTAAAGATACTTTTCGCTTCAATGTCATGGAGAGTTCTGCCTACATTTTCTTCTATGAACCTTATAGATTCATGTCTGATATTCAGGTCTTTAATCCATTTTGATCTGACTTTTGTGCCTGGCATTAGAGGTCAGAGTTCATATTTTTGCAGGTAGCTATCCAGTTTTCCCAGCACCACTTGTTCAAGAGGCTTTCCTTGTTCCACTTTGCATTTCTTGCTCCTTTGTCAAAGATTAAGTGGCCATATTTTTGGGGGTCTGTGACAGGATATTCAACTCTGTCCATTGGTCTGCAGGTCTGTTTTTATCCCAATACCATGCTGTTTTAATTACTACTGCTTTGTAGTAGGGTTTGAAGTTGGGGAAGTTGACGCCACCCATCTTCTTTTTTCCAAGGATTGCTTTAGCTATTCGTGGGGGTTTATTGTTCCATATAAATTTCAGGAGTCTTTTGTCTATTTATTTGAAAAATGTCATGGGTATCCTGATAGGGACTGCATTAAATTTGTATAGTGCTTTGGACAGTATTGCCATTTTGATAATGTTAATTCTCTCTATCCATGAGCAGGGGATGTGTCTCCATTTCCTAGTGTCCTCCTTTATTTCTTGAAGTAGTGTTTTGTAATTTTCCTTGTATAGGTCCTTCACCTCTTTGGTTTACGTTGATTCCAAGGTACTTGATTTTCTGAGGTACTATTGTGAACGGGATTGTTTTTTAATGTCTCTTTCTTCTCTTTCATTGTTTGTATATAAGAAAGCCATGGACTTTTGGGTGTTGATTTTGTACCCTACCACTTTACTCTATCAACCTATTGTTTCTAGGAGCTTTTCTGTAGAGTCTTTAGGGTTTTCCAAGTATAGTATCATATCATAGACATTGCTAGTCACCAGGGAGATGCAAATCAAAACAACAATGAGATATCATCTCACACCACAGAGACTGGTACTCATTCAAAGCAACCAGTGCTGGCGTGGATGTGGGGAAAAAGGGATGCTCCTTCACTGTTGGTGGGAATGCCAACTGGTCCACCCTTTCTGGAAAACAATATGGACAGTCCTTCCAAAACTAGAAATTGAGCTTCCATATGACCCCGTGATACCACTTCTGGGAATATATCCAGAGAATGGAAAAAAGCACAGTAGAAATAACATCTGTACCTATATATTCATTGCAGCACTGTTCACAATAGCCAAAATATGGAAACAACCCGAGTGCCCTAAAACAGATGACTGGTTAAAGAAACTTTGCTACATCTACACAATGGAATACTATGCAGCTGTTAGGAGAGATGAAGTCATGAAATTTGCTTATAAATGGATAAACATGGAGAGCATCATGCTAAGTGAAATGAGTCAGAAAGAGAGGGACAGATATAAAAGTACTGCACTCATTTGTGGATTATAGAATGACATCACTTGAGGATGACACCCAAGGACAGTAGATACAAGGGTCAAGGGGATTGCCCCATAGCTGGAAGAGTGCTTCATGAGTGGAGGGGAGAAGGCAGATGGAATAGAGAAGGGATCACTAAGAAAATGATGGCTGGAGGAATCAGTTGGGATGGGCGATGCGTGCCGAAAGTAGATAATGGACCAAACATGATGACCTCTCAGTGTGTGTGTTGCAAGCCATAATGCACAAAAGTAGAGAGAGAGTATATGGGGAATGTTGTCTGCCATGGAGGCAGGGTGAGGGTGGGAAAGGGGGGGCATGCCCGGGATATTGGTGGTGGTGAATGTACACTGGTGGAGGGATGTGCGTTTGATCATTGTGAGATTGTAACCCAAACATGAAAGCTTGTAACTATCTCACGGTGATTCAATAAATTTTTTTTAAAAAAACAACATAAAGAGTAATCATGTTCTCAGATCAGATAATTTACCAAATTTCTCCACTCCCCCATGCACACCCCAAAGCATGCACACTCTACTTCATTCCTGCAGGGGAAACTTATATACAATCCACAAGGGTGGGGTGGGCCCCGGGAGGCCACTCAGCAGTGCTCAGAGGCCACTGGCACCTTGAGGGAATTAGGGGGTGACCAAAGCCAGATGGTCAGTCTGAGGTGGGGGTGAACACTGGAGCAGCAGAATAGATGATGGAGCTGGAGGATGGATAATAAGAAAGGAGGATGACCAGCCATGGATTTGAATGGTGGGAACTGTGAGGGGATGGTAGAGATGGAGATGGGGGAGGAGCAGTTAGTGAAAGTTGGAGCTGCTGGATGATGGTGCTGCCGGATGATAGAACGGCTAGATGATGGAGCTGCCGGATGATGGAGCTGCTGGATGATGGAGCTAGTGGATGAGAGAGCTGCTGGATGTTATAGCTTCCAGATGATGGAGCCGCTAGGTCATGGAGCTAATGGATGATTGAGCTACTGGATGATAGAGCTGCTGGATGATGGAGCTGATGAATGATGGAGCTACTGAATGATGGAGTTACTGGATGATGGAGCTGTCGGATGATGGAGCTGCCAGATGATGGGGCTGCCGGATGATGGAATTTCCGGATGATGGAGCTGCTGGATGATGGAGCTGCCAGATGATGGAGCTACCGGATGATGGAGCTGCTGGATGATTAAGCTGCTAGATGATGGAGCTGTCGGATGATGGAGCTGCTAGATGATGGAGCTGCTGGGTCATGGAGCTGCTAGATGATTTAGCTGCCAGATCCAGTATCATCTAGCAGCTCCATCATCCAGCAGCTCCATCATTTAGCAGCTCCATCATCCAGCAGCTCTATCATCCAGAAGCTCCATCATCTGGCAACTTTACATACCAATAACCATAAACACTAACACCATTAGTAATCATATTACATAACCTATAATTTTTTGAAAATGAGCTGGGAAATTGTATAAGGGTTTAGGTACACAGTTGATCCTGGTTTGATTCTTGGCACCTCATGTGGTCCCCCAAGTACCACCAGGAGTGATCCCTGAATTGAGTCAGGAGAAGACCGGACCATAGCTTAGTGTGACAAAACCCTCCCCCCAAATCTTAAAATAGAAAGAAAAAGTAAGTTAACATGAATGAACCTTGGAGACATTGCTCTGAGTAACATAAATCAGGTAGAGAAAGCCATATATTGTAAGATGTCACTTCCCTGTGGAATCTAAAAACTAAAACAGACAAACAAATAAATCTCAACAATATAAAGAAAAGATTGGAAGATGGCCAAAATGCATGAAAAATGGTGAAAAAAATTAAATTTCCCCTTATAAAGTCTGGGACTTAATTCAAAGCATGGCAACTACAGTTGGCAATATTTCATTGAATATCTGAAACTTGTTAGAAGAATAAATATTTTTCTTGTGTTTTGGGAAGTGTACTACACCTGGTGGTGCTCAGGGCTTACTCCTAGTTCTGTGCTCAAGGATCACTCCTGGTAGACTCAGGGAAAAATATAGGGTGCTGGCGTTTAGAACCAGAGTCAGGCACATGCAAGGCAAGGGTCTTACCCACTGTACTAATCCAGCCTCCAAAGAATAAATCTCAAAATATTCAGAAAAAATTCATGTGACTATGTATGGAGCCAGATACTAACTAGATTTGTTGTACTACTCATTTTCACAATGAACCATTGTGTTTTACACATGAATTGATTTTTATGTCAATTATTATTCAATAATGTATATTTTTAAAGTAAGCTAATAAACGAGATGAGGGTTTGCCAGTATTCAGAGGGCCACTTCTTATTTATACTCAGTGGGCCACTCCTGGTGGTATGGTGCTCAGGGAACCATGAGGTGGAGAGGACAGAACCCAGGAATCCCACATGCAAATTATGCAATCCTGTCAGTTGTGCTATTTCTCTAGCCCAAGAACATCATGTTTTAAAAACAAATTTATGGAAATTGATTTTTGAAGATGTTTGGACCACACACAGCTGTTCTCAGAGCTTCCTCTTGGCTCTGTGTTCAGGGATCACTCCTTGTGGGGCTCAGAGAATCCTATGCAACGCCTATCTAGCATGTGTGAGCTGCGTGCAAGGCAAGTTCTTTATGCACATTACTATCTCTCCAGTCCTGGAAACTAATTTTTATTTACAGACTATAGCAAGTCTGAAACTGTCTTTTATTGTCACATTTTTATTTTTCACATAATCACCAATGAGATCCCAACCTCTGTCATCAAGAGCAAAGTCACATCGCTGGGGCTCTGCTTTTTTCAACTCAAACCTAGGAGACTAAAATGAAAAAAGGGAGTCAACTTTACCTTACAAGCTTCAATAAGTTTACTGAATTTCTGGAACAGAAACGAGTTTGCTTTCACCAACCCATGCAGTTACCTGAGTGCCACGTGTTAAAAGAAGCAGACTGGGCTGGACTGGTAGTACAGGGGATAGGTCGTTTGCCTTGCACATGGCCAACCCAAGTTCGATCCTTGGCACCCATAGGGTCCTCTGAGTCTACTAGGAGTAATTCCTGAGTGCAGAACCAGGAGTAACCACTGAGTACCGCTGCATGTGGCCCCAAGACGACAACAATAATAACAACAACAATAACAACAACAACAAAGAAGCAGCCTGTGAAACAAGGACAGACGGAAAGTGAAGATCATGGGTTTCACTCACCCTCAAGTGAGTGTCTCACCTGCCCAACCAAATATTGAACAAGGATGGCAGGCATTGAACTATTTATCAGAAGCAAAAAAGGGAAAAAGTTAGAAAATGTGGGGCTGGAACACATTTGGTGTGGCCCTAAAACAAAACAAAAAAAGAGAAAGAAAATGTGTACTTATTTAATGTATTCATCTTTTTTTTGTTTTAGTGCTCAGAGGGTACTCACAGCTTTGTGCTTGGGGTTGCTCAGCCAAACGCAAGACAAGCAACTTAACTCTTGCTATCTCTAGAGTCTCTAGAAAATGTTGTTTTAAGAGCTCTGACGACTGAGATGAATCAAACTATCACTATGGAAAATTTTGGCCATCAGAAACTGAGGGTTTAAAAGCTGGAACAAATGCACAGCAGGTAGGGCATTTGCCTTGCACTCTGCCTACCGGGGTTCTATTCCCAGCATCGCTTATGGTCCCCCAAGCACCATCAAGAGTAATTCCTGAGTGCATGAGCCAGGAGTAATCCCTGTGCATCACCAGGTGTGACCCAAAAAGCAAGAAAGCAAGAAAGAAAGCAAGAAAGCAAGAAAGCAAGAAAAAAGAAAGAAAGAAAGAAAGAAAGAAAGAAAGAAAGAAAGAAAGAAAGAAAGGAAGGAAGGAAGGAAGGAAGGAAGGAAGGAAGGAAGGAAGGAAGGAAGGAAGGAAGGAAGGAAGGAAGGAAGGAAGGAAGGAAGGAAGGAAGGAAGGGAGGGAGGGAGGGAGGGAGGGAGGGAGGGAGGGAGGGAGGGAGAGAGAGAAAGAAATAAAAAGAAAGAAAGAAAGAAAGAAGAAGAAAGAAAGAAAGAAAGAAAGAAAGAAAGAAAGAAAGAAAGAAAGAAAGAAAGAAAGAAAGAAAGAAAGAAGAAGAAAGAAAGAAAGAAAGGAAAGAAAGAAAGAAGGAAAGAAAGAAGGAAATTGAGGGTTTAGGGTATGCTGAGTACACATCCCAACTCTGAAACTAGCTAGTTCTGCAAACCTATGAGAGAAATGTAACATCAGTTTTACCATCTGTAAAATGGGAAGAATAGAAGTAGTTGCTTCCTATTGCAAGAATATATTTAGGGGAGGAATGCAGAATCCTTAGCAGTGAGGAGTAAGTATACCAATATACCAATGAGGTGATAGAGATTAATTAACTAATGAAATATCTCAGCTAGAAATATGGACTCTTCATAGACATCAGGCTACTTTGGGATTGTTTAGAACCAATAGGAATGTTCTGAAGACAGGTCCAGACATTTTCCCCGGTGAAAAGGAAGGTCTAGGCCCACACATCCTAGAGAATAAGAGACCAGAATGATTGAATGGCCTTGCTTCTACTATGCCTGAAAACCTAGATTCACTTAGCATTTGCTGTGGGACCATACCCAGTGGTATTCAGAAAGTCCTCTGAGCTCTGTGCTCAGGGATTGTTCCCCATGGTTCCAGGGATTGAACCACATTTGACCACATGCAAGGCAAACATCTTAACACCTATATGATATCTCTGGTCCCTAGATTCACTTCGGACCTGGAATTCATGAATGGTTTGGGGTGGAAGCCAAAATCTCCTTGACTTTGATTATGAAATGTATGTGTGTTTGCTTTTCTCCCCAAAAGTTGTTTGGATTTTATCTTATCTTTAAAGCTGGGTCTTTTTATAACCAGGTTAGAAAGAGCTGCTCTAGTCTGTGCAAGAAGCAGTTACTTCCTTCCTAGACAACTGATTTGGTAACCAGCTCCCTTGATCATTCTTCCACTGCCCTCCTACTGTTGGCTCAATCCCAGGTGAACCTCCCTGATTCTGTTTGTACTCTTGACAGCAACCTTGCTCTCATCTCCAGCTGTCTTCACACAAACTTTGGGGCCAGAGCAACAGTATTGTGAGTAGGGTGCTTGCACATGGCCAACCTGGGTTTTATTCCCCACATCCCATATAGTCCCCCGAGCACTATCAGGAGTGATTCCTGAGTGCAGAATCAGGAGTAATCCCTGAGCACTGCAGGGTGTTGTCCCAAAACACCAACCAACCAATAAAAAACATAAAAATCTTTCTTTATACTGCAGCATTTTCTCCATTGGCTCCCATGATTCTGACCAGCTGCTCTCTGCTGCCCCCACTTGCTCAAACTAACAGGGAGTCTTTCTTACATTTACTACTGGGCAAAACGTGGTTCTAGAACTCAATGCAGTGTTGGTTCACGACCTTGCAGTTGCAGTTTTATTTCCAGAGCTCCAGAAGAGGTCTTGAAAATTGACTCAGAAAAGGCACAATGCTTGATGTCTGAGGTTTTATGCTCAGAGAACAGGTGCTTGAGATTTGGCACTCAGAAGACAATCTATTTCATTTATTTTTTATTTCTTTCTTTTATCTAGTTTGAGGACCACACATCTTGGAGCTCAAGGATTCCTCCTGGTTCTGGGAATACTCCTGGCAGTGCTCAGGGGACCCTTTGCACTAACCAGGGATGGAATCCAAGTTTTGCTGCATACAAGGCAAGTACTTTCTCTCTGGCTCAAGGAATAATTTGTTTTCACAAAAGAGTCTGATTGAAGTGGGGCCGAAGTGATAGCATAGCAGGTAGGGCGTTTGCCTTGCACACGGATGGCCTGGGTTTGATGCCCGGCATCCCATATGGTCCCCCGAGCACTGCCAGGAGTAATTCCTGAGCTCAGAGCCAGGAGTTACCCCTGAGCATCACTGGGTGTAACCCAAAAAGCAAAAAAAGAAAAAGAAAAAGAAAAAGAAATCCCTTGGAGCAAGAATTGCGTCTCACCCTACACACCTACCGCTGTGTGAATTGTAGATGCGGAGGTGAGAAAAGGGAAGGAAATGGTCTGAATCCAAAAAGAAGGCCAGTAGGGAAGCAGATTCAACAGGAGTAAGAGGGTCCGAAGTGAGATGCAGCAACTGAAGATCAACTTCCAAGGCCAGAGAGCTAGTACAGGGGCTAAAGCACTTGACTTGTATGTGGCTCATCTAAGTTCCATCCACAGTACTGTGTGCGTTCCACAGCACCACCAGGAGTTAACCCTGAGCACAGACCTGGGAGGTACCCCGAGCACTCCGAGGTATGATGCAAGCACTCCTGTCACTCAAAAAAAGATAAGTGCTACTTCTTCAAAGGTCCACTTGGACCTGGGCTAAGCATGTAATGATCAAGAGTTTTTCCTGCCTCATCCATTAACTTTACCTCCAACAGCAAAGGAGAAGATAAGGGAAGTATTGGTGTTTATCATGCACCAACTACCGAAAATCAACTTTGGTCTTAGAGAGGGCTGGAAAAAACCCACTGGGTAGATGTGCAATACTTCCTTTATCCATTTGTCTGTTCAGTGGAATACTATGAAACTGTTAGGAAAAGTGAAGTCATGAAATTTGCCTATAAATGGACAGACATGGAGAGTATCATGCTGAGTGAAATGAGTCAGAAGGAGAGGGACAGATATTGAAAAACTGCATTCACCTGTGGTATATAAAAATGTACAGTAGAAGACTAATATCCATGGCCAGGGAAAACAGGGGTTAGGAGTATGGGTCAATGGTTGAATCCACCCACACATGTGTGAGGGGCTGAGGGTAGGTAAGATAGAGAAGAAACCGGTATAACAATAATAGACGTGGATGATCATGCTGGAGAAGAATTGAGGGTGAAAAATAAGTAAAGGGATATTCTTGACAACTTTTTCGTATCAATGTTGCAAACCACAATGCCCAAAAGGAGAGAAGGAGGGAGAGAGAGACAGAGAGAGAAGAAAAGCACCTGCCACAGAGGCAGACAGGCAAAAGGGGGCGGGGGATGATGGGAGGGAACCTAGGGACCCTGGTGCTGGGAAATGTACACTGGTGGAGGGATGGGTGCTGGAATACTATATGACTTAAATCCAATCATGAACAGCTTTGTAAGGGTCTATGTCATAGTGGTTCAATAAAAAAGCTAAAAGACACAACCCACCGGGTAGAGCCACAACATGCAAGGAGAGAAAAAGAAAACTAAGCCAGAGGAAAAGTTAGTTGGTGAAAATCAGCCAAGGGCAACTAGCTAAAACCTTTAGCCATCTTGTCCTCCTTATTAGCACCCTCCTTCAACACAAATGAAGCTGAAAATCAGCGTAAAGGATGCCCCCAAGGGGCAGGAGTGATGATACAGTGAGTAGAGTGCTTACCTTGCATGCTGTCTGCCAAGATTCAGTGGCTGGCACCCAATGTGGTCTCCAAGCCAGCCAGGAGTGTTCACTAAATCTGAGTGCAGAGTCAAAAGTAAACTTTTAGCATAGTCAGGTGTGGCCCCAAAAACAAAACAAAAAAGGACACCCCAAGACCCTACAGCTATTTAACCAATAAAGCTGAGTAGATTAGAGTTCTCTCTGTCAGGAGAAGGCACACCCCTTCCTTATGTCAAATATGGCATGTGAAGGAGAAAAATGCCTGGCTTTGCTTGCGTGCATCTTTAGTAGGTGTCAGATGTTATACTGGAGGTACATACATTTCCAGAGGAACTCTTGACTTTAAGAAAGAAAGGAAAACACAGGGCCAGAGACAGTATAGTGGTATTTGCCCTGTACACACTTGACCCACGTTCTATCCACAGCACCCCATATGGTACTCAGAGACTCTTCAGCGGTGATACTTGAGCACAGAGTCAGAAATAATCTCTGAGAACTGCCAGGTGTGACTCCCAAATGAAAGAGAAGGGAGAGATGAAGAGAGAAAGAGAGAAAGAAAAGAAAGAAAGAAGAAAGAAAGAAAGAAAGAAAGAAAGAAAGAAAGAAAGAAAAGAAAGAAAGAAAGAAAGGAAAGGAAGGGAAGGAAGGAAGGAAGGAAGGAAGGAAGGAAGGAAGGAAGGAAGGAAGGAAGGAAGGAAGGAGAAAGAAAGAGAGAGGGAGAAAAGAGAAAAATAAAGAGAGAGGGAGGGAGGGAGGGAGGGGGAGGGGAGGGAGAGAGAACAAGAGAAGGAAGGAAGGAAGGAGGGAGGGAGGGAGGGAGGGAGGGAGGGAGGGAGGAGGGAGGAAGGAGGGAAGGAGGGAAGGAGGTAAGGAGGGAAGGAGGGAGGAGGGAGGGAGGGAGAAAGGAAGGAAGGAAGGAAGGGAAGGAAGGAAGGAAGGAAGGAAGGAAGGAAGGAAGGAAGGAAGGAAGGAAGGAAGAAGGAAGGAAGGAAGGAAGGAAGGAAGGAAGGAAGGAAGGAAGGAAGGAAGGAAGGAAGGAAGGAAGGAAGGAAGGAAGGAAGGAAGGAAGGAAGGAAGGAAGGAAGGAAGGAAGGAAGGAAGGAAGGAAAAAACACCACGGGCTAAAGAGCTATTGCTATTACAGGGGCTATATACATTTCTCGCACTTGGATGATCCCAGTTTGATCCTGGGCACCACATATGGACCCCCAAGCATCTCTGAGAGCAGTCCCTGAACACAAAGTTGGGGGTAACCCCAGGGCACCACCAGGCACAAACCCTCCAAACAAAATGAATCAGAGAACAGAAACACCCTGTGGAACTGTGTCCAATGCAAGAGAGGGGAATGCACCAGAAAGAAGGAATGAAAGAAAAAGAAACTCAGGCACCTGAGCTGAAAGGCACAGGCTTTTGGAGAACTTCAAAGCTAAGTTTGATATTCTAGTGAGGAATTTATCTTAATGAACAAGACTCAATCAATGGAAAGTGACAGATGGGATAATTTAAAGTTCAAGTTCCCTTCTTCTGTTTCTTTGTATGAAAGAGAACTAACTTTCTGATCATTTTTTTCCTCAGCTGTAATATTCTGCTGCATAAAGAAGATTGAACACTGAATACCACATTAATATGTTATTGGCATCTTTCTTTTTTCATATCCTACATGTTGATTGTAAAACCGTCCAGAGAGACTGATAGCTATAATATATTACAGTTTCTCAACTTCAAATTAATTTCATAACAGTGCAGTAGAGCCAGATATTCTCTGCTCCACGAAGTAACTCAAAATAGGTAATATTCTCTTTCCTTTGCTCTTTGGAAACCCCAGGTCTGGTTATTTTCTTTATTGGATAACCTATCTAGGCTTTACTTCCTTATGATCCATTACCTGCTTTGTAATTACCACCTTCTCACAGAAATGTCCAATCGTCAGGCAGGTAGATTGAATGTGTCTCTGCACACACACCCAAGATAAGCGGCACAAAGCTGCCTATGAACAGGGGAACTGTATTGGGACATGGGAAATCCATATCTGCATGATTCCCACTTTCATAGCTGAGTTTTAACTGGGGTCACTGGGACCTCAGAGACACGGTGTAAGCCAGTGACCACATGAAGGAACCATCTGGGTAATTTCCAAGGACTACAAAAGCATTAGTTCAGGGGCTGGAGCAATAGCACAGCGGGTAGGGTGTTTGCCTTGCATACGGCCAACCCGGGTTCGATGCCCAGCATCCCATATGGTCCCCTGAGCACCGCCAGGAGTAATTCCTGAGTGCAGAGCCAGGAATAACTCCTGTGCATCACCAGGTGTGACCCAAAAAGCAAAAATAAAATAAAATAAAAGCATTAGTTTAAACCCACTGAAAACATGCCCTCCTGCTGTTCCCCAGCCCAAGCTCCCTACATGGTCAATGGAATTAAGGTTATTCTGTCTCCTGAGCACAGAGCCAGGAGTAGCCCTGAGCACCAACGGGTGTGTCCCAATACACCGCCCCACCCAAAATCACTATACTTTCCTCTCCACCACTTGGACAAAGAAGTTGTAAAGAAGAAATTGAGGGCTGTGGGAAGAAGGGATAGTACTATAGCTAAGTCACTTGCACGCAGTCAACCTGAGTTCAATTCCTGGCATCCATAGGGTTCCATGAACCCTTGCTGGGAATAGTAGCAATGGCAGAACACATAGCCAGGTGTAAGCCCTGAGCATCACCGGGTGTAGTCCTAAACCAAAAATAAGGGGATGGGAGGATTTAGCACATTATTTTCTCCTCTCAGGATCCTACCAGCTGCCAAGGTCAGAGGATCAAAAATGGATCCCACTGTTGTCTCTGTAACTTGTTTGTTCAGTATAGAAGCCAATCGTCCCATGGAGCATTTTATTGTTTTGTTTTGTTTTTTTCTTTTTGGGTCACACCCGGCGATGCACAAGGGTTACTCCTGGCTCTGCGCTCAGGAATTACTCCTGGCAGTCTCAGGGGACCATATGGGATGCTGGGATTCGAACCCTGGTCGGCCGCATGCAAGGCAATCACCCTACCCGCTCTGCTATCACTCCAGCCCCCATCCATGGAGCATTTTAAATTCAACTTCCTTAAAAAGACATTGAGCTGGAGAGACAGTACAGAGGGTAAGGAGCTTGCTTTGCATGCGACTGACCTGGCTCCAATTCCTGGCACTGCATAACTTGTATCACTTGTCATCCTGTTGCTCATCGATTTGCTTGAGTGGGCGACAGTAATGTCTCCATTCATCCCTGTTGCGTGCTAGTTAGCCCAATGGTGTCTGCTCACTCCAGGAACACGAAGAGCATCAAACAGTTTGTTCAGGGTCTTGATGAAGAAATCTGACCATATCAAAGGTGGGCAGCCAGGTATTCTTTTGACATCCCGTGGAATCCAGTCGGTAACAGCTCTAGTCCAGCGGTCATCTCCAAATTGCATTATGTGTCTGGCCCATCTGATTTTCGACGCTTTGGCAAAGAAGGCAGCATCCTTGATCCTCAATTGTCGTCGACAGAGGCCGGAACTCCGGATTCCTTTTCTCACTTGAGTGAAGCAGGATATTCCAAACATAGCTCTTTCAATTCCTCTTTCGGAGACCTGAATAACGTTTTCATCCTGTTGTCGCAGGGACCAGGTCTCTGAGGCGTGTGTTAGTGCAGGAAGAACAGTGGAGTCGAAAAGATGTTCCTGGAACCAGAGGCTCTTCATCCTCTTAACAACTTCTTCAATGCTCTTGAAGGGGACCCACACTGGCTATTCCTCCTGCACATCTCAGGTGCCAGGTTATTCGTCATGTTGAGTTCTCGACTTAGGTACACATAACTGCTGCATTCGGAGATGTTCGTTCCATTGAGAGCAAATGGAATGACAGGAACTAGTCCGTTTCTCACAAACATTCTCTTCATGAGATTCAGCTGCAGTCCGACCTTTCTACACCCATGGTCAAAGTCGGCCAGCAATTGTGCCACTTGGCTAATGTTTGGTGTTATTAGAACAATGTTATCAGTGAAGTGGAGGTGGTATAGTTGCCGACCGTATACCTTCACTCCCATTCCTTCCCTTCCAGTTGTTGCAAGACGTTCTCAAAGGTGGCGCTGAAGAGGTTCAGTGAAATGGTGTCACCCTGCCGAACTTTATGTCGATGATCACTTCCTTGTAGAATGATGAGATCCTGGTGGTGAATCCCTAGTACAGTTCACGGAGGACTTTGATGTACTGAGTTTGAATGCCGTTTGGCTAGGGCTTCGAAGACCACTTCAGTCTCCACAGAATCAAAGGCCTTCTTTAAATCGATGAACGTTAGAGCGACATCTTGAACTCTCGCAGAACCTCAATGAGCTTGGTCACTGTGTGGATATGGTCGATTATGAATCTTTTTCGGAATGCAGCTTGCTCGCATGATTGTCCTTCATCTAGTGTTCTGCCAATCCTATTCAGAATGACTCGAGTGAACAACTTGTAGATGATGAACAACAGGCAGATCAGGCTATAGTTGTCGATGTTGTGGATGTCTCCCTTCTTGTACAACAGAACGGTCCTGCTGATTTTCCATTGGGACAGAACTTTGCATTCAGACAGGTAACCTGTGAAGAGCCAGGCCAGTGTATTGATGAGTACTAGCAGCAGATTCTTCAAGTGTTCACATCTGACTGGGTGCTATACACTTCTTTACCGACGAAATGGCGTGTAAGATTTCGGAAGGGAGGACGTTGGGAACAACATATCCATCCTACAGAATTTGGTATGTGGGCAGGTGGACATGGCTATTGAAGATATCCGAGTAGAAGTCATGGATAACTTTTTCCATTGCCCTTCTGGAAGATGTAATTGATCCATCGGGACGTCGGAGGGCAGTCATCTTGGTCTTGTAGTTGGTGAAGCACAGGCGGGTGTTGCAAATACTTTTCCTGGCTTCTACCACATCAGTCAACACTTTTTCTCTTCTCTTTTTGAGGTCTTCCTTTGTCTCTTCTCTACACAGCTTTGCGAGCTCGGACATTATCTTGTTCTTGCCTGAGGCACTCGCCAAACCACATTGGCAAATGAGCTCGAGAGTTTCTTTTTGCGGCTTTCTCACTCTCGGCATTCCTTGCACAGTCATGGAGGTGCTAAACCAGTCAATCGTATTCCTCATCAATGTTGTCAACAATGGCATTTTCCCATCTTCCCATATTGCCTCAATCATGCCAAAGAGTTCCCAGTTGGTGGTTGTTCTGGGAGTTCTCTTTTGAAACTTTCTCCCCACTCCATGAAGTAGAATTTTGCATGAAGGAGATGGTGGTCTGATTCCGTTTGGAATTTTGGGACAACAGCAACATCGGTCAGGCAAAACCATCAATTGAATATGATGCGGTAAATTTCATTGTGGAACTGTCCACTTGGAGACTGTCATGCCCAACATTTAGATTTGGCCTTCTGGAACTGCAAGTTACCATGGGTGGTCTTGGTTAACACGATCAACTCACACAGCCTCTCACCCTGTTCGTTCCATTCTAGGCCATGGGTCCCAATGTGGAGTTCTTCGGGCAACCTTCTCATCATATCTTGGCTTTAAAATCATCAACAATGGGGCTGGAGAGATAGCACAGCGGGTAGGGCGTTTGCCTTGCACGCGGCCGACCCGGGTTCAAATCCCAGCATCCCATATGGTCCCCTGAGCACGGCCAGGGGTAATTCCTGAGTGCAGAGCCAGGAGTAACCCCTGTGCATCGCCAGGTGTGACCCAAAAAGCAAAAAAAAAAACAAAAACAAAAACAAAAAAAATAAAATAAAATCATCAACAGTGACCTTGTAGAAGGTGTGGTCTTCTTTATAAAACTCCTCCAGCTCCATGTAGAACTTCTCAATTTCTTCTTTGTTGTAGTTGGTTGTTGGTGCATAGATGATGAAGATAGAAACTGCCGGCAATGAGCCACATCTATTAAAGCGTAATCATCCGATTCGGATTGTTAGGCATTCGAATGAATCAATGCTCATGGCCAAGTTCGTGTTGAAAAGGACACCGACACCCCCAACACCTCTGTTGTCACATGTTCCGAGGAACAGTTCTTCTCCAGTGTCGAAAACAGCATGATGTGTTTGACGCCTTCTCATCTCAGTCAGTCCAATGACATTATACTTGATCTTCTGCACTTGCACCATCAGGTCCTCAATGGTTGCTTCTGATGCCGGCGTCTGTGCATTGAAAGTACAGACAGTCATTTTAGTCCTTCTTTGATTTGGCAGCCTAGTTCAGCCCTGAGATTTTATCAGCCTCTCCTTGCTCGTCCTCAAATGCTGCCATATTGGGCCTCTTTCAGGGTCAGAAGAATGAGGGCCATTTTTGTTACTGTTTTTGACATATCAAATATGACACAGGTAGCTTGCCAGGCTCTGCTGTGCAGGCGGGATACCCTCGGTAGCTTGCCGGGCTCTCCAAGAGAAACAGAAGCTTTTATGGCGGCCTCTAATTGCCCTTACAGGTGCTCCTTGTTTACCGAATGCAAGCTTTTGGTCTACTGGCATGTTGTAACAATCTGCACGCTGACAAACACACACCTGCCTGCGTCTCTGGGCAGCATCTGTTGGTTCACCGTTTGCCAGTTGGCACCGTTGCCCACCATGATGAGGCGGTGAACCATCGAGGGGCACTGCATAAGGTTCCTTAATCCCCTCCAAGAGTGATCCCTAAGCAGAGAGTCAGAAGAAAGTCTTGATCACAAGCGGTGTGACTCTAAAATTAACCCTACTCCCCGGCAAATGACATTGAATTTAAAGGGTTTATAGGGCCAGAGAGTTAGCACAGTGGGTTGGAGTGCATGTTTTAAATATAGGAGGCCCGGGTTCTAGCCCTGAGTATATTACAATTACTGTCGGGTGTTGCCCCCAAACAAAATTAATAAAATAAATGAATGAATAGAATGACTAATAATTACATTGGATTTGATGTTCATTCCTCAATCACGTCACATGAGCCATATTTCAAATGTTTAGGAGATATAGGTACCTGGTGGCTATGCTATCTGAGAGTGCAGATGGAGACTATTTCTATCCTTGCAGAAAGTTCTCCTTGACAGCTCTGTTTTCGACCCCCCGCAGACTTGTCTTTAAGGAGGAGCAGAATACTGATTAGTTGCCATGAGAAGGGAAGATATTTCAGGACATAATTTACGGGGACAAATGTTAATTGTTTGGGTGCGATAAGAAGAAAGCATCTCTGAATGTCTGGTTTTCTAAAGCAGTCTTGATATTAGAAGCATCTCTGGAAATAATCTAGGGTATTATTTTTTGATGTCTAATATAATCATGTAAAATTTTTTTTAAAAAAACTTGCAGGGGGACTGGAACAATAGTACAACTGGTAGGGTGCTTGCCTTGCACGTGGCCAACCCAGGTTCCATGATCAGCATTTCATACAGTTCCTTGACCTCCACCAGAAGTAATTCCTGAGTGCAAACCCTGGAATAGCCCTTGAGCATCTCTTGACTGTGGCCCCAATCAAAATTACTTAATTAGGTTTGAAAATTGCAGAAGGCGGAGCAATAGTACATCCTTATCAAACAGCTTGCCTTGCATGTGTCTGACCTACATTCAATCCCCAGCACCCCATATGGTACCCTGAGTCAGAAGTGATCTCTGAGCACAGAGCCAGGTGAAGGCCCCGAGCACCACTGTATGTGACCCCTCTGGCCCCCAAAGCAAACCCCCAAAACTGCATAGGCAAAGCAGTTACAATGGCCATAAAGGCATTGCTAATACTTTCCCCATAGGGGCCAGGGTGATAGTACAGTGATTAGGGCACTTTTCCTTGTACACGGCCAACCCAAATTCGACCCCTGGTATGCCATATGGTCCCCGAGAACTGCCAGGAGTAATTCCTGAGTGCAGAGCTAGGAATAACCCCTGAGCATGGCCAGGTAGGGCCCCAGACCAAAGCAAACAAATCCCAAAAACTTTCCCCAAAATAAAAAACAATTAATGCAAAAAGATATATATATATATAGATATATAGATATATAGATATATATATACCAAAACAACACTTTTCCCAGGCTTAAGGGATAAGTTAAAGTACTTGTCTTGCACGTGGGAGGTGGAGAATTTCAGCCCCAGTGCTGCCCACATGCATCAGGCTTGATTTTGACAGCTCTGTGGTTTGGGTTTCAGTGCCACAACAGAGTTGTGCGTGATCCCTGACCCACGGCAGTCAGGCTGTTATGTGTGTGATCACCAGAGCGAATGTGTGCACCCTCCAGCCGGCAACCAAACTGAGAAATCTGAGCACAGCTGCAAGCAATAAGCCTCCAGTAAGCAAGTGTATGAACCCCACAGTAACCCTTCAATGAGACTACAACCAGAATGTGTTCAATCACTGCACCTAAAGCGCGGGCCGGGGGGGTGTGACCCCTGCCTAGCCGAGCAACTGAGAGTTTGAGCACTGACCAAATGGACTCCCCACCTAGCCCAACAACCCAAAATGGGTGTGAGCCACAGACAGCCATGTGCTCCTCATCACTATCACCACCATGAGAAATAAAGGATGGGAGGAAGTTTAGACAAACAATAAGGGCCTGGGAAGATAGGACAGCGTGTCAGGTAATTGCTTTGAACACAGGTTCGATTCCCAGCACATTTAGGTCCCTTGCGCCCTGCCAGGTGTGATCCCTGAACACAGAGACAGGAGTAGGGTTGGAGAGATAATACAGAAGATAAGGTGCAGTCAATCTGAAATTGATCTCTGGCACCTCAAAGGATCCCCTGAGTCCCTTCAGGAGTGATCCCTGAGCACACAGCAAGATGTAACCCAATCCTAAGGAATAAAACTTTACCTATAGTACAATGAAGAAAATACTTTTTTTCAGGCAATGTGCTATTTGACTTAAAAACTATGATTTCAAGGTTCGAAGAGATAGTACAACAGGTAAAACACTTGCCTTACATTCGGCCAACCCAGATTCGATCCCCAGCAATCTACGTGGTCCCCCAAGCCCAGTAAGACACTTGCCTTGCACGCAGCCAACCTAAATTTGATCCCTGGCATCCCATATTATCCCACAAGTCCACCAGCAGTGATTCCTGAGTGCAGAGCCAGGAGTAACCCCTGAGCACCACTGGATATGGTTCAAAAAAATACAAAAAGGGAAAGAAATAAGAAACTATGATTGCAATATCTGCAGCAATAGGGCGAGAAAGATACGCATTTGCTTTGCATACAACCAATCCTGGCTCAATCCTTAGCACTTCCAGGAGTGATTCCTGAACACAGAGCCAGGATTGTTCTCTGAGCATTGCCAGATACAACCACCTCCAAGAAAACAATTCTATAAAAACAATTATATTGGAGCTGGAGAGGTGGTAGTACAGTGGGTAGGGGGCTTGCCTTACATGTGGCCAATCTGGGTTTCATCCCCAGCATCCCTTCTAGTCCCCTGTATACCAACAGGAGTAATTCCTGAGTGTAGAGTCAGGACTTAGCCCTGAGCATCACCCATTGTGGCCCAGAGTCCAAAACACACACAAAAGTCATGCATCATGATTACTAATAAAAATCCAAAACTTTCATCTGAGGTTTCTATTTATTTTGTTGCTGTTGTGGTGGTGCTTAGGGGCTACTCCTGGCTCAGTGATTAGAGGTTGATCCCAGTGGTGAACTGGGAACCATGTGATGCTAAGTATCACACCCTGCCCTCCAGCAGGCAAAGTATGTGCTCAGACTGTTGAGCCTTAATATTTATTTGTCCAGTAACTATTTTGAAGCATCAGCTGTGCATCAGATATTCTTCTAGGCCTTTGGAAATATATTAGTAAACTACCAAAGATCCCCAAAGAAGTTGATATCTATGTTAGAAGGTACAGAGAAAAAACAGACAACAGGAGATCAAAGAGAGATCACAGAGATTAAGGGCTTGCATATGGCTGGCCCTGTTTGGATCCCCTCAAACTATATATGGGCCTCTGAGCACAGAGTCAGAGGAAGCCCTGAGCAGAGCTGGGTGTGGCCCATCACTCACCCCCAAATAAAACAAACAACCCCCCACCCCAAAGTACAAGAACAAATGCCGCGGGAGTTAGTCAGTACTCTAAGATGGCGCCCCAAGTTTCCTAGAGTCTGGTGGACACATACTTGCCCTAGTCATTTAGTCAGACTAATCTAAGTACTGCTTGAACAAAATTTGTCAATTTAAGTCTCAAGTCAGTGAATCTTATGACATAGAGGTTATCTAGATAGGCCTGACCTAATCAGATGGATTCTTTAAAAGTAGAGCCATGTTCTTCAGCTGCTTGTAGATGAGGAAATCAGTTTTGAAGGATGAGAGCAAATATACAAGGGAAGTTCTCTGTTGCGGGCACTATTGTGCCTTTCAGCCTTGTGAAGGGAACCTTGAGGAAGGCAAGAGGCCTTCAGTTGCTGCTTGGGACCCCTGGTGCCCAGGGCCTGCAAGAAAATCCAGGGCCAGAGAGATAGTATAGCTGGTAGGGTGCTTACAGTGCATGCAGGCAATGACAGTTCAATTGCTGGCACTGTCTGTAGTATTCCAAACCCTGTCAGGAGTGATTCTGAGTCCATAGCTAGGAGAAAGCCCTGAGCACTGCTGTGTGTGGCCCCAAAGCAAAAACATAAAACAAAAAGAGGCAAGAGGCACAGTAGCCATACAACCATATGAAAATGAATTCTCCCAGCAACCCTAAACTTGGAATAGAACTCTGAGTCTCAGAAGCGACCCTACACCTTGTTGGCACCTTGATCCGTGCCCTGTTAAGCTCCCAGAAGAGACTCTCGCCACACTGTGCCTGGATTTTGGACAGACAGAAGCTATGAGTTGCCATCCTTGTGTCATTGTGAGCTCTGGAGTTTGTAGCAATTTGATTCACAGCCATATAAAACCAATGCACTGTATGATATGATCTTTATAAAGTACAAAGCAAAGCAAAACAAATCACCACTTGTATAACCAAATAGTGGCCACTTTTGGCAGTTGATTAAGTGGAAAGGGGTATGAGAGAGCTTCTGGGGTGATGTTAATGATTCTTGATATGAATGCTAATTGCATGTGGGTATGGTTTATGAAAATGCATTAAACAGGACACTATCCTTTGTTAACTTTTGCATATACATATAATACTTCTGTTGTAGGCAGATAAGTAAAAGGATCTTCACAATGTACTTTTGGGAAATAATAAAACATAAAGGGATTTCCTAGCTCTAAAGTGGCCCCCCCAAAAAATAATAAAGTAGCCCAAAGGCATGAAGACCATATCCCTTAGACACATACAAATCCTAAACTCTTTCTTTGTTTGGGAGGCACACTCAGGGATGCTCAGGGGTTACACCTGGATCTGCATTCAGTAATCACTTCTGGTGGTGATCAGGGGACCATATGAATTGCCGGGAATTGAACCCAGGGCAGCAGCATGCAACAAAATGCTGTACTCACTGTACTATTGCTCTGGCCCCAAGAGCCGAGAAGAGACACCACCCAAATGCAGAAATCTAAGGCCCCACCTAGTGAAGCTTGGACCTCCCAGGAAAGGAGAAGCTACAGAAGAATCCACAAGATTATGAGAAGATCATCAGCAGTGCAAGGCTTTTCTGTGACAATGCCCAGATTAATTTATATGTATGCAAAATTCCAGAAAACCCCATTCTGAAGAACTGTATAAAAGCTCCTTCTGAAATCCATTTGGGGCTCTCTCTTCAAGCCCATCTCTCTTCCTTAAACACATATCTTTCTTGCTTGTTTCTATTTCTTTGCTTGCTTATTTTCACTCTGGACAAGTTGTGTTCTCTCTTGAACAAGTATTTCCCCTTTCTCTCCTCTCACACCTTTCTAAACAAGTTGTTTTTTATCAATAAAAACTACCTGGGCTGGAGAGATAGTTCAGTGGCTAGGGCACTTGCCTTGCATATAGCTGACCTGCATTCTATCCCTTGCATCTTGTATGGTCCCCCAAGCCCCTCCAGGAATAATTCTTGAGTGCAGAGGCAGGAGTTACCCCTGAGCACCACCCGGTGTGGGCCCTAAATCAAACTAATAATAGTAATAATAATAGTAAAATAAGAAACTGCCTGACTTCATTATTTCGCCTCCTGAAATTCTTTTTTTGTGAGGGAAAGGCGATGGCCCCAGAACACCTGTGCTGAGGTTAGGACTGACTTTCCAATCCTGCAAAGAGCAATTCCTCCCTCCAGCCCAAGTCCATGGTTCCCCGGAAAGTGTGTGGCAGGGATCATCTACCACACCAAGTAGAACAAGTAGAATTTAGGCACTGCATGATGGCTGCCTTGTGACTTTCCCGGTCCTGACCCATGCCAGGATTATCCCCGAGTGCTAGTGGTCAAGGTGGGTTGAGTGGAGAGGTGGAAATGCTCGTTTCTCAAGTCTACCTTCCTCCTCCCTACTTTACTAAGCCACAGGCAAAGGTTGTTTTTTGAGGCCACACCTGGCAGTGCTCGGAGCTTACTTCTGACTCTGTGCTCAGGGATCACTCCTGGCCCTGGGAAACCATAGGTAGTGCTGGGAATAGTACCCAGGTCCATCACATGCAAAGGAAGCACCCTGCTTACAGTACTATTTCTTAGACCCTGAGGTTTTTCTATTGTTTTTTTTGTGTGTGTTTGTTTGGGGGTTTTATTGCACTCACTTTGGTGCTCAGAGATTTCTCCTGGTTCTTCACTCAAAAATAGTCCTAGCAGAGCTCAGGGGATTATGCAGGATGCTGAAGATTGGACCCAGGCAGTAGGCTGCATGCAAGTACCTGCTGTACTATTTCTCCAGCCCCCTGCATTTACCTCTAATTCCATGCTCAGGGGGTCATTCCCAGCACTGCTTGGGACATCATGATACCTGCATGCAAGCTTGTGAAAACTCTCACCTGCAAAGCATGCATTCAGACCTTGTTTTAGTTCATTAATTTTAAAAAATGTTGAGCCACATCTGCTGGTGTGCAGGGGTTACTCCAAGCTCTGCACTCAGGAATTACTCCTGACAGTACTCTGGGAACCATATGAGATGCCAAGGATTGAACTGGAGTGGCGGGGAATTGAACCTGGGTTGGGGGAGGGGATTGAACCCAGGTTGGGGGAGGGGATTGAACCCAGGTTGGAGGATTCAAACCCATGTGGCTAGGATGCAACCTGGGTTGGCCATGTGGAAGGCAAACACCCTACCCACTGTACTGTCTCTTCAGCCCCCAGCCCCTCCTTTGAAATTGTTACTCCTTAACAGCCAGGTGGTGGTAACAGCTGAAGTGTTTCCTAGGTCAGTGTCTTCCCTGCAGGTGTCAGTCCAGATCCAGGCACAGGTGGAAATCTGAGGTTGTGGGGCTGATATAGGAAATAAGATCTTCTTCCCAGACACTTGAATACTTCTCAAGGCTACGCAGGGGTGGGGGAGGGGAGCTACAGACTTGGGATGACTCAGTCTCCCTCCTGAGAAACAGGCTCAGCCTAGCTTCTAGCCTCTAGTATGTGGAATTCGGCTTGCTCTCAATCTGATCCCCAGGGTAGAGACTATATTAATAACCTCGGTGCAAGCGCTGTAGACATGGAAAGTGAAATCCAATCCCTGTCCAGGAGATGCCAATCCTCAAGACATAGGGTCCAGCCACGCAGCCAATTGCAAAAGACTTAGAATGCAAGCAGCTGACTCGAGCCTGGACTTGACTTGGAATTCACTGAATACCCCAGAGGGAGCCTGAGCTCTGAGAAGGGCCCTGACCCCGGGGCCCCCAGCTCTGCAAAGGCTCTCAGGTTACAGAGATTAAGGAGCTGTCTGCAGCGCTGACCCCAAGCCCCAAGACCTGCAGCCTTCTGAAAACGGAAGGGCAGGAGAGAAACCTGCCACAGCGAGCTGATTTCATCCCCCCTCTCCCAGTATTTTATTTGTTTGTTTGCTTCGGGCCATACCCAGTGGCATTCAGGGCTCACTCCTGGGGTTGGGGGTGGGGAGGGCTTAGATCCGAGTACTGGAGGTAGAACCTAGGTTGGCTATGTATAAAACAAGCGACTTACCTCCTGTACTATTTGCTCCAGCCCCACATGCCCTCTTGGGCTTTGGGAAAGTTCTTGTGTTCTTTTACAGGAAGAAAGAGTTGAACATATTCCTTAGAGGGACTCCTGCCTTGTCGTATCAAATCCATTTGGGAAGGATCCACTTAAGGGCATGGGGAGGGCACAACTCAGTCTTTGTCAACTTCTCTCAGCTTTTTGTTTTTTTTTTCCATCTGTGTATTAGCCTACGAACTCCAGTGGGCAGCAGAGCATAAAGGAAGTTGGGAGAATCAAAAAGCATCTTCAGAGTGATATTTGATGTCAGACCAATTCCCTCTCATTGTTTGATAACAATCTGGCTCTCTTGGCACTCAAGTTTTTGATAAAAACGAGGACGGAAGAAAAACATTTCCAGTGGACATACAACATAAAATATTTCTGTTTAGGATGTCATGGTCTGAGCATCCAAGGCGGATGATGAT
This sequence comes from Sorex araneus, assembly GCF_027595985.1. Taxonomy (NCBI): domain Eukaryota; kingdom Metazoa; phylum Chordata; class Mammalia; order Eulipotyphla; family Soricidae; genus Sorex; species Sorex araneus. Next base: position 82,798,500 of record NC_073313.1, read on the forward strand.
AAATCACATCTGGCCCCTAGTTCCAGATTGCAGCCAACAAAGAAAGTGCCGGCCCTGCTTTCTGAACCTGCAATTGTCCTGGCAGATTACTGTCATTGTCACGGTGACAAGGTGTCTACCGCCACCGCATCCTAGCTTCTCAGCTGGCGTGCGATTTGTTCTTGATCCGTGAGCCAGAAACGGTGCCTTGGGGAACTCAGGATCTGGCTCACTTCCCAAAAGTGCGGGCACACCAAATGTCCATTTCTGTTCTGACTCGCTACAAAACCGCTGGCCAGATCCAAAACTATGGAAACGTGGAGGGTGAAATGCAGAGTGTCTTCTGTTTGACTTCCACTGCGGCGCGCCTGTTCGGCCTGTGACAAGCAGCTTTTTTGAGTCAGCCTCAAACAGCAAGGTTTTGTTCTGAGACCGGGTTGTGGCTGGTGACACAGGCTGTACTGTGTTCACACGGCCACACACGGCCTTGTGGATGAAACAGCCCACAATGTCATGCTCTTGGCGCCAGCCATGGAGGGTGGGATTTGTCATGGGGGGGCAATTGGAATGTTGTCTAGACCCCCTCACCAACAAGGAAGGGACTGGCTGCCTGCAATGCAAGAAAAGGTGATCAAAAATCATCCCCGGCAGTAAGAGTGCCTTTCTGGGATCAAGACAAAAAGGAGTTGGCATGTGGGTGAATTTTTTTTCCAGGTCCATCTAGTATTGGCTAGAAAATCTTTGGCTACTCCTGCCTGCATAGAGCGTCCTCAGGATTTCGCTGCCTTTTGGACCAGTGCCACAAATGAGCAAGTCACTCCCAACCCTTGGGTTCGTACATGTGAACTGAACTTCCTTCCCTACACAGATGACTGCTGAGAATATGGTCAGTGTCTTGGGTTGGAGACTTAGTTCAGGGCTTGAGGCTCTTGTCTTGCATGCAGCCAATCAGGGTTTGAATTCCCGGCAAAGCATATGTTCCCCTGGGTTGTGCAAGGACTCACTCCTGAGCACAGGATCCAGGAATAGCCCCCGAGCACAGAGATGTGTGGCCCAACCACCCTTGCTCACTGAAACAAAATAAAGAAAAACAAACCCATCTCTATTGAAGATATTCAAGTCCCAGTTACTAAATCCTCAGACAATGACTTTAGTAGCACCATTGTGAGACATAACAATTATCACAAATTGTCTTTTATTGATCTACTTTTTAGATAATTCATTTTGTCATTTTGTTGTAATAAACAATATAAAGTAGATTATTTTGTGCCTGCTAACGGGGCAGCTTCGGCACTGGGAATTGGGCATGAACCTGGGGACAATGGTGTGTGTAGAGAAGATCACACCGGTTGTGGGATTGGTGTTGGAACACTGAGTGTCTGAAATAACTGTAGTATGAACAATTTAGTAAATCATGGTGTTTAAATATATGATCTTTTTAAAAGAACAGCATTAGTAGAAAAACTGGAGAGATAGCTCAAGGAGCTGAGTATATGCTTGTTTGCTAGATGACTGAGTTTAACCCCCCCAACACTGCATAGTCTCCTGAGCATGCTGGCTGTGATTTAAAAGGCAAAAATAATTTTTAAAAAATTTTGGAGGGGGTTGTGAATTATATCCAACCCATGCTTAGGGCTTATTCCTGGATCTGTGCTCAGGAATTACTCCTGGAGTTGCTTGAGAGAATATATGGGATGCTGGGAACCAAAGTCAAGTGCCTTTAACCTCACCAATACCCTTCTCTCACACATAAAGTGAGAATAATTGTAGCTGCCTTCCTGAATGTTTGGAATGATCTGATCAGTATCTGGTAAATTGAAAAAATAGTTTAGATCAAATACTATTGTTATAAAATACTATAGAAATTTGCCTTGTTAGTTTTCTTTGGGGATTGTAGGGCATACATGGTTGTGTTGAAAACCCTCCTGGATCTGTGCTCAGAGATCATTTCTGGCAGTGCTCAGGAAACCCTATACTTGGCTGAAGGTTGAGAATCGGGGTTGAGAACAAGCACCTTATTCACTATACTGTCTCTCTAGCCCAGGAAAAAAATTCATGATGAAGCCAAGGACTTAGTCTTCCAAGTTTATGTATTGTATAGTAGATCGAGTTGCTTGTGATGCTCCCAAAAAAGAAAGTTATCAGAGGGCCTGGACAATAGTACAGTGATGAGGCACTGGCTTGGCATGAAGCTCACCTGAATTCAATCCCCCAGTTCTCCATATGGTCCCCTGAACCCTGCCAGGAGTAATACCTAAGAGCAGAGCCAGGATTAAGCATTGAGTTTAGCTAGATATGGTCCTCGAACCAAAATTAATAAGCATATTAATTAAATAAATAAAATGCAGGCTCTGAGCCCCTCCCTTTATCTCCTTCAGAGCCCTCAGAGCATATATATAAATATACACACCAAGCCCCATAATCCCTCTCCTACATAGGATGGGGACTCTGTGAGTAGCATGATAGTGCATTATTTTTTGTTTTGTTTGGGGGGGCCACACCCAGTGGTACTCAGGGCTAACTCCTGGCTCTGCACTCAGGGATCACTCCTGGTAGGAACTGGGGACCACATGGGGTGCTGATGATTGAACCTGGGGTGGCCACATGCAAGGCAAACAACCTACCTGCTGTGTTATCTCTCTAGCACCCCCCATGATAGTGCATTTTGGACAGGACATGTATACAATCCAGCTCATGCTCAGACATCCTTGATTTCAATGAGAATCATTGGGACAGAGACGTCCAGGGGAGTCCTTGAGTTATTCCAGACTGCGAAATTAGGTTTGCATTCCAGTTCCAGCTCCACTGCTTCTTAGCTTGCTTTGTAGCTGTAACTCTGCACTCCAGCTTACTCACCTGTAAAAATCAGCACAACAGAAGCCACTGCCTCGGGGGGTTGCTGGCAAGTTCATTTTTGGCAGGTAAATCACTTGACAGAGACTAGGTGTTCAGTACAGAGCTATTCTTGGCATTGGTTAATAAGCATGCTGTGACGCACCGACTGGAGATGTCATTGTGGCCAGCCATGCCTGCGCTGAGCAGACCACGAGTGCTGGACTCCATGACAACCCAGCTTAGGCCCTCTCAGCCACATGCTTCTTTCTTAGAGAAATTTAATATTGTCTTCTGCTTAGACTAATCCTTCCACCATATTAACACAGCGGGTAGGGCGTTGCCTTGCACAAGGCCGACCCGGGTTTGATTCCTTCCTCCCTCTCGGAGAGCCTAGCAAGCTACTGAGAGTAACCCACCTGCACGGCAGAGCCTGGCAAGCTACCTGTGGCATATTTGATATGCCAAAAACAGTAACAAATCTCACAATGGAGACGTTACTGGTGTCTGTCCGCTAGAGCAAATCGATGAACAATGGGGCAACAGGAGCATTTGCCATGTATACTTCCCTCCTCTATTCCAATGTTGCTTGGTGAAATGTGAATTTTGAAAAACTGGACAGAACCTGTGATTCCCTCTCCAGGTTATGCTGTGGAGACCAGTTAAGGGTATTCATAGCTCAGAGACTCACTCTATTCAGTTAAAAGTTAATTTGGGGAGCCAGAGATATAGAATATACATTAAAGGCACTTACCTGGCTGACCTGAGTTCCATCACTGGCACCACAGTCCTGCCAGGAGTGATCCCTGAGCACAGAATCAGGTTGTGGATGTGACCCCCAGTGCAAAAGACTTCTTTGAAGTTTTTCATTTGGTCTGTACCATGGATAATTTCTCTAAAATCCGGTTCTTCTTCTGGCTTACTATGAGACAGATCCCTTTATGTCCATTGTCATGACAAAGAAATCCTCCTCCTGAGAAGGAATTTGACCTTGAGGTTCCTCCTTCAATTTTGCATCAATCTGTGATAGACTATTCAGATTTTGGATATTATTATTCCACACCAGAACTCCCCGGGAGACCAGGGAGGAAGTTGACAATGGCTGTGTTCTTCTCTAGCTAAGATTCCAGGGTGCAAAGCTGGAGCCATGGTATAGTGGATAAGACATTACCTTGCATGAGGCAGACCCAGATTGAATTCCCAGCACAACAGAGTCCCCAGAACTGTCAGGAGTGATTCCTGAAGAGAGTCGGGAATAAAGGACACAAAACCATAAAAAAAAACAAGCAAACTAAAAACTGCTCTGGCTAGATCAACCATTAGTTTCCCAAGTAAATGGAACTGAAAATGAGTGTCACAAGTGTCAAAAGGGGCTGGATATGTAAATTCTCTACTTCCTCAGCACTCTGGATTTCCATTCCCCAAGCATCACCTCCACCGCCCTGTTTTATTTGTCTCACAGGTTCTCATTGAAGTGCACATTTCTTAGGACTAGGAATTGTTCTCTTCCATTCTTGCAGAGGTGTCCTAAAATGGAAGCCATGGATTTGTGCCTCTCTCCTATGTGATTGCCCAGGGTTCTTGGTGAAACCATCAATCCCTTCCAATCAGCAGTGGTAAGATCTGGGGGAGAGGGTAAGTAATAGAACCTGAGGAAGAAATGAGATGGAGACAAAATCAGCCTGGGTTATCATTAGGCCGCTGGCCAGCCACCAATCCTTGAATATGCATATGTTCGAATTGTGAGACATACCACAGAGAGCACAGATCAAGAATACTCAAAGAAGTGAAAGGCAAGAGAAATGGACATTTGCTTAAACTCTTCCTTCCCTGGACTCAGACGAAGTGCTCTGGGCAGATTATTTGAGTTAGCCCTCATGAAAGTCTCATGAAAAGGTAGTTTTCCTTGGCCCCAGTTTCCTGGAGGATAAGACTCAGGCCGAGCAAGTTTATGATACAATTGCAGGTGATGCGCTTTCCAAACCTGTTCTTGCTCTTTGTTACAGAAGCTCCTTTGAGATTGGGTTTCCTTTTGACTCTACCCTCTAAGGCAGATTTTTAAAATGCTGAGTCGGGCTGTTTTAGAAGAGTAGAAACTAAGGCCCAAATGAGTAAAGTGACTATCAAAGAGGCAGAGCCCAATTGCTGTCTGTGGTTGCTTGAATACTGTGAGAGAAATGATGGTGGTTGAGAGGTAGCTGCAAGGGTGACTGCGTACTCTGCATGCAGGAGTCCAGGGTTCTATCCCCAATATCACATGGCCCTCCAAGCCCCACCAGTAGAAACCCCTGTGCACAAACCTGGGAGTTGCCCCTGAACATCATTAAAATGAAACCAACATACAAAAGCTATGTTCATTGCAACACTAGCCAAGATATAGAATAAACCAGTGTGCTTCAATTTTAAAAAAGTAGATAAAGAAGTTGTTGTGGCACACACACATGCACACACAAACATGTATGCACACACACATGCATGCACGTGTACACACAAAGAAGAATATTACTCAGCCCTAAAAATGAAATCCCATCATCTGATACAGCCTGGACAGACCTTCAAAATGATGCCAAGTGAAATAACTCAGACAGACCAAGACAAGCGCCACATCAGCTCACTTTTATGAGAAATCATCTAAAAAGGAACTCCAGAAAAGAGAATAGGCTTGTGGCTGTTAGTGGCTGAAAGGGAGGGAGACTGTGAGGAAAGCAGTCAGAAGATACAATCTTGCAGTTAAAAGATAGACAAATGGGGTAGAGTGTTTACCTTGCACATGGCCACCCTGGGTTCGATTCCCAGAACCCCATATGGTTCCCCAAGCACCGCCAGGAGTAATCCCTACGTGTAAAGCCAGAAGTAACCCCTGTGAATCGCCGGGTGTGACCCAAAAAGCCAAAAAATAGACAAGTTCTGGGAATGGAACATACCATAGGCTGATGGCAGCAAACTATGGTATTATTACATTTGCTGTGGCTTCCTTGGGAAATCCTGAAAGTTCTGCTTCCTTTTCCCTTTTATTCTTTCTATTACTTAGAGTAGAAGAAAGGTGTCAGCTGGACCTTGTGTGGGAATCATTCACAATCTATATAAATCAAACCATCCTGCTGTATGCCTTAAACGTACCTAGTCATCCCTGTCAATTATTTCCCCATAAAGCTGGGGCAAAAAAAAATCTTGATAAATCCCTTTATCAAAAACACCCTGAGAAACAGTGGCTATTCCATTCACTGTCTACGAAAGGTGGGGATGTCCCTGTTGGAGACATAGTGGAAATCTCTCATCAGGAAATGCTGCTCATTGGTCAGCATGCAGATACTGTTATGATGGAGTCATATGTCTATGCCATGAATCCCATTATGAATAATACCATGGATCCCATTACAGGCTTATCTTGCTTCTATAGTGCATGTTCAGTTAGCGAACACCTTACCCTAGTGTTGGGTATCTTTAAAAGTTCCCTCAAAGAGCTGGAATGATAGTACAGCAGGTAGGATGCTTGCCTTGCACATGGTCAACCTGCGTTCGATCCCTGGCATTGCATATGGTCCACCGAGCACCGCCAGCAGTAATTCCTGAGCCCAGAGGCAGAAGTGATCCCTGAGCATCGCCGGGTGTGGTCCAAATCTCCCATCCTCAAAAAATTTCCCTCAGGCTCATATTTTGTAAAGCAAAACAACTAAAGCAGTGTTGTGTGTATGAGAGGTGAGATGGATGATTGTTGATTCATCACACATTCAATCGTATTTAAAATTAAAGCTTGAGGGCTGGAGAGAGAGTGTGGCAGATAGTATGTTTGTCTTGTATGCAGACAAGCTGGGTTCCATCCCTGACATCCCATTTGGTCCCCCAAGCACCACCAGAACTAATTCCTGAGTGCAGATCCAGGAGTAACCCCTGAGCACCTTCAGGTGTAGACCCAGAACAGAAATTAAAGCCCAAATTTTGGAGCAGCACTCCCATTAACTTTTCACTTGTGAACGGTACATACAAAATAAATGAATTGGTTCCATCCTTTTCCTTTGATCTTTGTGACAAAAATTCCCCACAATCTATGAACATTTTGGGGGGTAGGAGGATTTGAGTTCAAACCCAGCAATGCTTACGTACTACTCTTGGCTCTGAACTCAGGAATTTAATCCTGAAAGTGTTGTGGAGGGGGGACCATATGGGATGCAAGGGATCAAACCCCAGTTGGGTGTTTCCAAGACAAGCACCCTACCCGCTGTGTACTTTCTCTCCAAAGCCACATTTTTGGTGGGGGCTATGCCAGGTGATGCTCAGGGGTTACCCCTTTCACTTCACTCAGAAATCACTCCAGGCAATGCTTGGGGGATCATAAGGAATGCCAAGAATTTCACACCCAGGTCAGCCATGTGCAAGAAAAACACCTTACCCACTGTATTATCGCTCTGGTCCCAGATGCAGAGTTTTGTTTTTTTAAGATCAGACACATGGGTCAGGTAGACAGTAGAGGTCTTATGGTGATTGCCTTGCATGGAGCTGATCCTGATTTTTCTGTGGCGCTGCATGGTCTTCCTAACTGAAAGAATGTATCCCAACCAGCATAGCCATAAATGGCTTAAGCCTGCCCTTCAATTAGGAATAGCTAGAAAGACAGAATTAGGGAGAATCTGCAGGATTAGGGACAGGCATATGTCCTTAGTGCTTTATCCTCTGTACAGAGTGCCAGCACTTTATGGACCTTGTTTTCATGCTAGGTATTTGGTGGCAGGGGAGAATCCTATACCTGGCAGTGCTCAGGGGCTATTTCTGACTCTGCTCAAGGGTCACTCCTGGAGAGGATTGGGAGATGCTCTGCGGTGCTGGGGATCCAACTGGGATCTCTTATGTGCGAGGCAAGTGTCTTCCCCACTGTGCTTTCTCTCCTGCCCCTTGTCCTAGCTTGAAGTCGGCACAGGAGTTGCTGTTACCACGCCTGACACCGGTGACAGAACAACCCCAACTGCTGATTGCCAGGCAGGGTGCAGCAATATAGGCGGACCCCCACAGCTTGGGGAACTAGAGCTCTCTGCTTCCCTCCCATGGGGTCCCAGGGCCCTGCAGTTCTTTGACTTTGAAGGAAGAGGAGAAAGTGCAGGGCTTGGAATGATTGAGCGGGAAAGGGATAAAGAGGGCAACTGAGTCCCAGCAGGAGAAACTGGCTGCTTTAGTGTCAGGCAGAGTCTCTTTAGCAGCAGAAGCAAGAGCACCGGGCTCTCTGAGCTCCCGTGCTCTGTCATCGTGCCAGCCCCTCAGACTCATAGCCAGCCAACGTAAGCCTGGCAGGACACAGCTGAGCATGCCAGCCAGGCCGATCTGGGTGCTCTCGACACGATCAACCTCTGTAGAAACCCTGGAAGGAGAGTTCTGGAAACATCATGAACGGCAAAGCGCACGTTGGAGACACCTGTGAGTCCTGTGCAGATGGAAGGAACCCGCCCTACCGTTCCGGTACCCACTCCCAAACGAGGCTCCATGTAGCACCCGGCTGGGTGGGACCAATGCGGCAATGAAAAATTGGACATCTGATCATTTCATCAGCTCTTTGCCCCATCCCCAAACCTCTCAAAGGGGGCAGATTTCTAAAATGTAAGGGACTTTGTTATTTCGTTTCTGAGATGAAGCAGCTTCTGGGAGAGAAGCAAGAGCAGCCCAGACTTGCAGGGGGCCTGGTAACTTCCACCTCCTGAGACCAAGACCCCAGTACTTGGACTCAGGTAAAAGGGATTTCTTGGGCCTAGACATAATACACTGGGTTAAGCTGCTTGTCTTGAACCCATCTGACCCACATTCGATCTCTCAAGCACTGCCAAGAGTGACCCTTGAGCACAAACCAGGAGTAAGATCTGAACACAGCTAAATGTTATCCAGAAACAGAAAGGAGAAAGAAAGGAAAAGAAAGGGGAGCCTCCTCACCCTAAGAGGGTTGGGGGGCAGCAAAAGGAGCACACCCGGCAGTGGTCAGGGCTTATTCCTGGCTCTGCATTTAGGGTGGGCTTGGGGGACCTTATGGGGTGCCGGGAATCGAATCCGGATAGGCCAGGTTAGTAAGGCAAACTCCTTACCTGCTGTACTATTGCTCTGGCTGCAGCGGGAGTATTTTGAGACTCCTGGGAACCCCTGTTTCCTCCCCTCCAACACACACAGATGAATTTCTTCCATTTTAAGGCAAATTTATATATGACATCTACCATGAGAGATTCATTTCTTTGTTACATACAACATGAGGTGGGTGGAAGAAGGCTTATGAGTGCAAATACCATCTAGTGCAATGGTTTTTCAGTCATTTTACATCTTTGAACTGGCATTGTGTGTACACTGGACTTTGGACAAGTAATCAATTGTTTCGTTTTGTCTGGGGGGGCAGGGAGAAGGCACACCTGTCAGTGCAGTGCTCAGGGCTTACTCCTGGCTCTGCATTTAGGGGATTACTCTTGGTGAGGCTTGGGGAATCACATGGAGTGCCAAGGATTGAACCTAGGTTGGCCATGTGCAAGGCAATATCCTGGCCCACTGTACTAACATCCTGACCCTGGATCATAATTTTTTTTATTTTATTTTTTGCTTTTTGGGTCACACCTGGCGATGAACAGGGGTTACTCCTGGTTTTGCACTCAGGAATTATTCCTGGCGGTCAGGGGACCATATGGGATGCTGGGTCCCCGGGTCGGCCGCATGCAAAGCAAATGCCCTACCCGCTGTGCTATTGCTCCAGCCCCTGGATCATAATTTATAAGCAATGCGGTAGACCAGTAGTTCACAGCCTATTAGTATTTTGGGTCACACCCAGTCATGTTCAGGGATTCTTTCTGGCTCTGTGCTCAGAAGCGACCCCTGGTGGTGGTGGGGGAAGGGACCACCATATGCAGTGCAGGGAATTTGATGCTCCATAGCTGCAATGTGAGGCAAGCAACTTAACCCCATGTACTAGCCTCCACAGGCTATATATCACTGACACTGTCACTGTCATCTGTTGCTCATTGATTTGCTCAAGCGGGCACCAGTAACATCTCCATTATGAGACTTGCTGTTACTGTTTTTGGCATATCGAATACGCCACGGGTAGCTTGACAGGCTCTGCCATGCAGGCGAAATACTCTCAGTAGCTTGCTGGGCTCTCAGAGAGGGATGGAGGAATCGAACCCGGGTCGGCCGCGTGTAAGGCAAACGCCCTACCCGCTGTGCTATTGCTCCAGCCCACAAACTTTTTTTTTACCTCCCCCACCCTTTTATTTTTGGTGATTTCTTTCAAAAAGTTCTTATTGGGCTGGATAGATGCCTTGAATAACTAGATCAAATGCTTTGTATAGGGGAGACCTGGGTTGAACACTGAGATAGGAATAGCCCCTGAGTTACCACAGGATGTGGCCCCCAAATGTCCTAAATTATTACTGCAGTAACATGGCTTACAGGAGTGTTCATATTTATACATTATGTGTGACGTATGGCTGTGCACACCCACCAGAAAAGTGCCAATATCCTTTAAAATCCCATCCCCTGTGGATCAATGTGGTCTATTGAACAGGTCTCTTTCAATGGGTTCAAACTGCAGTGGTAGTTGAAAGTCACTGTGGTGAGCTGCTGCAGATATTCACATTCCTCTGTCAGGGACATATTAGATCTCCCACACTGAACTTCAGAGCCCCAAACTGTTCCTTTGATTTAGCAAGTACGTATGTGTGTATGTGTGTGTGTATTAGAATGCATGCATACCCCTTTTCACAACCTAAATGAGTGAATCCTGATTATTCTCTGTCCCGATTACCAGTTCCCCTTTAGGTGCTTTCCTGTGTTTCAATCCCACTCATTTCTCTTAGAAAAAAACATTTCAGGGGGTGGAGAGATAGTACAGCGGGTAGGGTGTTTGCTGTGTATGTGCCCGACCTGGATTTGTTCCCCTGTACGCCAAATGGTCCCCTCAAGCATTTCCAGGAGCAATTCCTGAGTGCAGAGCCAGGAGTAACCCCTGAAAACTGCGGAGTGTGGCCCATCCCCCACCCCACCACACCCCCAGTCAAAAACAAAACCGGCTGCTGGGGGCATGAATGTGCCACACACTGCACTCATTCCAGAAGTCTCTTCCTAGGGATTCACTGAATGCTATTAACATGAAGTAATAGCACCAAGACCCCACGAGGAGGGCCATCTACTGGACAGACTAAAGCTACTACGTGGCTGTCAGACAAAACCACGCAATTTGCTGTTACGTGGATGGAACTGGAGCGTTTTGTGCTGGAAGCTAGTCAGGAGCAGGTCAGACACAGAAGCATCTCTCCTACGTGGGATACAAAGCAAAAAAAAACCATAACAGAGAGATAACAAGTGCCCAAAGACAATGGATTCTGAGAACGAGTCTATGGAATTGAACACATCATGGTGGGGAATGGGGGGGGCGGGGGTGGGGGACACTGGTGGTGGGTTGTATATTAGAATGTTGTATGCATGAAATCCCATCATGAACATCGTTGTTAATTGCAGTGCCCTGAAATCAAATTTCAAAAAGAGATAAATTGTGCCAGTGGCCCCAGGAGTTTTGGAGCCATCCCCACTCATCTGGGGCAGTAGCCGGAGTGTCCCAGGAGCTTGAGGGGACAAGGCGAGCTCTTCAAAAGGGGTACCCTGTAAATGTCTGCATCTGGTCTCTTAGTGCAAGTTCAGGGGATGTTCTGCGCAGCCACCAGGAGAGAGGGAAAAGGCTTGAAATGCAGGCTGGCCAAGAATTTGTCATATCTGCTTCCAGGCAAAACCAGTTCAGTTTCGGGGCACACACAAGTCCAGCCAGAGCAGGGAAAGTCTCAGGGGAGGTCAGCTAGGATAGTCATAGCTGTGCAAGCACCTGCAAAGGGGCCCTTCCTTCATTGCCCCAAGGTCATCCTCACTATGGACACAAAAGAGGACTTGATCTTATCTTCCAAAAGAGGACACTGAGGGTCAGGAGGGGCAAGTGATTATCCCAGGGTGACCCAGCCAGGAAGTGACCGCATCTCGAGAGTCCCAGAGCAGGGCTTGCTGCCTCATTGCACAAAGAGGGCGGGAGAGATGCAAGAGAGCTTGGTGAAGGACTGAATGTTCTGCAGGCAACAGCGGGGGAGAGAGAGAAGGAGAGAGAGATAGAGAGAGACTGTTTCTGGAGGAAGGTGCCTGCACACACACAGAGGAGAGAGGAGAGAGAGAAAGAAAAAGAGGGAGGAGAGAGAGGCTGTCTCTGGAGGAGGGTTCCTGCACACACAGAGACTGTCTCTGTAGTAGGGTGCCTGCACAGAGAGAGAAATACTGTCTCTGGAGGAGGATGCCTGCACACACACACACAGACTGTCTCAGGAGGAGGGTGCCTGCACACACACACACACACAGACTGTCTCAGGAGGAGGGTGCCTGCACACACACACACACACACAGACTGTCTCAGGAGGAGGGTGCCTGCACACACACACACACAGACTGTCTCAGGAGGAGGGTGCCTGCACACACACACACACACAGACTGTCTCAGGAGGAGGGTGCCTGCACACACACACACAGACTGTCTCAGGAGGAGGGTGCCTGCACACACACACACACAGACTGTCTCAGGAGGAGGGTGCCTGCACACACACACACACACACACAGACTGTCTCAGGAGGAGGGTGCCTGCACACACACACACAGACTGTCTCAGGAGGAGGGTGCCTACACACACACACACAGAGACTGTCTCTGGAGGAGGGTGCCTGCACACACACACACAGACTGTCTCAGGAGGGTGCCTGCACACACACACACACACACACACACAGACTGTCTCAGGAAGAGGGTGCCTGCACGCGCGCGCACACACACACACACACACACACAGACTGTCTCTGGAGGAGGGTGCCTGCACACACACACACACACAGACTGTCTCTGGAGGAGGGTGCCTGCACACACACACACACACACACAGACAGACTGTCTCTGGAGGAGGGTGCCTGCACACACACAGAGGGGGAGAGATAGAAAGAGAGGAGAGAGACTGTCTTTAGAGGAGGGTGCCTGCACACACACACTGTCTCTGGAAGAGTGGAAGAGTGTGCCTGCTACACTGCACATACAGAGGAGAGAGAGAGAGAGAGAGAGAGAGAGGGAGGGAGGGAGGGAGAGAGGGAGGGAAGGAGGGAGGGAGGGAGGTGAAACTTTCTCTGGAGGAGGGTGTCTGCACACACAGGGGATAGAGAGAGAGGAGAGAGACTGTCTCTGGAGGAGGATGCCTGCACACAGAGAGAGACTGTCTCTGAAGGAGTGTGCCTCCACACATATGCACACACACAGAGACTGTCTCTGAAGGAGGGTGCCTGCACACACAGAGGGAGGGAGGGAGGGAGGGAGACAGAGAGAGAGAGAGAGAGAGAGAGAGAGAGAGGAAAGACTGTCTCTCTAGAGGAGGGTGCTTGCACCCAGGACTCAGCTTACAGTCCACCCACTACCTCTGTAGCACCCAGTGGCACTGCTTAGGAACACTGCTCTCAGCAGCCCAGCGCCCCTTTCTGCAGTGACCTGAACACCAGTCAGTCCCCCACAACCAGCAAGCCCCATCTGATCAGTAAGACGGGAACAATCCGAGTTCCTGGAGCCCTTGCCTTAAAGGGACCACTCTTCCTTGCTAATCTTATTATTTGTGACTCCTGAGCTAAAGGGTCTTTAGAAGGGGGAGGGGGACTGGAGGGAACCGGGTAGAATGGCTGCAGGATGCAAGGGCACTGAATTAAGAGAGAAGGTAACGTTGGAAATGGGTGCACAGTGCCCGGGTTTCCTGGGTTCAAAGCGAGGGGCTGTGCTGTGTGACCTTGGACACATCCCCTCCCCTCTCTGAGCCTCAGTTTCTTCACTGGTCACAATGCCTTGGATTCAACGTGCGTTGTGACCACTTTGAGTTATTCGTGTTTTGTTTATTTTTTTAACGCTTGTCATTCATATTCATTCATGTATCACCCTCACGTAAGGGTGTCACCAAGAGGGCTTGAGATGGGGGAGATTCAGCCAAAAAAAGGATGAGCTTCTGCTCGGAAAAGCTCAGCTTGTTGTTCTGTAATGGTTTTGGGTCATGCTTTCGCCTTCATGCTGACTTACCTTTTCAGAAAATGCCCTGGCTTCCGTTGGGGAATGGAAATTGGCAAAGGGAGAGGGAAAAGGTCTAATTTTCGCCTTTGCTATTTTAGGGGAGGTGGAAATTACGAGCCAAAGTGGATGTGATGCGCTCACAGGAGTGACCTCCGCTCCCCAAAGACGGGAGGAAAAAGCCCCGTCCTCGGCTTTGTGGAGTGGCTCGGCTCTTAGGCGCGAGGCATTATTACATAAATTCCAGCTCGCTCCTGATCCTTAGTACCCTGAGTTGCCTGAAGGGGGGAATGGCACTGCCTGCGTGTGCAGCCCGGGCTCTCGGGCCGCCGCTGCAGCCAGAGCGAGGAGCGCCCGCCCGCACCACCTGTCCCCGCCGGCATTCCAGAGTCGAGGCCGAATTGGCAGCGAGCCGGCCGGGATCAGTCGCCGCCTCAGTCCGCGCGGGCCCTCCTAGGGGTGTGTCTCGCGGAATCAACTCCCAGCCGCTCCTGGACGAGCCCCCGAAGGCGTCTTCCTCCTCCCTGGCGGGAGCCGCGCTCGTCCCTCTTTTCGCGCTGCTGCCCCGCGGCCGCCGCAGGCGGATGCACGACCTCAGGAGACGCTGGGACCTGGGCTCCCTCTGCCGGGCCCTGCTCACCCGGGGCCTGGCCGCCCTGGGCCACTCGCTCAAGCACGTGCTCAGCGCGATCTTCTCCAAGATCTTCGGCCCCCTGGCCAGGTACGTTTCAGGCGAAAACGGGGGGTCCCGGGAGCACGGGGGCCGAGCGGGGAGGGAAGGCGGCCGAGAGGGAGGGAAGGAAGGGCGCGAAGTTGCCGCTGGCCCGCGGCCGGCGGACTCGGGGGGCTCCGGAGGGGCGCGGCGCGCCTTTGGCCACGCTGCGGCTCTCGCCCCGCCGCGCCGCGGGCTGCCTGCAGCGCACCGTCTCCGCCGGCCGGTCGGGCTTTGCTGGCCGGGCGCCTTCCAACGCGCCCCCCTCCCCGCACCCCATCCCCGGCCAGGGAAACTCTGATCGCCCGGGCTGCGAGCTCACCCGAGACGGCCCCGAAGGTGGGTGAACGAGGTGCGGGGCTTAGAGCTGCGCTTCGGGGCGCCTGGGGACGGAACCCGCGAATCGGGCCGGCGGGGACACGGTGGGCGAGCGAGAGCGCCACGGGGACGGGGGCGCGGAGGCACCCGCGCCCGTCCGGCGGCCGAAGAGGGATGGGGAGCGGAGCCCCGGAGTGGCCGAGAGTGCGGCGAGGCGCTCGGGGGGCTCGGACGCGGGCCGGGAGTTGGGGAGTGGGGCGATCAGGACGGACGGGGGCCGGCGGGCACAGACCCCGCCGCAAAGCGGCTCCGGGGAGCTCGGGCGGCCGGGGTGGCGGGGGGCTGAGAGGGGGAGAGGGCAGGCGACCGGAGGGGAGCGGGGGAGGAGGGGTGTGCGGCAGGAGCCACAGCGCTGAGCCTGCCGGGAAGGAAGGAAGCGGGGAAGGCCGCCGCCGCCGCCGCCGCCACCGCCGCCGTGGTGGAGTACTCGGTGCGGAGGGGAGGGGGGAAAGGGGGCGCAACGGCGGCGCCAGGGGAGGGGGCGGCGCGGGCGCACGTCGAGCGCGGGCTGAACTGCGGGATTGACGTAACGATCTTGGGTTTCCCCTAGCGTCGGGAACATGGATGAGAAATCCAACAAGCTGCTGCTGGCTCTGGTGATGTTCTTCCTCTTCGCCGTGATCGTCCTCCAATATGTGTGCCCCGGCACCGAATGCCAGCTCCTGCGCCTGCAGGCGTTCAGCTCCCCGATGCCCGACCCGTACCGCTCGGAGGATGAGAGCTCCGCCAGGTTCGTGCCCCGTTACAATTTCAGCCGCAGCGACCTCCTGCGCCAGGTAGACTTCGACATCAAGGGCGATGACCTGATCGTGTTCCTGCACATCCAGAAGACCGGCGGCACCACTTTCGGTCGCCACCTGGTGCGCAACATCCAGCTGGAGCAGCCGTGCGAGTGCCGCGTGGGCCAGAAGAAATGCACTTGCCACCGGCCCGGGAAGCGGGAGACCTGGCTCTTCTCCAGGTTCTCCACGGGCTGGAGCTGCGGGCTGCACGCCGACTGGACCGAGCTCACCAGCTGCGTCCCCACGGTGGTGGACGGCAAGCGCGACGCCCGGCTGCGCCCGTCCAGGTGAGTGTGCCTCGTGGAGGAGCTGGGGGTCCCGCAGCTCCCGGCGCATCCCGCGCCTGGGCGGCTGCTGCCCTCAACTTCACCTCCACCCCCACCCGCCAAAGGGCGCGCACCTCTGCGTCCCGGCGGCGCCAGCGAGGGGCGGAAGCGCGGCGCTCCCGTGGCGCCCCCGGGAAGCTTGTCCCCTTTGGCCCCGGACGGCCAGTCTGTCATCCCGCGGGATGTCCTGCTGGGTTGCTGGGACGGCGTGCCCGGGAAGCGGTCGGGAGGCCCGGAGCGAGCGCCCCCCGCCGCCGCCGAGACCGGGTACCGCATGCAGGCTCTCCATTAGAGCGCCCGAGAAAGAAAGAGAGAGAGACCCGCGCTCTGCGCGTGGCGTTCCCAAGTCCCTCCTGGCCGGTTTTCTGTTCTCCGAACCCCAGCTCCTAAGCTACTTCTCCTCTCTTTTCCTGTTTTCCCGCGCCGGCATTGTCTTCCCCCTTTTCGCGCTCCTCTCCTGCTCGCGATCTTATCCGCTCAGCTCCCGCTCCAGCCCGCGCTCCCCTTCTTCACTTTGCAGCTTCTTGTTTCCTTTTTCCCTTCGACCCTCTCTAGTTTTTATCTCTTGCTGCCTGACTTTGTCCTTCCCTCATCCCCCTCCATATCCCACCCTCCCCGGAAGGCCAATGGGAGTCCCTCTGCAGTGGTTTGCAAGGATACCCCTTGGTACCCAGTTTGCGCCCCTGGGGACTGCCTGCCTGCACTACAGGCGTCCGCGCCATTCCTCCCTTCCCCTCCCCCCGTTGCCCTGCCTGAGTGAGGGGCGCCCTGCTGGCCCAGGGGCCCTCTGAGAGGCCGATCACACTCCCATGTGGGGCCCAGTCTCACATGGGAAGCCTGGGGACCAAGTCAGGGCGCCAGGCTTGCTGGGAAGCCGGGAAGTGGAGGCAGAAGCTGATTTATGATTTTGCCTGTAGCCAGTGGCTATTGAAGCCTGAGCGCTTCCTCCATCCAGCTGGGTTTGCAGGGTTTGCTGGTGGTCATGGAATGCCAGGAAGGGAGGGGGAGGAGCACTGAGAGGCAGTTGCTCCCAACCAGGGGTCCCATCCCTATCAGTCTTCCTAAAGCAGATTTGGGTGGAGATAAGGTGAGTCAGTCTGCTTGTCCACTGAATCTCTGGACTGGGTCTCTGGGTGGCCAAGGTCACATTTGAAATGAAGCAAAATGTATGTTCTTACCCCCCTCTCTATGGAGATGACCACGGAGCAATCCGAGGGGACAGTTATCTGCTGGGACACCGTCCATCCCCCTGTGCTGGGTGCTATTGGATACCCTGGATACGATCCAACTTTGCGGGTTTCTGTAGGAATTCAACCACCAGGGCAGTTGTGTGTGTGTGTGTGTGGCCATGTCCAGTCTGAGGGAAGTGGAACCTTCTGACTCTCTGCTCACCACTGAGATTAGAGGAGTCATCACCCATTGCTCACTTTCCTGTCCCTCTGTTTTTCAGTGTCTTTTCATTTTTTTGGGTCACACCTGGCAATGCTCAAGGCTCAATCTTGGCTCTGCACCCAGGGAATCACTTCTGGCAGGGCTCAGGGGACCCTTTGTGTGCCAGGGAGTGAACCATGCATGGCTGCAAGTGCCTTGCCCACTGTCTATCTCTCCAGCCCTTCCTATGCCCCCCGTTTTGGGGTGGGGGGCTTGGCACCTATTCCTGGCTCTGTGCTCAGAAAAAGACCCCTGGCTGAGCTGAGACTGGGGTTTTTTGAACCCGGTGGTGTCAGGGTTTTTTTTAACACAAGTTGGTGGGATGAGGAGCAAGGGCCTGAAACCCCACCAGCGTGGAATGTGGGAATGTGGGAATTCTGGCAGATTCTATTGATCTTTCATTTCTTTCCTTTCTTTTTTTTTTTTTGCTTTTCAGGTCACACCCAGCGATGCACAGGGGTTACTCCTGGCTCTACATGCAGGAATTACTCCTGGCGGTGCTGGGGGACCATATGGGATGCTGGGAATTGAACCCGGGTCAGCCGCGTGCAAGGCAAACGCCCTACCCGCTGTGCTATCACTCCAGCCCCCAATCTTTCATTTCTTTGATAGCACTAACACTTTTTTTTCCATTCTAAGAGGATCTTGGTCCCCAGGAAAATAGCCACCTCATTCCATTGTGAGAATTGTGTAAGTCACGGTCACTCCAAGATACCGGTGTTTTGGATGATCCCCAGCAATTGGGCAATACTGAAAATAACATCTGCTGATGGAGTGTGTAGATGTCACAAGGAGTGGGAAGGATGGTGGCATCGAAAATGGTCTTAGGGACAAAAATACTATTCTGCAGCATTAATTGTGGCTGAAAAGTCAAATTGAAGTCCTAGCTAGCATGAAAGTTACAACTTTGGGGTTTCACAGTGCTCATGTACCCTTTGAAATCTTTGTGAATGTGTATAGAGGATGGGTGGGATCTCCTAACACTGATGTGATTTCTTAACACTGATGCATGCTTAATGTGGCTTCCCGCTCTAACTCTTCCTTCCAAAACTTCCCCTTCAGATAACCAGGAGCCCTCAGGGTGGTTTCTTGGATGGTCTTCAATTGAGGGAACCTTGTTTGCAATGGAATGAGATTTTGCTTGCCCATCAGAGGGGTGGCACCACAGTGCCATCTAGTCTAATCAAAGAAGAACCACTTTTTTTAAAGAGTCAGAATGACTGCCTCTTACACCATTCGCAAAAAAAACCCTGGCAGTAGCATTTGCTAGAGAAAAACATGGCTATCTCAAGGGCATCTTCCCCCCCCATTCTTACATCAATTCCTCCACACCTCCAGAAATCTTCATCTTGAAAAATAGTGATAGATAGCCTGAGGCTTCCAGAATTTTCTGGGATTTGACAAATCCCTGCTGTCAGGACCAGTTTGATAATCGTATAAGAGCAAAGGTATCAGTGAGTGCAAGTGGGAGTGTGTGTTGAGAGAGTTTGTGTTGGATAGAGATTGTGTGTTAGAGTACGAGAATTTTATGTGTGTGGGGAGTGTGTATGAGAGATTGTGAGTTATGTGAGAGTGAGTGTGTATGAGAGTCTGAAAGGATGTATTTCTGAGAGTGTGTCAGAGCATGTGTGAGAGACTGAGAATGTTAATATGTGTTAGAGTGTGTTGAGTTTGTGCGAGAGAAAGAATGAGTTTATTTGAGAGTGTGAGTTGGGTTTATTTGAGAGTGAGTGTGAGAATGTAGAATGAGTGTGTATGTGTGAGAATGTATGGAGACTGTGTGTGCATAAGAGAGTGTGTGGGTGTGTGTGAGAGTATGGAAGAGTTTAAATGTGTGAGTGTGAGGGAGTGTATGTGTGTGACAGTGTGGGTGTATGAGAGTGTGAAAGTAGAAAAGAGTGAGTGTGGTGTGTGTGTATGTGAGTGTATATGCCGGAGTGTGAGCATGTATGTGTGTGAGAGTGGGTATATATGAGAGGGTATGAGTGTGGAAGATTGTGAGAGTGGATGTGTGACTGAAAGTGTATGTGTGTGGATGTGAGAATGAGTGTGTGTGAGAGTGTGGGTATACGTGAGAGCGTGGGTGTGTCAGAGTGGAAGAGAGTGGGAGTATGTGTGGGAGTGCATGTGGGAGTGTGTGAGAATGCGTGAGGTGAAAAAATTTAGCAGTGGCGGTGATGCATGTGAGTGAGGAGCTGGTCTCAGGAGATGAGTTCCCGTGTATCGCAGCCTCCTGGCACCAGCTGGTGGTCTCTGCTCTGCTGAACTGATGAAAGATGCTCCATCTGTCTGGCTTGGGAATTCCCACATTTGGGCCTTTCCTTCATACCAGCCATGTTCCAGCTCTATGACCTTGGACCTGAGCCTGTCCCTGCCTTGTATGTGTGGAGAGTGGTTCCACTTTCTGAAGACCTTTCCCATCTCCCCCATCACAGCACTGGGATTCCGCTATAAACCTTTAGGGTGTTTGCGATAGCACAGTGGTGGGGCGTTCGCCTTTCACGTGGCTGACCCGAGTTCGATTCCTCCGCCCCTCTCGGAGAGCCCGGCAAGCTACCGAGAGTATCGAGCCCGCGTGGCAGAGCCTGGCAAGCTACCCGTGCGTATTGGATATGCCAAAAACAGTAACAATAAGTCTCTCAATGAGAGACGTTACTGATGCCTGCTCGAACAAATCAATGAGCAACGGGATGACAGTGACTAAACTTTAGGACCAATACCCCCATTTACCTGATGAGAGTTAAAGCCCAGAGAGGATGAAGGACATTCTCAAGGTCACTGAGCGCAGGCCTCGACTCCAGTCCTGTTTAACACAATGTAGCCTGGCTACATGGACCGTGTCTTGCTACAAAGATTTTTAGGAGAACAGAGTGAGGTATTGTGTCACCAAGTGAGCTGACTCCATAAACGTTCACTGCTATGGTTACATAACCCCATCATTGCTGTTTTCAATCATTTTACATTTGGGAGCTTGGACAAAGTGATTGGAGTGAGGTTGTTGGACTCTGTGGGAGAAGAACTGATTTTCAGGTCTTTGAGGCCCAGGGCCCCCTGGGAATAGGTCTCAAGGGCAGGTTGCTGGAAGCCTTCGCGTGTGCATGTTGGAATGAGTGCAAAGCTTAGCAGGAAGGAAGGATGTTGGATCCCAGCAGATAAGTGCCTAGAGTCTTTGGCACTAGTTTTTAGCTCACAACTATCGACATGGAGTTGGAGGGTTGGGGAGGTGCAGGAGGGGCTATTGTGGCTGCAAGCCAAAACCTTGACTCCTACACCCAGTGCTCTCTTTGAGAACTTTCCCTGCCTGGGCATATGGGAAAGTGCTGGAGTGATTTCTAAGTGTTGAATAGAAACTATTGTGGTCACGTTGCCTGGTGAGGGCAGAGAGAGAGAGAGAGAGGGGGAGGGAGGGAGGGAGGGAGAGGGAGAGGGAGAAGGAGAGGGAAAGAGAAAGTGCTTGGCTGGCAAAAGGCACAAGAAGAATTTTTTTTTGTTAAAGCAAACTAGAACTTGCATTTCCTGCATCTGTCCACTGATATGTTGTATGTTATCGGGGTCAGAAAAAGGGGGGGTCAGAGAAAGGTTCTGCTTCATATAGTTTCTGAGGCCATTTTGGAGGATGTATCCAAACACAGTTGTTTTCCAGCTGTTCAAACTCCCAAGTTCTGGGGGCTTTTCTCGGCCAGATTCCCTGTGTTTCTAGCCAAGTCGAGCACACCCCTCGGTCTGTTGGAGGGATGCCAATGGGACCCGAAGAAATGCTCCTAGCCTCGTTCTTCTTCTCCAGGTACCAAGCTGGCTGGTGCGCCCCCAGATGGCTGAGACTGAGGGAAGAGGTCTGTTTTCGTCGTTGTAGAATCAAAGAATCTGATCATCATATTGATGTTATATCCTAATCTTTTAGCATCTCTCTCTAAATTTACCAGCAACTGTAGGGAAGAGTCACTGTCACCTACAGTGCAGTAGACCACGTATCGGAAGGAACTCAAAAGGCTTCCTATGAATAAAAGTTTGCTTCAGGACCAGAGTGATAGTACAGTGGGTAGAGCGTTCCCCTTGCATGCGATCCACCCGGGTTTGATTCTCAGGATACCATATAGTCCCCTAGAACAAAAAAGGAAAAGCTTGTTTCTTCTTTTTTTTTGTTTTTCGTGGTGGGGGCGTGAGGGATGGGGATAGTCATTTTTTTAGGAAGATTCTCCCCAGATGTGCTCCAGAGCTGAGGGGGCCACTCTGGTGATGCTCAGCCAAGCAGTGCAGACCTGTCAGTGTGTTGCAAAGACAATGCAGTGCTTCTTGGCCTGGACATATTGGGGTGCCACCCCATGGCCTGCAGCGCTGAGAGGCCCTGGCGGTGCTGGGGTTTGGACAGGCAAGACATGTACTCTACCCGCTTTAAGGTGTCTCTGGGCCATCCTTTTAAAAATATTTATTTATTTATGGCCACACACGGCGATACTCAGGGGCAACTCCTGGCTCTGTGCTCAGCGATTACTTCTAGTAGCGCTCAGGGCACCCTATGGGATGCTCTATTATTTTCAGTTTTTGATTTATCAAAATCTTTTGTTTTATTTTTTGTTTTTATTATTATTATTATTATTTATTTATTTTTTGGTTTTTGGGTCACACCCGGCGATGCACAGGGGTTACTCCTGGCTCATGCACTCAGGAATTACTCCTGGCGGTGCTCGGGGGACCATATGGGATGCTGGGAATCGAACCCGGGTCGGCCGCGTGCAAGGCAAATGCCCTACCCGCTGTGCTATTGCTCCAGCCCCCTTTATTATTATTTTATTGCATATTTTGTTTATTTGCTGTGGGGGGGAGGTGGTTTGGGCCATACCTGTCGATGCTCACGCGTTACTCTTGGCTTTTCACTCAGGGATCACTTTTGGCAGGGCTCCAGAGATCATATGCGGTGCGAGGGATCAAATCGAGGTCTGCAACATGCAAGGCAAGCACCTTTGCCCACTGTACTGTCTCTCCATTCCTGGAAATTATTTTCTCTCTGCCTTCTTTTTGTTTTTGAATTTCAATCTTTTTTTTTGTTTGGGGGCCGCACCCAGCAGTGCTCAGGGCTTACTCCTTGCTCTGTGCTCAGGGATCACTCCTGGAAGGGCTTGGCGACTAGTTTCAGTGCTGGAGATGGAACCTGGGTTGGAGGTGTTCAAGGCAAGTGCCTTACCGGCAGCTTTGTCCATTCTCTACTTCTTTTTCAAAGAAATCTCTCTCTCCTTTTAATTTTTTTGTGGGGGCGTAGTAGTTTGGGCATACCTGGAGGCTTAAGAATTACTCCTGACTTTGTGCTCAGTGAGCACTCCTGGCAGTGCTCAGGGGAACATATGCATATGGGGTCTTGGGGATGAAAGCTGGGTCAGCTGCATGCAAGGAAAGAGTCCTGCCCACTGTACTATCTCTCTGATCCCACAAGGGGGCTGTCTTTTGAAAAGTCAAGGTCGTAGTAAGAACTCCATAGTGCTTGCCTCTACTTACTCCTCACATGCCCACACTACTACTCCTTCCATTTCTGCTTTATTTTTGTTTCTATATGTGAATCATACCTGGCACTGTGCTGGATGGAGTGAGGGGTCACTTGCAACAGTGCTCATAGAACTCTACGTGGTGCTGGGGATTGAATTTGGGGTTCCTATATGCAAACAACATGCCCATTCAGCTATGTCCTTGGCGCCAGATCTCTAAGTTCTTCTCTCTCTTTTTTTTTTTTTTTGGTCTTTTGGAGTCACACATGGTGATGCTCAGGGCTTAGTACTGGCTCTGCACTCAGGAATTCTGGTGGTGCTTAGGGGAACCTTTGGAGTGCTGGGGATTGAACCTGGGTTGGCCGCATGCAAGGCAAATGCCCTACCCACTGTACTATCACTCCAGCCCCAGATCTAAATTCTTTTAAAATATATTTATTTATTGGTAAGGGGCCATACCCATTGGGGCTCAGGGCGTACTCCTTGCTCCATGTTCAGTGATCACTCTTGGTGGTGCTCAGAATATCGACCATATGGGGTTCAGGGGATTGAAATTGTTTCAAAGACATACAAAGTGATTGCAATACCTTCAGTATTATATCCTTGGTGATCTTTTGGTTTGCTTACTTTTGGGGCCACACCCTGCAGGGATGACTTTTTGTGTTGCGTGGGAGACTGTATGGGGGTGGTAGGGATCAAACCTCGTTAGCCATGAGCAAGGCCAGGCCTTACCTGCTGTACTATCACTCCGGACACTCACTGGTGGGTTTTATTTAGACATTAATTTACAGTTCTGTTAACTAAGGAAACATAGTAGGTTACCCAATAACATTTTTCATTCATTCAATATTATTTCAAAATAATATTCGTGGTCAAAAATCCAACAGAGGGGCTGGAGTAATAGCACAGTGGGTAGGGCATTTGCCTTGCACGTGGCCGACCCGGGTTCGATTCCCAGCATCCCATATGGTCCCCTGAGCACCGCCAGGGGTAATTCCTGAGTGCAGAGCCAGGATTAACCCCTGTGCATTGCCAGGTGTGACCCAAAAAGCAAAAAAAAAATACAAAAACAAAAACCGAAAACCAAAAATCCAACAGAATAATGACAAAATGGTGGCGTTTGAGGATCTTCCTTTGTCATCTGTTGTTTTCTTTGAAGTCTTAATTTCCAGAAACCTATTAGATCGCATAATGTGAGAACTTAGTGTACAAAATAATAACTTAGTGTACAACATAATTAGCTGTTTTTGTTTTGGGGTCATGGTGGTGGTGTCAAGGGGCAACTCCCAGCCCTGTGCTCAGAGCTCACTCATAGTGATGCTCGGCAGATCATGTGATGCTGGGGAGTGACCTCCGGCCTCCCACATGCAATGGAGCTTGTGCTCCAGTCTACTGAGCTATCTCTTCAGACATCATCATTAGTATTTTTTTTTAATTTTTGGGTCACACCTGGCAATGCACAGAGATTGCTCCTGGCTGTACACTCGGAAATTACTCCTGGCGGTGCTCGGGGGACCATATGGGGTGCTGGGAATCGAACCCGGGTCGGCCGTGTGCAAGGCAAACACCCTACCCGCTGTGCTATTGCTCCAGTCCCCATCATTAGTATTTTTTTCTTTGCTTTTTGGGTCACACCTAGCAATGCATAGGGGTCACTCCTGGCTCATGCACTCAGGAATCACCCCCTGGCGGTGCTCAGGGGACCATATGGGATGCTGGGATTTGAACCCGGGTCGGCCGCGTGCAAGGCAAATGCCCTACCCGCTGTGCTATCACCCGTTGTGTTATCACCTACCCATTGTACTATCAAAAGCAATAAGGTTTTATGAGCTTATCTGCTTTATTTATTTTTCATTTAAAAATTTCTTTTTTTCAAATTTTCTATATTTAGTTTTATAGAGAATGTAAGTTTTAAGTGGTGCTTTGACAAGAACCCTTAAACATTAAAATTAACAGTCATTTTTAGTGCTCTACCTTATTTAGCTGAAGACCTGTGATACCATTCTTAGGGTAGTTATTTCAAAAATCCTGATTTTAAATAAAAGTGTGTTTACAATGAAAAAAAAATTTCTTTTTTTATTTTTTAACAATTTCTTTTCTGTCTTTTGGGCCACACCTGGTGATGCTCATGGGTGACTCCCAGCTTTGCACTCAGGATTTACCTTGGGGGAACGTGTGGGATGCTGGTTATCCAATCCAGGTTGGCCTCATGCAAGGCCAGTGCCCTACTGGCTGTATTATCGCTCTGGCCCTAGAGTTTTTCTGTTTTAGATATCAGTCATTAAATGACATTAAGAGGAAAATCTTGGGCTATGAACAGAGTACAGGGGCTAAAAATACTCCCTTGCATGCATCCGACCCTGGTTTGATTCCTAACATTGCATATTTGGAAGCACATCAGGGGTCTCTCCTGAGCACAGATCTAGGAGTCATTCCTAAGCACCACACTAGGTGTGACCCAAAACAGTTAAACAAAGGATAATCCTTCTCTCCTTCATCAAAAAATTTTGTGAAACTGCCCATTTTATGCTATGAAGACGTGTCATCCTGCCTTCATTAGAACCGAATAATCTGGTATTTCAGATATTTATTAAAATAGATGGATTTTGTTTGAAAACAATTTGAATATCATTCATGTCTTTGAAGTGTCATAGCACTGCCAGAATGTATTTGTCAGAGAGAAGTCCATTGCCTTATGTCGCAGGCTGGGTCTACTCAGCAAACATTGTGAAGGAAATATTATGCTCACCACACAGAGATAATGGGGACTAGCTAATGAGAGTCAAGACAAAGCCCCCCTCCCAATCCAAGGTTACATCTGCAGCCTCAAGTTTATAAAGGTCAATGGGAAGGGTCAAGTGCAGAGCCAAGTAGTTTGGACAGATGATGAGGGTGGAACTCTGATATGGGGTATGTCTATCTCTCTTATAAAAGGGGAGAATCAAAGGCCTAAAGGATGGAACAGGGATTACATCCTGCTGACCCTGGTTCTATTCTCAGCACTGCATATAGTTCTCTGGCACCACCAACGGTCACTCTTGAACACGGAACCAGGAATAGCCCCTGAGTACTGCTGAGTATGGTCTGATCACTATTCCCCTCAAGTGAAAGAATTGAGATTTGTAAGGCCCCCTGTCTTTTGAAAGTATGAACAGGCCAGAAAGAAGAGCTGTTTGAGAAGGGCTGTATGTAGAATAAAGGAGGTAGTGAGAGTGCTTGTGATATTTGCCAGGAATTGTGAGGTCTGAGCCAAGCCGGACTAGAAAGGAGATCATGGTTCATGTTTGCATCTGAGAACTGGTAGATATGGTGAAACCTCAGTGTTGAGGGTCTGAAATGGCAATGGGGAGGTTGGAATACCATGAGTATGAAAAGCTCTTTGGGTTTAAGGAATGTAAAATACAACTTTATTTCCATACTAGAGTACAGGTGATAATATTGACCAGAATGGAGAGGTTCAGAAGCTGGTTGGCTCTGGGTGTGTGGGAAAGTTTTAAAGAGCTGTGGCTGACCTAGTGCCCAGATTTCCGGCAGATGGAGCATTCAGTGGATGGAACTTCCATTGGGTGGAGCTTGAAATCAAGTGAGAACTGGGGCTCTGTATCAGTTTGGGACCTAGCTGAATATGTGAGAGTCTGGGAACACAGTTAATTTGAATCCAGAATTTGCATTAGGATTTAAATGAAAGGGCTAAAGAAATACTGTTCTAGCACTTAGAATGCACTTACCTTGCATGCAGCTGACCCCGGTTGGATCCCTGGGTCAAGCGCGATCCCTTGAACACAGAGTCAGGAGTAAGCGTAGCTCTGACCTCCTCGGGGTGTCATCTCAACACCCCTTTCCCCCAATTATTTAATTAATTTTGTTTTGGGGGCCACACCTGGGGAAACTTGGAGTTACTCCTGCCTGGCTCTGCACTGGGGAATTACTCTTGGAGGTGATCAGGGAACATGTGAGATGCTGAAGATTGAACCTGAGTTGGTCATGCACAAGGCAAACACCCTACCTGCTCTGATATCTATCTGCAACCCCCCACCCCCCAAATTATTTTTTTAAACTACTAAGGAAGGTTCAGAGCCAGAGAAATAGTTCAGGGCTTAAGACATTTGTTATGCATGCAGCTAACCCCAGTTTGATCTTCAGCACCGCATATGGTCCCCCAAGTGTGTTAGGAGTGACCCCAGAGCACAGAGTCACGAGTAATCCCTGAGCACTATCAGGGTGTACTCCTCCCTCCCCCAAATGAGAGCTACAGTGTGTATAAGGGACTTGACACCAAGGAAAAAGATGTTTGAATAAAGAAAAATATCGACAGTTATGATTACATAAAAATGGAAAATGTTCATCTGTCAAAAACTAGCCCAAATTAAAAGGCATATGTCAAACTGAGGAAAATATGCACAGCAAATAAAACTGATGAAAGAATGACATCTATAAAGAGCTCTTATGAATGGGTTAGAAAGACAAAGGCTATATCCAGACATCTTACAACATGGGCACTAAAGCTAGTTTACAGACATGGGTAGGATAAAACTATTCCGCCTCACTGATACTAAAACATGCAAATTTAAAGAAAATTTACATAATTACTGCCGGGAAAACTTTCTTGTCACTTTAGTTAGCACTGGTTAAGATCAAACAATTCAATGTGTGTCATCATTTGCCACCAAATTAGACATAATACCCAGTACAGACAAGGGTGTGGTAAATGCCACAATTACCATGCATTATTACCTTGCATGCAGACAATCCAGTTTGATTTCCAGTACCACATGCCGTCCCCCAAAACACTGCCAGGAGTGATCCTGACCATGACCAGGTGTGGCTCAAACCCATGCCCTGAAAAGAATGTCTTTAACTTATTTAAGGTTGTAAAAAGCCTGGAGCGATAGCACAGCGGGTAGGGCGTTTGCCTTGCACATGGCCGACCCAGGTTCGATTCCTCCGTTCCTCTCGGAGAGCCTAGCAAGCTACTGAGAGTATCCTGCCCGCATGGCTGAGCCTGGCAAGCTCCACATGGTGTATTCGATGTGCCAAAAACAGTAACAAGTCTCACAATGGAGCCATTACTGGTGCCCTCTCAAGCAAATCAATGAACAACGGGATGACAGTGCTACAGTGCTATTGTGGGAATATAAATCCCAGTGGTTCTTGGTTTTTGTTTTGTTTTGCTATTTTTTAGTTTGGGAGTCCTACCCATTGGTGTTCAAAGATTGCTCCTGGATCTGTGCTGGGGGTCACTCCTGGCATTGCTCAGGGAACCATGTGGTGCTGGGAAGCAAGGCCTGTGCCCAGTCCATTGAGTCATCTCCAACCCAATTGTTTTGGAGACAAATTAGACAAACATAAATATTCAGGTTTTTTAAAAAAAGATTGCTCAAAATCTACTGTGTAGGCTTTGCGTATAGGAAGCCAGGCTTGAGCCCTAGCACTGCATGGTCTGTTGAGTATCACTGGGAGCAATCACTAAGTAGCTTCTGAGTACCACCACCAGACATATCCCCAAGTCCCAAATGAATATATGAATTTTTCTTTGATCCATGATTTCCGTTCTGGCATCTTATTGAAAAGTATATGTATGCCTATACATTTTTTTCATTTACTCATGTATTCATTCAATTCATTTATTCAATAAATGTATTTTAAATAACTTCTATCTGCTGTATGTGCTGGGGGCATGGAATGGGAAAAACAGACATAAAACACACAGTTATTTAACATTATGAAAAGTAACATGGGGAAAAGACAGGTCTGTAGGAACATAGTAAACTAAGGGCAAATGAGTTATTTATAAGTGCAACAAATTGGAAAAATCTGAACATATACATAAAGATTTAAGAAACCCACTTGGAGAGTCTGGAGCGATAGCACAGCGGGTAGGGTGTTTGCCTTGCACGCCACCGACCCAGGTTCAATTCCCAGCATCTCATATGGTCCCCTGAGCACTGCCAGGGATAATTTCTGAGTGCAAAGTCAGGAGTAACCCCTGTGCAGAGCCAGGTGTGACCCAAAAAGCAAAAAAAAAAAAAAAAGAAATCCACTTGGAGGGGCTGGAGCAAATAGCACAGCGGGTAGAGCGTTAGCCTTGCATGCGGCCGACCCACGTTCGATTCCCAGCATCCCATATGGTCCCCCGAGCACCGCCAGGAGTAATTCCTGAGTGCAGAGCCAGGAGTAACCCAAAAACCAAAAAAAAATTAAAGAAATCCACTTGGAGGATTATTGTAAAGCCATTTAAAGGTCCTTTTATAGATTATGGAAAATTGCTAGTGATTTAGTGGTAAGGGGAAAAGAGATAATTATAGACACAACATGACAACAACTACACTACAGACAGCCAGAGAGTTGTGGGTTGGGGGAGGTAGAGAGGAATAAATCATAGTCTCACCTAGCTCTCCCAAACGGAAACATCAAAGATAAAGAA
The DNA here is from genome assembly GCF_027595985.1 of Sorex araneus. Lineage (NCBI taxonomy): Eukaryota > Metazoa > Chordata > Mammalia > Eulipotyphla > Soricidae > Sorex > Sorex araneus. Next base: position 82,827,915 of record NC_073313.1, read on the forward strand.
TGTGGGGAAAAATCCCATGATATTAATAGATTGATGATTTTTCTTCTGCTTCTCTGAAGATTTTGAACTTATGAGTATGTACTTCTTTAATAATAAAAATAAACATTAACTTTTTGTTTTGTTTTGTTTTGTTTGGGAGTCACACCTGGTGTTTCCCAGGGCTTACTCCTAGCTCTGAGCTCAAGGATGACTCCTAGCAGGTTCAGGTGCCAGAGATTAAGCCTGGATTGGCTGTATGCAAGGCAAGCATCCTGCCCACTGTACTATCTTTTCAGATCAATGTTAACTTTTTTGGTGGGGAGTGGGCACACCTGGCGATGCTCACGGGTTATTCCTGGCTCTTCACTCAGAAATCACTGCTGGGCGCTGGAGCTATATGCAGTGGGTAGGGCGTTTGCCTTTCATGTGGCCAACCCAGGTTCGATCCCCAGCATCCCATATGGTCCCTCGAGCACTGTTAGGGGTAATTCCTGAGTGCAGAGCCAGGAGTAACCCCTGTGCTCCCCAAAAAAGAAAAAAAAAGAAATCACTCCTGGTGGTACTCTGGGGATTATATGGATGCAGTGAATTGAACCCAGGTTGGCCACATGCAAGGCAAGCGCCTTACCGGATGTACTATCTCTAAGTCCCTAACATTAACATTTTTAATGGGAGTTTTGTTATGGCCATGATAAATTATACTCATGTCTACTCTTTTGCTTCCTTACAACTGTTGCTGGGTTTTTCATTAGCCTCCCTGTATCCTGGGAGTCCTTAATGATGAAAGGAGTCCCAGCTATATAATGTTTCAGACAGAAAAGCAGAGTTGATGTTAGGCATCAGCTGCTCATTTTTCTGATGATAGGCTGCTAGAATAATTCCGACAAATGCACTGGACTCTCACACCATTGCAATATTAAGATATTTGAGGGAGTTGCAATTTCCCCCTCTGCTTAAAAATTAAATGGCATAAGAAATGAATAGTGCTCCACAGATGTATAGTTTTACTACATTGGACCCACGCAAGAGGTCCTGGATATTAATTCTTCATGAACCTCTTTCCCATTGAGCTGGTTTAATCTAGTTACAAGAGGAAAGTCTTTTTATGTTTGTTTGTTTTGGTCACACTTGGCAGTGCTCAGGGCATACTCCTGGCTCTGCACTCAGGGATCACTCCTGGCAGGGCTTGGGGGATCATATGGGTTTCCAAGAGCAAACTCAGGTTGGCTGTGTGTTGAGCAAGCGCCTTCACCGCCATACTATCTCTCTGTCCCAAAAAGAAAGTGTTGGTTTTGGCAGAGGGGTATGACAGCTCTAAAGATCCAGAACTGAAGACTCAGGTCAGTTATTGGACATGTTACCCACATCCAGGACTACAGGGCAGTCCATTATGCTGGAGCTTCATTTCACAGAGAACTTGCACTTAATTTGCATGACACCTCCAGTTAATGATTGATTAGACTGATGAGAACTCTGCTTTCTTCACCTGATCTCCGTATCAAAGGGCCAAACTGTGCAGTGAGGTTCATGATCTTCTTGTTGAAACTATAGTACATTAAGACCAACTAAATAACAACAAAGTCCAATCCCTAATAAGATTGGCATAATACTTATGCCTTCGAGATAATATATAGGTTAAGACGTTTGCCTTGCATCCTGGCGACCCTGGTTTGACACCTGATTCAATTCCCATCATCCTATCTGGTGCTCCTAGCATCGTCAGGGGTCATTTCTGAACATAGAGCCAGGAATAGCTCCAGACACTGTTGGGCATAGCCTCATGGCCCTTCACACCCCCGCCCCCCGCACACACAAAGAGAAACTCCACTGAAACCACATGGGCTTCACAGTTGTAAAGCTGATAGCAACATTCTGTGGCAAGTCAGATGAGGTATTTAGTTACTAAGTCAAGAAGAAAAGGGTTTGGTTTGGAATAGTCCCTTTTCCATTAAAGTATAATGAGGCAGTCATTAGTGGTATATGTCTTCTGAAGCAACGTCATTGTAAGCTTTGAGAAATATTTGTCTAAACGTTAGTAAAATATTTATTGGCAAAGAACTTTTCCAGTCTTATTAGGTATTGGACTTTGTGATTATTCAGTTGGTCTTATTGTACTCCATTTGTTATTTCTGCCATTTTCCCTCTAAGAATAGTGTTGACGACTTTGACACATTTCAGAGCATTAAAACTAAATAAATCTGTCTTGCACATTCCACTGTGCTTTTTCTGGAATATTATAAATATTCAAATATAGGCATGCATGCAAATTCAAAATAAAATTCAATACATGCAAATTTTGCGTAAATTCCATATTTATAACCTAGCAATACTTTTGAACTTGTTATCCTATCATATAAATGTATCGATATAAACTTATGGGAATTACCAATAAATATTTTTCTGATTAAACTGGGCTCTTTTTCAGTCACAATTTAAACTTCAATTCTGGGATATACCATAAAGGAATAATTTTCACTTCATTTACTCTGAATTGTCAAGAATCGTGTTCTTCCTCTATGTAAATGTCTGCAAAGAGGACTTTTTCAGTTTGATTGCTTTTTAAATTTCACTAGCAGAGATGTCCTAGTGAGCCTAAGAGAATTGGTGGGTGTGTTTCTTGTGAAGAGTTTAGTCCTAATGAATTGCTTCCAGGTACTGTTCTGAAAAAGTATAGAACAATTGAAACGTGCAGTGAGTTGATTTACATCAAATGGATTAGGCCTGTGTGCACCATTCCTTGCTTTAATCTAGATTTTCTGTCATAACTATACTAATAAAGACAAATCTTCAGGACATTATCAGTTTCAGTTCACTCCTGGAGATTGCCAGACATATTTGCTCACTTTCTCCAGGAGAGTGAATGTATCGAGGAAAAGGTGTTAAAAATGGACTAAACTGGGGTTGGAGCGATAGCACAGCGGTTAGGGCATTAGCCTTGCACGCAGCCAACCCAGGTTAGAATCCCAGCATCCCATATGGTCCCCTGAGCACCGCCAGAAGTAATTCCTGAGTGCAGAGCCAGGAGTAACCCCTGTGCATTGCTGGGTGTGACCCAAAAAGAAAAAAGAAAAAGAAATAAAAAAGGACTAAACTGGTTGAATTACTGTCAGGTAACCCAGAGGTTCTATCAAAAAAGCCCTTTGGCCTTTTTGTAAAACAATAGTACAGTGGGTAAGATGCTTGCCTTGTATGCAGCTATCCAGAGTTCAATCCCTGGCACCCCGGATGGCCCCCTGAGCCCTTCCAGGAGTGATCCCTGAGCACAGAAACAGGAGTAATCTCAGAGCAGTGCCAGCTGTGGCCCCCAAATCAAACCAAACCAAATCAAAGGCCCTTTGATCTTGACAACCAACTTCATTACAATAAACAGAATTTCACTTAACTCACCAGTTGATTAAAACATAGATGATCACAATAGATGAAAATAGATACCTTGACAATTCAATGGTAGCTGCATATGAGAAACAAAGCTAAATAAAACAAAGATACAGATAGAATTGGATTTGACTATGCAAATACTTACCAGAAAGAAACTAAACCAGAAGGTAGCTAAATTGATATTGAATAAAATTAGACTAAAGCAAAATCTTTATTAGGTAACTGGAATCTTTAGATATCAAGTCGATGTAATACTTAATACAAGGTTTGAGATAGATGAAGCAAACATTGACATAAGTATAAGGATAATTTGTAAAATCTACTTGACTCTTCCAGAAATAGGTGGAAGAAACAATGAGGAAAGATACAGAAGATTTGAACAATATGCTTAACAAGCCCAATGTAATGAACCTGCACCCAATTAAGTGAACACAAATTCTTCTCAACAATAAGTGAAATACTGTTAAAAATAGGCTCTTAAGCCATTAAGCTAGCCTAGAAACTTAGAACAAATATCTTAGAGACCATAATATGGGTCATTCACTTGATGTCAAGACCAGTTAGGTAGGAGCAAGGGGTCAGGCTTTGCATTAGTAATCTGGTAGATTTGAAAGTATTGCATATGTTTGGAAGTGTTGCTAATCTTTCTGGCTCCATCGCATTTTCTTTCTTTTGGGGGGTGTAGTGGGTGGGGCTCTGGGTCACACCCAACAGTGCTCAGGGTCTACTCTTGGGTTTGTAGTCAGGGATCATTCCTGGCAGTGTTTATGGGACCCGATATGGTGCCAGGTATTGAATAAGGGTCAGCTGCATGCAAGGCAAGTACCTTAACTAGGACTATTCCAATTTCTTTTTTCTTCTTTTTTGTTTTTCTTTTTGGGTGACACCCGGCGATGCACAGGAGTTACTCCTGGCTCATGCACTCAGGAATTATGCCTGGTGGTGCTCGGGGGACCATATGGGATGCTGGGAATCGAACCAGGGTAGGCTGCATGCAAGGCAAACACCCTACCCACTGTGCTATCACTCCAGCCCCGACTATTCCAATCTCTTTGGCCCTCCATTGGGTTTCTCAATTTATGTGCAAGAGTTAGAAACTGTTAAGGCTTAGGCAATGAGTACTGTGAAGTGATGGTTGATGGTTGGATTTGGGTTGCATGGCCAGACTTTCCATGAAGGCTTATTACGTTTGAGGTTATCTATTGAGCCAGGCCCTTAGCCAAGGCCATTGTAAATATCCTTCTTTTTTCTTTTTTGTTTTTTTTGGGCCACACCTGGCATTGCGCAGGAGTTAGTCCTGGCTCTGTAATCTGGAATAATTCTTGGCAATGATCGAATGACCATATGGGATGCTGGGGATTGAACTCCAGTCATCTGTGTGCCAAGAAAGTGCCCTATCCACTGTACTATTGCTCCGGCCCCTATTTTTCTTTAAAAAATTTTTTTTGTTTTGTTTTGGGGGTCCTGCCTCTGCACTCAACAGTAGCTCTTGCTGGGGCTTGGGGGACCATATGAGATATTGTGAATCAAACCTGGGAGGGCGACATACACGGTAAATGCCCTTCATGCTGTGCTATTGCTCTGACCCCGAGTATATATTTTCCTTATGTAATCTTCAAAACAATTCTCTGAGGTAGATGTTTTTTAGAAACCTGTTTTAAGATGAGAAAACAAAATCGAACCAAATGCATAAATAGCCTACTGCCTCACAGCCAGTCAGTATTGGAGCTGGCATTTAAAACCAATTAGGCCATATGGTCTGGTTGGTAGAGTTTAGTGCCCGCTAAATTCTCAGGCACATCTCCAAAAGTCTATCATTTCTCTTTAGGCTGTGTCTGTCCAAATTAAGTGAAATTGAGACTGCTAACTTTTATTATTATTATTATTGCTTTTTGGGGCCACTCCCAGTGATGCTCAGGTATTACTCATGGCTCTGCACTCAGAAATTACTCATGGTGGCTCTTGGGGGACCATGTGGGATGCTGGCAATTGAACTTGGTTCGGCTGTATGCAAGGCAAGGGCCCTACTTGCTGTACCTTGCTCTGGCCCCTGCTAACTGATTTTTACAAGGGTCTGTTTGTAACTTGCAAAAAATCACAGTGGTGGGGGCTGGGAGGTTGTGGTTAGGGGACATGCTTAGCATTTGCCTCACCTGATTTTGGTTCGCAGTATCACATAGTACTGAGCATCACTAGGTACCGCCAAGAATCCTCCAAGCACTAGCAGCCACTAGTATTGCGCTCTTCCCCCTGTCCCCCCACCCCGGCCAGAACCACCAGAGTGTCTGGGTAATTTCTGGCAGCACAGGGCCTGAGCAATACTGTACTCAAGTCTCAGGCTCTTGCATTGAACCAATGGCCTGATGGCTTGTTTGTCTGAGAATCACCTGGGCGACCCTGGGTCTCCTGAGCACTTCTTGGGAGTCCCAATCCAAATCACTGAGTAAATTCTGCCAATTCTTTTTTTTTACATAAGAGATATTTTTGTTTGTTTGTTTTTTAAATATACTTGACAGTGCTCAGGGCTTCTTCGGGCTCAGTGAAGGCTTAAATATGTGAGCTGTTGTGGGATTGGGGAAATGGCTTAAAGAGCAGGAGCATGTGCTTTGCATGCAGTAGCCTTGTGTTCTATTCCGAATTCCTGGAATGTTTCTGAGCAGCACTGAAATACTAGAAGAATACCCTTGCAAAGGGGCCAGAGAGATAGTGCCAGAGAGACTGTACAGGGGTTAGGGTGCTTGCTTGCCTTGCGTGCAGCCAAGGCTGGTTCAATCTCCAAGTACAGCGGACTCAGGAATGACCCTGGCCCCTAAGCACAACCAAGATAAATGCATCCACTCTGCCAAGCACTAGCCCAAATTCCTTCCCCCTAATAAAAGTTTGCAAATGCTTTTTGGGGTGTTATAGCATTGGGCTTCAGGACTCAGTCCTGGAGGTGCTTGTGGGACCACATGGGGTGCCGGGATCAAACCAGAGTCAGCCATGCATGTGCTAGGCAAGCGCTTTATCTGCTGTACTATCTCCCCAGCTCTGAAAATGCCTCTTAACACCAAAACACATAAGAATCATAGTACTTTAGGGAAATGAGAAAGTAGCTGTAATGGAGATAATATGTTACAGGGTTTTCAGGCACACAGGGTTCCCACCTCTAATACCACCACCCCATGACCTCAGTTTCCCTCCCATCCTACCTTCAACTCCTTGACGAATATATTTTGAAGCTTAATTGCTGTAGTTTGGGTCTCAAGCTTTCAGTTGTATTAGGTCTAGTGGATTAACTATAAAGATTCTTTTATTTACTAGACTGGAGCAATAATACAGCAGGTAAGGTGCTTGCTTTGCATGTGGCTGACTCAGATTCGAGCCCTGGGCACCCCATAGTGTCCCCTAAGTCCAGCAGGAGTGATCCCTGAGCACAGCTGGGTGTGGCCAGAAAAGAAAATTTTAAAATATTTTTTATTTTACATCTAAGGAGAATGAATGGGGACCCTAACCATATTCTAACATAGACTCTCTGTGGATTTAAAGTGTGGTGCGCGCACTTCATAGAGTTTGTAAAGGTTAAAACATCTTGATCCTTCTAGAAGGTTAGCAGGTGTCTGATCAGCAAAGTCAGTTGCAGTGCTTTGACCATGGTGGGTTTCTGTAACTCCTCGCACTGTGCCTGTGATTGTAGTTGCAGCCCTTGGAGGAGAGTGGGAATGAGATCAGTCGGGACTGTTCATGTCTTGGACAACGAGGAGCCAGTGAAATCGAGCTACTTGCTCTCCCAACAAAGTGAGCTGACCCAGGGAAAATGAATCCTGAAGGCGACTTGTATTCCCAGGGGCTCATCATGAAGCTAATAAAAGTATATTTGGTGATGGAAAGAACCAAGTGAGAGTAGCCTGTTCCCATAGGAGTGACCATTTCTCTATGTTTAGGGAAGAGGCAGCTTTAGAAAAGTATCATCAAAGAGCGTATGCAAATCAGCACGAGCCTACCAGTCTGGCAGGCATTAGTGCTGGCGGCAAAGAAATTAGGTTGAAGGCCTGGAAGAATGGTTAAAAGATGTCCAGCACAACCCGAGGTCAGTGTGGCTTTGGGGTGCTAGCCACATGAGCTGACTCTGACAGCATAGCCACTCTGCTCGGGAAAACAATTAACTGGCAGGACTTGAAGATTGACAACCTGTTGAAGCCTATTTACTAGCTAGACTGCAGGCAAAAATGTGTGTTATTTTCTGTGATTGGTTTTGTTGCAGAGTGCTACAGTTAGTTTTTAGTTTGCTGGTTCCAACTCACTAAAGCCGTGTGAAAATAAAGCATATTGGGGCAAATACAGCATAGTAGATTATTTAGGAAAAGTTCCCCTAATGAAAATTTTAATGGGCAAGTGGAAATGATCTTATGTATAAATGCTACAAGATTAATGAAAAATGATTAGGTTAGTAAGGAGCTGAAACAAAATAGTTTTTGGGGGGATGGTTGGGGAGTGGAGGGCCATACTCAGCAGTGCTCAGAGGCTACTCCTGGCTCTGTGCTCAGGAATCACCCCTGTTTGTGTGGGGGTGCTGGGGGGATGACACACATCCCATATGCAGTGTCAGGGATTGAATCAAGATCTGTCACATGCAAGGCCAGTGTCTTACCCCTGCACTAGCTTTCCTTGCTTCCAAGTTTCTAAAAATTGCATTATTCTTTCTTTCTTTCTTTTCCTTCCTTCCTTCCTTCCTTCCTTCCTTCCTTCCTTCCTTCCTTCCTTCCTTCCTTCCTTCCTTCCTTCCTTCCTTCCTTCCTTCCTCCCTCCCTCCCTCTTCCTTCCTTCCTTCCTTCCTCCCTCCCTCCCTCCCTCCCTCTTCCTTCCTTCCTTCCTCTCTCCCTCCCTCCCTCCCTCTTCCTTCCTTCCTTCCTTCCTTCCTTCCTTCCTTCCTTCCTTCCTTCCTTCCTTCCTTCCTTCCTTCCTTCCTTCCTTCCTTCCTTCCTTCCTTCTTCTTTCTTTCTTTCTTTCTTTCTTTCTTTCTTTCTTTCTTTCTTTCTTTCTTTCTTTCTTTCTTTCTTTCTTTCTTTCTTTCTTTCTTTCTTTCTTTCTTTCTTTCTTTTCTCCCTCCCTCCTTCCCTCCCTCCCTTCCTTCCTTCCTTCCTTCCTTCCTTCCTTCCTTCCTTCCTTCCTTCCTTCCTTCCTTCCTTCCTTCCTTCCTCCTTCCTTCCTTCCTCCTTCCTTCCTTTCTTTCTCTCTTGGTTTTGGGTCACTCCCAGCAGTGCTCAAGGGTCACTCCTGACTCAGCAATAAGGAATTACTCTTGGCAGTGCTGGGGATCAAACCTAGGTTGGACATGTGCAAGACAAGAGCACTACCTGCTGTATCTTTTCAGCTCCCAAAATTGCATTATTGAACTAAATTGTCTGTTTATATCTCTTTTTAGGTAAGCAATCCTGCTTTAGCTTCTACCACCCTAAATTTGTTCTTTGTAACTTGGAAGCAAAGCAAAGGGTGGGGGGGGGGACATCATTTTCGCGTTAGTATAGGATTTTACCATCTTCTGGTAGTTTTTGTATTTATTGCCATATGGATGTATATTAAATCTGCATCTCCCTCTCATTTATATGTTTATGAAGTTACAAAGATATACACATGCACACACAAAATAATTAAGCAAGTGATATGTGTTTGACAATGTTTGGTGACTTAATGCCAATTAGAGGGGTCTAAAAAAATCCCTTGCTTTTTCTAATCCAATTTCTTCTGTGCTTTTTGGTTGATGCACTTAAGGACAGAACCCACTTAAAGTGCCGGAATTTGCATACTTGCAGCTTTGAGAGAGACTTCTATTTATTCCAGATGGCCTTGAAAAATTATTAGTGAGGGGCTTAGAGACCTGGATGTCACAAGATCCATTAGGAGACGGAAATCAAACTGCCGTACAGGGAAACTTTTGTCTTGGGGTGGGTGTGTAGAGGTGTGGATAGTCTGAGACTTAACTGGACAGTTTAATGTATCCAGATAGCCCAGCTCCACTCATCAAGGGAGTCCTGTGTTGCAGGCACCGTATGTCACCCCATTGAGGACAGTGGCTTGTGATTTTTTCAGAGTTCAGTCGGTTGCTAAGTAAAGGACTGTGTGCAGGATTTGCATACATGGGAATGAGCAGTTCCACTGAAATTCTCTTCCTTCACCTTAAAAATATAAGATCTGGATGAGCAAAGTTCTCATGATCCCCATTGAATGCCTTACTTGTTTGATATGGTTTGGTTTGGGGGCTGTACTTGGTGGTGCTCAGGGATTACACCTGACTCTGTGCTCAGGGGTTACACCTGGAGTGGCTCAGGAGACCCCATGCAGCCCCTGGGATCAACCCCCAATCGACTACATGCAAGCCAAGCAAGCCGCCTGCTGTACTGTCTCTGGCCCATGTTTTGCTTTTCAACCATGGTGATGTAAGTATTATTTACAGGACGGAAGTCATGTATGGCTCCAATAACAAGAGACTGGGTGTGGGGTTGCTGGTTGTGACCTTCCGCTGGGAATAAATATCTTCTCTAGAGAATGTCAAGTTTCTATGCACACCACCAAGCCAGGAAATACCCAAATCCAGCTCCTTTGGTTTGCTGGACACCTACCCTAGGATGGAATGAGATGTGTTTGGTCATCAAGGAGCTCTTTTGTGCAGAGCACCTGCTAGGATGGATAGATCTGAGCATTGCCAAGCCGAGGTATGTGCAGCTTTATCATTTCACTCTTGGTGGTATGCCAGGGTGGTCTTTGAAGTCTTTGAATGGTTTTAGCATGACAAGGGAGAAAACAGATTCTTCTCCCAGAACTTCCAGCAGGGAGGTGTCAAAAAGTGATATCAGTTTCAATGAATATTTGAGAGGCTCCATTTGGGTGTGAAAAAGAGAAATACCCAAGGGCTGGAGCACCAGGTACAGCAGGTACAGCAGGTAGGGCGTTTGCCTTGCACCCAGGTTTGATCCCAGGCATCCCCTTTGGTTCCCCAAGCACCCAGGAGTAATTCGTGAGTGCAGAGCCAGGAGTAACCCATATGCATTCCTGGAGGTGACCCAAAAGGCACAGAGAGAGAGAGAGAGAGAGAGAGAGACCCAAATATCGAGAAAATTAAATGGCATATTGCCTCCTAGTGGCTCTGATCTTGAAGATGCAGCCTTCAGAACTATCAGTACACCTCACATCTCTTGGAGCACTAGATGGAGGTAATGGACCTGTCCAAACTGGCACTTTCAGTAATGATGTGGATTATACTATCTTTCAGTAGTGATTTTACTGTGCTTTCAGTAGTGATGAACTCTCAGCATGAGCACTTTACGTTTGGAGGCCACTGTTGGTTTTACTTGGAATTCTGGGGCACCCTGGTTCTGCTGGAGTGCCTCAAAGGGCACCTTGGAAGTGAAGTGGATGGAGCTAGTTTGCAACGCCTCCAATGATTTGAGCACAATTTCTTCACGATTTACCCAGACAATTGTTTAGAACAATAGATTGTTTATCTTTTTTGGGGGGGTTGGCGTTACCCACCCAGCTACGTTCAGGGGTTACTCCTTGCTCTGTACTCAGGAATTACTTGTGGTGGGAGAACCCGGGTTGGACACACACAAGGAAAACGCCTTACCTGCTGTATTATCTCTTCAGCCCTAGATTGTTCATATTAATTGCTGAAAAATACTGCATGGTAAGTATAACTATAGTGTTTTTAACCCTTTCCTTGTAGAAGGACATGCGGACCAATTCTAGTCAGGATCTCTATTCACTTTTACAAACACTGCTATTATGAACCTAAGCGATTATGAACATTTGCATTGAGGCTTTTGTGGGTAAATCAGCATTCATTTCACTAGGATAAATAATCAACAATGCAATCACTTTAAAAAATGCAATTGTTGGGTCATTTTGGAATTATGTGTTTAGTTTCGTTTTTTTAAAAAAGTACTAAAACAATTTCCAAAAGGACTGTATACGTGTGTGTGTACGTGTGTGTGTGTCTGCTCACATTTCTACCAGGAATGTATTAGTGATCCATTTCCTCATCATTCATTGTTGCTAGCAGTTGGCATTGGCATTGTTTTTTTTTTGGGGGGGGGACACACCCAGCTGTGCTCAAGACTTAATCTTAACTCTGTTCTTGGGACCCATGTGGGATGCAGGGAATTGAACCTGGGTTAGCCGTGTGCAAGACAAGCATCTTGTCCGTTCTACTATTGCTCAGAACCCATATCATTGTTTTTATTTCAATTATAATTTTTTATTTTATTGAATCACCGTGAGATAGAGCATTACAAAACTTCCAGATTGGGTTTCAGTTATACAATATTCCAAGACCCATTCCTCCACCAGTGTAATTTTCCAGCACCATTGTCCCCAGTTTCCCTCGAACCCCCCCAAACCACCCCCTACTCCAGCCTGGCTCTATGGCAGGAACCTCTCTTCTCTCTTTCTCTTTCTCTCATTTTAGGCATTATGGTTTGCAATACAAATGCTGAAAGGTTATCATGTATATCCCTTTACCTATTTTCAACACCAGTTCTTGTCCAGAGTGATCATTTCCAACTAACGTTGTCATAATGAAGTCTCTTTTATCTTAAGTATCCTCCATCCCCCACACCCTTGGGGTAATTTCCAACCATTGACCAGTTCTCCTGGGCCATTTTCCCTGGCCTTGGATATTAGTTTCATACTATTTTTTTAGTAAAGAAACTATAGTACATCTACACAATGGAATACTACACAGCTGTTAGGAAAAAATGGGGTCATGAAATTTGCCTATAAATGGATAGACTTGGAGAGTATCATACTAAGTGAAATGAGTCAGAAGAAGAGGGACAGATATAGAATGACTATTTATTTGTGGGATATATCATTGATTTTTAATAGTGTCTGGTAGCATCGCATTGTGGTTTTGATTCCCTTGTGCTACTTGGGATAAGATCCAGGCCTCCTATGAGCAAATCATATGTCCATCTCTTGGACCACTGCCTCTGGAAACCCTGTCTGTTCTTTTTGTTAAATTCTTCTTTTGGGAGTCACACCCAGCGATGCTCATGGGTTACTCCTGGCTCTGCACTCAGGAATTACTCCTGCAGGTGCTTGGGGGACCATATGGGATTCTGGGTATTAAACCCAGGTCAGCTGCATGCCTTAGCCGCTGTACTATCGCTTTAGCCCCATGTTGAATTCTGTTCATACCATTTGCCTGGTTTCTGAGTAGCTACCACTGCTGAGTTTTGAGTGCTATTTATTTATTTCATATATTAGTCATTTGTCAGATAGATCATGACTATTTTCCTTGGATCCATTCATAGTCATCTACTTCATAATGTATTTGATAGAGAAAAATTCTAATTTTGACAATGTACAATTTATCAAGAGTTTCCTTCCCCCCCAAAGTTCCCTTTAATGAATAACAGTCTGTGAATTATTTGGTTAGCTTGGATATTGAAGGTTTTCTCTCTTATTTTTTCTCAATATTAACTTTTACATTAACTCTAAGATATATTTCAAAGTTATTTTGCCTTGAGATACATTTCATGTTAGTAATATTTACCATCTAAAAGTGTCCAGTTTGGGGCTGGAACAATAGTATAGCGGTGAATTACTTGCCTTGCAGCATGACTGACCCATGTTCTATCCCTGGCATCACATATGGTACCTGAAAACCCTCAGGACTAATTCCTGAGTGCAGAACAAGGAGTAACCTCTGAGCATTGACAGCTGTGGCCTTCCCCCCTGCCAAAAATGTGTACAGTTGAGGGACTGGAGGGAAGGTGTTTTCCTTGCATGCAGTCAACATGGTTTCGATCTCCAGCATCACATATGGGCCCCCTGTCTCCACCAAGACTTTTCCTTGAGTGCAGAGCCAGGAATAACCCTGAGCACAGGTGGTGGAGACCAAAAACCCAAAGAAAGTAAAAAGCTTACTGTTCAGGAACCAGAGAGAGAAATAGTATAGCTGGTAATGGGCTTGCTTTGCATGCTGCCAACCTGAGTTCAATTACCGGCACTCCATATGGTCCCCTGAGCACCACTAGGATTGACCCCAGAGCACAGAACTAGGAGTAATCACTGAGCACCGCCATGTGTGGCCCAAACAAACAAAAATTGTGTATAGTTCAGAACCACTAGTGGCCTCTGAGTACCGCTGGGTTTGCCGCCCCCCTCCCCCATGTAAGTATACAGTGTAATAAGGGTTTTTCTGTGTTTTTTTTTTGTCACACTGAACAATACTCAGGAGCTGCTTGAAGCTTGATGCTTGGGGTTGCTTTTGGCGTGCTAAGGTACATGTGATGCCAGGGACCTTCTCTGTGCAAAGCTTCTACTCCAGCCCTTTCAGCCATCTCTTTTTGTGTGGGTGGGTGGGTGGGGAGGAGGTGTCATTTTGGGCCACACCTGGTGATGCTCAGGGATTACTCCTAGCTCTACACTCAGGAATTACTCCTGGAGGGGCTTAGGGGACCATATGGGTTGATGGAGATCGAACCCAGGTGAGCCACATGCAAGTCAAGCTCCCTCTCTGCTGTACTATCACTCCAGCTGTCAATTTTGGATGTATACACTAATTTGTACAATCATAAGTACGGTCAAGAAATGATGCCTACAACTAGTCACTGCACATTCTTCTCCGCCCTCAACAGTCTCAGGTGGGTGTGAAGTGTTCTGTAGTGGTTTTGATTTGTTTCCTGAAGGGGACTGATAATGAATATCTTTTCAGGTGCTTATTGCCTATATGAATATATTCTTGCAGAAATCTCTAGTCAGGCCTTGCGCCATTTTAATATTTTTTAAAATATTCATTTTAGAGTTCTTTTTGCATTTCAGATAGAAGTCCTTTTGTCAGATATATGCTTTGCAAATGTTTCTTCTCATTCGCTGGGTTTCTTCTTCACTTATGCTCTTTGAAGCACAAAGATTTGTATTTTGAGGAATTCCAATGGAGTGTTTTTTCTCCCTTTGTCTCTTGTGAAAGATTGACTATGAGCTCAAAGATTTGCATATCTAGTTATCTATCTCTATTCTATTTATCAGTCATATTGAGGCCACGCCCAGCCGTGCTCAGCAGCAGTTTCTGGCTCAATGCTCGGGAGCTGTTTCCAGGAGTGCTCAGGGGACCATACAGTACTGGGGATGGCATCCAGACCTCCCTCATGCATTGAGAACATTCCAGCCTTTGAGCCATCTACCACATGTTGAGCTCTCCACATTTTGTTTATTGTGGATAGATATCAGCTTGCTTGCAATCATTTTCCCTCTCATTCTCCATCTTAATAATTGGGTTTCTTTCTCTTTTATGCTTGGTCTAGGTTTTAAGGTTTGTGAAGTATTTTTGGTTGTTAAATTTTTTCAGGTGACTTGGTTTTACTGATTTTTCTTCATTCTTTTCCATGGCTCAATTTCCATGGAAAAATACATTTCTTTTTTTTAGGTTTTTATTTTATTTTATTTTTGAATGAATCACTATGAGTTTCAGTTACAGACTTACAAACTTCTGATTCTGTTTCAGTCATAACATTTCTTTTTTTAATGCTTGCTTGACTGCAGTGTTTCCTAAAGCCGGAGATATTACCCACCCCCACCAAACTTGGGTGGGGATGTGCTGGAATCATCCAACGGGATTACAATTGTTTGGGGGGCTGGTACTTTTTGTTAGTTGACTGAAAGAAAGTAGATTTCCAGGAGGACACTGAGTGATTCTTTTTGTGAAAAGGAGCCAGTTGGCCAAATAAATTTGGAAATCTCTGCTGTAATGTAGTCTTTTATTTCCATTGTCTATGGTGGAGTGTTAGGTTACTAATATGCAATCTATCGTTTTTTATCTTTATAATCACTTCAGATTAATTTATTTCGTTTAATTTATCATGATTACTTTTGTGCTTTCTTCTTTGAACCTCTGTTTAAGAGCATATGGTTTGATTTCCACATAGCTTTGAACCCCCAAATTTCCTTTTTCAAATGATTTATAATTTTATTCTGTTGAAGTTGGAGAGCCTCTGTTGTATGATTCAGTCTTTTGCAATATATTAAGTGTTTTATGACTAAAAATAGGGCCTGTCCTGTGTGTCTTTGAGAATGGCGGTGTATTCCCTAAACATCTCTAAGTCTTGCTGATTTATTGTACTGTTTATGACTTTATTTATTTATTTATTTATTTATTTTTTCAGATATCTTTGAGTTGTTCCATCTGATAGTAAACTGGAATTCTTGAAGTCTTCAACTTTGATGGAATTTTCTATTTTTTTTTAATTCTGTCAGTTTTCACCTCATGCATTTTGGGCTTCATTCTTACTGGCATGTGTACTTACCATTGTTTGGTTTTGCTTTAGTTTGGGACCACACCTGGCTCTGCTCTCAGAAGTCATTCCTGGTGCTACTTGGGGGATCATATGGGGCATAAGGATTGAACTTTAGTCAGTTGCCTGCAAGGCAAGCACCCTTTCGACTGTACTATTTCTCCAGCCACTATATTTATGACTGTTATGTTTTCTTGATGCATTGTAGGGGACAGAGATCTAATACTGCAGGGCGCTTGCTCTACAGGTGGTTCGATCCCCAACATCTCATATGGTGCCTCAAGCACTGCCAGTAGTAATTCCTGCGTGCAAAGCCAGGTGTAATCCCTGAGCATGGCCGGATGTGTTCCCCCGAAAGGTTTTCTAGATGCATTGTTCCTTTGAACTTTACAAAAATTTCATCTATCTCTGCTACGGTTCATGAAAGTCTGTTTTGATTCTTTTGCCCACACTTGGACGTGCTCCAGGACTACTCGATCTGTGCTCAGGGATCTCTCCTTCTGGTGCTCAGGGGGGCCATATGTGGTGCCAGAAATCAAAGCTGAATTGGCTGTGTGCAAGCCCAGTGTCTTACTCCCTGTACTATCTCTCTGGCCCCCACTGAAGCCTGTTTTCTCTAGTAGTACAGACATTTTATATTTTTATAATTCATGCTTTCATGAAATGTTCCTTTCCTCTTTTGTTTGTGTTTTTGTGTCACCAACTCGCATAAACTCGCTAATGGGTTTACTCTTTGATCTACATTCAGGAGCTACTCCTGGCAGTGCCCCGGGGGACCAATTGGGATGCCAGAAATAAAACTTGGGTCACCTAGTGCTCTACCCGCTGTCCTATCTATCTCTTCAACCCCTATTTTCTGCCTGTTTTTCTCAAATTATTTCTGTCTTGAAGGAATTTCTGTGAACAACATGTAGTTGGATCTTGTGCAAAATACTGCATTTATTTGGCTCTGCCATTTGATTGGATTGTTTCACCCATTAATACTATCAATACCTTGATGGTCTTTTTTATTTTTAGTTTCTTTATATCTGTATTCTCTTTCTTTAATAACGAAGAAAGTTTTTTTCTTGCAAACAAGATAAAAATATTGCACAAAGAAATATTGTGCAAATAATAAATCACAAGGATTTTTAAATTATTTTTTAAATTTATTCTTTTATTGAATCACCATGTGGAAAGTTACAAAGCTTTCAGGTTTAAGTCCCAGTTATACAATGCTTGAACACCCATCCCTTCACCAGTGCACATATTCCACCACCAAGTATCACAGTATACCTCCCCCCACCCACCCACCTCCCCAGCCCCCCACCCCGCCTGTGTAACTGATAAATTTCATTTTACTTTCACTTTACTTTGATTACATTCAATATTTCAACAAAAAAACCTCACTATTATTATTTGGAGTTTCTCCACAAGGATTTTTTTAATTCAAAGAAATTATTTGCTTTCCATAGGTCTAAATTTTGACGTCAAAATTTATACCCTATATGAGTTTAAGACACATGAAAAAATGCTTTTCATCACTTAATCATCAGGGAGAGGCAGATCAAAACAACAATGAGATATCATCTCACACCACAGAAACTGGCACACATCCAAAAGAACAAAAGCAACTGGTGTTGGCGTAGATGTGGAGAGAAAGGGACTCTGCTGGTGGCAATGCCAACTGGTTCAGCCCTTTTGGAAGACAGTATGGATGTTTCTCAAAAAACTAGAAATTGAGCTCCCATTTGACTCAGCAATACCACTTCTGGGAATATATCCCAGAGATGCAAAAAAGTATAGTAAAAATGACATCTGCATTTGTATGTTCATTGCAGCACTGTTTATAATAGCCAGAATCTGGAAAACACTCAAGTGCCCAAGAACAG
Organism: Sorex araneus; assembly: GCF_027595985.1. Classification (NCBI taxonomy): domain Eukaryota; kingdom Metazoa; phylum Chordata; class Mammalia; order Eulipotyphla; family Soricidae; genus Sorex; species Sorex araneus. The sequence goes on from NC_073313.1 coordinate 82,845,415, forward strand.
ATGACTGGTTAAAAAAAAAACTTTGGTACACCTACACAATGGAATACTATGCAGCTGTTAGAGAAGATGAAGTCATGAAATTTGCGTATAAGTTGATCAATTAAGGAGAGCATCATGCTAATTGAAATTAGTCAGAAAGAGAGGGACATACATAGAAAGACTGCACTCATTTGTGGAATATAAAGTAACAGAATGGGAGACTAACACCCAAGGATAGTAGAGATAAACCAGGAGCATTGCTCCAAGGCTTGGAAGCCGGCCTCACATGCTGAGGGAAAAGGCATGTCAGAGGGGCTGGAGCGATAGCATAGCGGGTAGGGCGTTTGCCTTGCACGCGGCTGACCTGAGTTCGATTCCTCGGAAACCATATGGTCCCCTGAGCACCTCCAGGAGTAATTCCTGAGTGCATGAGCTAGGAGTAACCCCTGTGCAAAGCTGGCCATGACCCAAAAAGAAAAAAAAGGCAGCTCAGATAGAGAAGGGACGACCAAGTAAAGGATGCTTGGAGGACCCCTTCGGGATGGTAGATGCGTGCTGAAAGTAGACTATAGACCGAACATGATGGCCACTTAATACCTGCATTGCAAACCACAAGACCCTAAAGGAAAGAGAGAGTAAAAGGAAATACACATGCCACAGAGGCAGAGGCAGAGAGGAGTGGGGGGAGGGATAAGGTAGGGGTGGTGGCAGGGATACTGGGAACATTGGTGGTGGAGAATGGGCACTGGTGGAGGGATGGGTACTCACTCAATCATTGTATGACTGAAACTTAAGCACAAAAGTCTGTAACTGTACCTCACGGTTATTCATTAAAAATTATTTAACTAAAAAATAAAATACATAATGAAGAAAACCACTGGATATTTCCATTTAACAGTTTTCTTTATACTTCTATTATGTCATCTTTTTGTATGAAGGACATTTAGCATGTTCAGGGCCTACTCCTGACTTTGCACTCAAGGATCACTCAGCCACTCAGCCTCGGTGGTGCTCAGGGGGTGTCATATGAGGTGCTGGGGATCGAACACAGATTTACCTTGTGCAAGGCAAGTGTCCAATTTACTATCTCTCTAGACCTAAAGGTTAATTTCTGGTGATTTAGTTAATTTATTTCTTTGGGCTTTTTTTTCCACACCGAGTAGTGCTCAAGCCTCACTCCCTGTTTTGTGCTCAGGAATCACTCCTGTAGGGGCATAAGGAAGCATATATGGTGCCAGGGATTGAACCCAGGTCACCTGCATGCAAGGTTAGCACCCTTCCACTGTACTCTCTCCCCATCTCCTTATCTTACCATTTTTATGTTTTATTATGTGAATATTTTTAGTATAAGATTTTTATTCCAAGCGCAGGAGAGATAGTACAGTGGATAGGGTACTTGCTTTGCACACAGCATATGTTCAGTCCCCAGCATCCTATTTGGTCCCCTGAGCACTGCCAGGAGTCCTTGAACACAGCTGGGTGTGGCCCAAAAAACAAAAACAAAAAGCAAAAGAGGAAGAAATTTCATTCCACTTCTAAATGTTCACAGTAGTCTGTTATTAGTGTATGATTCAAGGTTCAGTCTTGATCTCTTGTCAGCATGTTCTTTATATTTATAATATCTTAATTGCAATTAGATTTTAGGGATATTTCTTTTAGAGAACTATTTTACTGCTTCATTTTAATCTGATTATTATAAAATTTACATCTGTATAAGTTTACAAACCCAGTCAAGTACATTGTTGTACTTATACATTGACACATTTGTCATGATCTTGAAAAAAATTTTGCTTTGCTGGTGGTGCTCATTGGCTTCTGTTGGGTTAGTTTTGATTAGGTTCTGATTGGTTGACGGAATTGTGGACTTCTAATAACCTTGTTTATTTCTTTCTTTCTTTCTTTCTTTCTTTCTTTCTTTCTTTCTTTCTTTCTTTCTTTCTTTCTTTCTTTCTTTCTTTCTTTTTCGCTTTTTGGGTCACACCTGGCAATGCACAGGTGTTACTCCTGGCTCTGCATTCAGGAGTTACTCCTGGCGGTGCTCAGGGGACCATATGGGATGCTGGGAATCGAACCTGGATGGGCCGCATGCAAGGCCAATGCTCTACCTGCTGTGCTATCGATCCAGCCCCTAACCTTGTTGATTTTTTTTTTTTTTTTGCTTTTTGGGTCACACCCGGCAATGCACAGGGGTCATTCCTGGCTCATGCACTCAGGAATTACCCCTGGCGGTGCTCAGGGGACCATATGGGATGCTGGGATTCGAACCCGGGTCGGCTGCGTGCAAGGCAAACGGCCTACCCGCTGTGCTATCGCTCCAGCCCCACCTTGTTGATTTTCTGTTTAGCTTTTCTTCCCATTCTTGGGAGAGCAATGTTGGCTTTCCTAACTATAATTTTAGATTTGTTTATTTCTCTCAATTCTGTCAGCTTTGCTTTATGCATTTGCAGCTCTGTTGTACATTACATACAGATTTGGGATTGCTGTGTTGATGTTATGTAATATCCCCTTAGCTTTTCATTCTTTTTGTCCCAAAATCTATTTTAACTTGACATTAATATAACCACTTGAACCTTGTTTCTATTGATATTGTGTGATATTTTTCACCCAACCTCCAGTGCCTTCTTACACTTCTTTAGGTAACTATCGCTGTGTCACTGTATCACTGTCATCCTGTTGCTCATCTGTGTGCTCGAGCGGGCACCAGTAATGTCTCCATCGTGAGACTTGGCATATCAAATATGCCATGGGTAGCTTGCCAGGCTCTGCCATGCGGGTGGGATACTCTAGGTAGCTTGCCGTGCTCTCCGAGAGGGACAGAAGATCTGAACTCGGGTCGGCTGTGTGCAAGGCAAATGCCCTACGTGCTGTGCTATCACTCCAGCCCTAGGAGTATATGTAACTATACTAAAATGTATAGGTAGGTAACTATACATTTCTATAATTATTTCAATGGGTAGAAGTAGGTGATTCCATTTGTCTCAAACTGGAATCCTGCATCACTTGTTTCTATTTTGTAAATGATGTGGATTGTGTAAGCTACCTAATTTTAGCTTAATTATTCCTTTGTCCCAAGAGTTGTGAGGAGGCTTCATTTCTTTGTTTCCAGAGAATAGGTGTTTGAAGTCTTTGGTTGATTACTTGCCAAACTTTGCTTGCTTTGATTGCACCTAGCCTATTTGCCTTTATAGGAATTTGATTTGGGAGAGTTGCAATGTTGTTTGATCTGTTATTTTCTGAGCAGTCTCTGCATGAACAGAAACATAAAGAGGTATGACACAACAACACGGAACCTGTGCAATGACCTACTTTGGTTTTGTTGCCATCTTGCTCATTCGCTCGTTCATTCAGAGTGTACCAAGTGCCTACTATACTGCATATCAGGCATGATGTCAAGTCTTGGGGTTAGAGAGGCAGTGCCAGAAGCACTGACTTTGGAGTGCTCTCTGATTAGTAATGGGAGACAAATGAGCAAATTGGGTGATCAGCAGGACAATGGTGAGTCCAGGTTGCTGACTGATGGTGAGTGGAACCTCTTAAAATAGGAAGGACTTAACTGATGGAGGTGACAGTTGGACTGAGTCCTCAAGGATCCAGAGCCAAGACAGGAATGGAGGAAATCGCAGGAGGGAGCATAAGGCATGCCATAATTGGACAGGGGAGAAGAGCTTGGATTTAAGGGGCCATGATGAGAACTTTGACCTTAGACTGAGATAGAAGCCAGGACAAATAGTGCCTTGGAGGGCATGAAAGGTATTTGGACTTTATCCTTCAAGCAGTGAAAAGGCACTGGAATTTGTAAAACAGAGGGGTGCCTTAAAATAGGGTAAATAGGGCTTACAAATAGGGCAAAAATACAGTATTGATAAATACCATATTTGTGTTTTAACTAAGTCACTTTGATTGCAGGGTAGAGAAGGGTTTGGAGAGAGTACGAACTCAGCAGGAAGGTAGGTGGAATTGCCCTGGGATGAGGGAGTGTTGGCTTGGCTTGGCAAGTTGTGATTGTGGGCAGGCAGAAAGGTGAATTGACTTAGTATCTATTGAGGTAGAAAAATAGAAAGAATGTGGTGACTCAAGGGTTTGGATGGTGGGGATGAGATGGAAGAAACAAGTTATTTCTTTCATATTTTCTGACTCGAGAAGCCTGAAGGACAGCTCATGGTAGGCACAAGGATGGGGAGGGAGGCTAATTTTTTGTTTGGTTTGGTTTTGGTTTTGGAGCCACATTGGGCAGTACTCAGGGGTTACTCCTGGCTCTGCACTCAGAAATCACTGTTGGTGCTCAGGGGAACCATATGGGATGCTAGGGATCGAACCAGGTTTGGTTACATGCAAGACAAGGACTATATCTGCTGTAATAAAAGATTGTGTTAAAAAATAACCCGAAGTGGAAAGTGTTGGTATGCTAGCAGGAGGAAATCTGGGAAATGCCTATCAGATTTAGTCCAGGACCATTACTGGGTCACTAGAATAGTTTTTGCTCACTACTTGGAAATGAAGGACTGGAGCAATAGCACAGCGGGTAGGGTGTTTGCCTTGCACACGGCCGACCCAGGTTCGAGATCTCTGTCCCTCTCGGAGAGCCTGGCAAGCTACCAAGAGTATCCTGCCCGCACAGCAGAGCCTGGCAAGCTACCCATGGCATATTCGATATGCCAAAAACAGTAACAACAAGTCTCACAATGGAGACTTACTGGTGTCTTCTAGAGCAAATCTATGAACAACGGGATGACAGTGACAGTGACTTGGAAATGAACTGAATTTCGAAGTGTACAGTGCATGAAGATGACCAGTATCAATAAGTATTATGAATGGAGAAAAGCCTCTTGGTTTGAGTGAAAATGATACTCTTTATGGTTGGGCAGATGGCTCCATGGACTAGAGCATATGCTTGCATTCAGGGGACCTGAGTTCCATCCCCAGCACCACATGGTCCCTTGAGCAGCACCCATAGTGCCCAGACACAGCTTGGAGCCTGGAGTTGTCCCTGAGTGTAAAAAACTAAAGCAAGCCGACGGGCATGTGCACTCGCAGGCTGTCCGAGCGGCTCTGTCTCACCGCCCCGTGTGAGACAGAGCCGCTCGGAGAGGTCTGGAGCCACTCTGTGTGGCTGTTGGTCAAGGGCAGGCGACAGAAGGAAGAAGGCCAAACTGGTTGCTCGATCAGTTTGTTTCATTCTCTCTCTGCTTCTCCCATGGCTCTGGATCTCTCTCTGGATCTCTGGATCTGCTTTTCTCTGTTCTTCTCCTGTGTCCTCTCGTGTGTCTCCTTCTCTGTCTCTTCTGTCTTCTTCTTCTGTTTCCCTGTCTTCTTTTTCTGTCTCCTGTCTCCCCCAGTCTTAGTTTATATAGCAAATTACATAGGGTGGTGACACAAAGGTGGGTTTAACATTAACAAAATAGCAAAGAAGGGTAAAACCATTTTTCGAGGAGATTTACAAAATCTCATCTAGGGATTTTGATGAGATTACTAGGAGATCTGCTCAAGGGTGGAGTCCAAACACGGGTGTGTCAGGGTGTGTCTCTTTCTTCCTTCCTCAGCTAGTAATCCGCTTAAATAGTTATAGTAAATTTACTTCTAATATTTCTAGCAATGTCATTCTGTATGAGCACAGTAAGAGATATAAACTTAAAGTTTGGTTCTTCCTGAGGACATTCACTATATATTCCAGACTACAGTCCTCAGGCCAGGTTAGTCTTCCTAACTCCAGCAGGGTCCTAGTCTCATCGTTACTTTTGGATCATGACAGCATTTGTCTATGACCATGCTCTCAACTTATAGTTGAGTATTGTGGCGCTTTGGCCTGGCCCATTTCGATGCCAGGGTAGCTCATAGCTTGCCCTGGGTCCATTCCGTCCCTTGTTAGGACCCTGCTTTTTGGGTGCTAGGAACTAAAGGCAACTAAATTGAGAAAGCAGATGCCCGGGAGTAAATATTATTGGAGTCAATCAGATCCCAAGTTACAAAGCATAATATTAATTGTCTTCCTGTGTCCATACAGAAAGGCCATTGATCTAAGGTAAACTAAGTTTCCTACAGCAAGGCTAAAAGGACAAACCCCATGTTATCCTAAACCTGAGCATTGATTGGTGTGACTAAAAGAACAAAATCCAAACCCCCAAACCAAAGTGATACTCTGCATCTTTAATAAATTTTATTTTTATTTTTTATTTATTTACGTTTGTATTTTGGACACACCTGGTGATGCCCAAGGGTTACTCCTGGCTCTGCACTCAGAAATTAATCCTGGAGGTCCTTTGGGGGTCCATATGGGATACTGGGGATTGAATCTGTGTCAGTCACATGCAAGGCAAAGGCCCTAGCTGCTGTTTGATTGCTCCAGCCCCTACTTAGTAATAATAATTGTTCAAGTACTAGGGTCTTAGAGATAGTATGTGAGACATGGCAGCCACCTTGCATGTGTCTGACCCACGTGTGGTCATCAGAACTGCACATGGTCCCCTGAACACTGCCAGGAGTGATCCTTGAACATGGAGTCAGGGGTGGCTCCTGAGCAGGGTGTGCCCCCCAATTGTTAAATTGCTTAATGTCTCTCATTTTCTGATTGTACTCCTGAAAGATTTGGCCTGTAAGGCAGCAGAAAAAAATAATAGCTCACCATTATATATATTATTATATATAATAAGCCAAGTTATTTCCTCAAGCATGAAGGTACCAGCAGAGGAACCCAGGTGTGTGGGACCTGGGGCTGAGACCTCCAAGCCTGCTCGGATTGGGACTGGGCCTCCTCTGCCCAGATTTCCCATTTCCCACTAGCTAGGTGGTCACACCCAGGGACTGCCCTCAGCACTGTGTAATCCCATCCATGGCCAACATCCAGAGACTTAAAAACAAGCTCCCGGAAGCGGGTGGCTGCTTAGCAGCCACGCACGCGATATCTAATAGCTTACTTCTTCTCTGGGAGAACCTGGCAAACTACTGGGAGTTTCCTGCCCACATGGGAGAGCCTCGCAAGGTCCCCATGGTGTATTCATATGCCAAAACCAGTAACAAGCTGGTTCTCATTCTTCTGACCCTGAAAGAGCCTCCAATGCAGCATTGTTGGGAAGGAGGAGTAAAAAGAGTCTTCTAAAATCTCAGGACTAGGAAGAATGGAGACGTTACTGAGACCGGTCGAGATATTCGACGATCAACGGGATGATGATGATGATGATGACCTCCTTCTCCCAATTGGATGGAAAAAAGCCCTAGGTGGTCCTAAGTCCCTGCTCTGTCTATCTTGCAAGAAAGTCTATACCTTCAACCTGAGACTTCTTTGGTAAGGTCCTGCCAGGTTCTTGATTCAGAATTGAAGTAGAAAAGTGAGCAATTATTTGGATCATGAATCCTCTTTCTCTCCTTTCCCGCCTCTCTCCCTTTGTCCCTCCTTCTCTTTTTTTCTTTTTTTTTTGTGTGGGGCGGCGTGGGGTAAGTTTTGTAGCCACACCCAGCAGTTTTCAAGGCTTAATCTTGTCTCTGTGCTCAGGGTTCACTCTTGGAGGGTACAACCATATGGGATAACAGGGATCAAACGTGGGCCAGCAGCCATCCAGTCACAGAGTTAATGATCAGGTAGGGTCTGGGGGGCCACAGACTCACACCCGTCAGTGCTGGGAGCCATGAAGAGGATCAAAGTTGGGACCTCGAGCATGCAAACCATGTGTACTTGCCCTTTAAGCTTCCTTCCTTCCTTCCTTCCTTCCTTCCTTCCTTCCTTCCTTCCTTCCTTCCTTCCTTCCTTCCTTCCTTCCTTCCTTCCTTCCTTCTTCCCTCCCTCCCTCCCCCTCCCTCCCTCCCTCCCTTCCTTCCTTCCTTCCTTCCTTCCTTCCTTCCTTCCTTCCTTCCTTCCTTCCTTCCTTCCTTCCTTCCTTCCTTCCTTCCTTTCTCCCTCCCTCCCTCCCTCCTTCACTCCCTTCCTCTCCCTTCCATCTCTCCCTCCCTCCTTCTCTGATCCAGTGGTCAATGAGATGCTGCCTTCTGTCTCCTCAAAATATTTGTTGTTGGGAGCCTAGTCCTCCCACACTCTTGCTCACATTCCCCTCTCATTTCCATGACTTATGTTACTTTGTCCTTATCTGAGAGATAAGTTTGTTATTTCCTTTTTCTTTCCCTTTCCACTGGCTGTGCTTTCAAGCTGGGTGGCTTGTTGGTGGTGGGCCCAAGGGCCGGCATGTGTGTTTGTGTGTTTTCAGTGAGGAAAGAGCCTTGCTGATCCAGAACCAGACCGGGGCTATGGGTTATCTCTGACCCTTACCCCCCCTTGTCTAAGGTGACTGCAGCTATAGCAGAGTGTTGTACTACCAGCATTTAGCCCTCAGAACAGAGCAGAACAGAGCCTAGGAGACCCCCTAGGGTATAGGCTCGACCAGACTCAGGAGCTAGAAGAAGAGGAAGGAAGGCATTCTTTCCTATTTTTGGTGGGTTCGTGGAAGGAAGGCTTTATCAATTTCCAGCCTTCCCACCCAATCTTACCCCCCAACCTGGCTTCTGGAGTGTGGCTGCTTTCAAGGGAGAATGCTAAACTCCCTTGGTATTCGGTAGGGATTGTTTTCTTCCCCCCTTGCATTTAGCAAGTCATCCCAGGGGTAGTTCTTTGTTCATCTTTTCAAGGGTTTCCTGACACTGACTAACAGGGCTGAGAGAAGTGCTGGAAAGATCCATCAAATGAGATCTGAAAGGGCAAATCAGGGTTTCAGATGTGTCCCAGCAGCTTCTGTTCTGTTCAGTGAGAAGTGTTTTCAAAGGACAGAAAGGTGGCTGGTGACATCTCCCAGATGACAGCAGAGCAGTCATGCCTGGGATGACGTTTTTGCTGCCCAAGTGTCCGGGTTTTGCTTGGATTTCAAATCATCATTGAAAACTGGAGCATGAGGAAGGAAATTGAATTGCAGAAATTTGCTAATGGATGATCAAAGCCGGGAGAACTTGCAATTTTGCATGCAACTTTGGAGAGAATGGTGGGGAAGGGAAAAGCTACAGAAGCTACCTTTGCAATCACTTCACCATAGTTTTATGTGTGTTTCTGCACCTGATCACCAACACAGAGGCCAGGAAGCTAGTAGAGCAGTAGGGTGCTTGCTTGCCTTGCATATGACCCATCCGGGTTCAATCCTTGGCATCCCATATACACGTGTGCCCCCAGCAGCACTTCCAGGAGTGATTCCTAAGCACAGAGCCAGGAGTAAGTAAGCCTTGAACATCACCAGGTGTGGCCCACAAACCAAAACAAACTAACACCTCCCCCAAAATCTTAATATGAAACCCGCATTGTGGCAGGGGAAGGGTGGGAAAGGGGGGTATACCCAGGATATTGGTGGTGGGGAATGTGCACTAGTGTAGGGATGGGTGTTTGATCATTGTGAGATTGTAACCCAAACATGAAAGCTTGTAACTATCTCACGGTGATTCAATAAAATTTAAAAAATTTTTTTAAAAAAGAAACCTGCCTTGTATGTCAGGAAAAACTCAGAAGTGACTGTTGCTACCTTTGGAATGAAAATCTGCCAGTTTTCTCTCCTCACCTTCATCTTCTGGGGAAGCTTCAGATCCATGAAAGTCAGATATGAGCACCTGTTAGGCACCGAGGCTCTTGTCCGGCCAGTCCCACTAGGCATCTGGTTAGCTGAGCCTTAATTCCACGTGTTAAGTTCTAGGGAGGTTATGGACTCAGACTGCAGCCGACTCAAAATAGACTCAAAATTGCTCTTTGTAGGGAAGGAAAAGTCAGGCCTCATTTTCTCCAGACCTTTTGGGTTCATCACCGTTTCTTTATAGCAAAGGTTTCAATCAAGAGATGGACAGTGAAGTAAAACCAGTTTATTAGGGAAGTAAACAGAGGGAAATGGAGAGGTAGATTTAGATTTGTGCTCAAGAGAGAACATGGGCAGAGCAGACAGAGCCCAAAGCAGCATTTCGGGGAAGGCTATTTTCCAGACCTGCCTTTGTCCCAAATTCTTTCTACAAGTAGGAGTTAATGGGGCTTTTCCTGGGCTATGACATCTGACCTCTGGTGGTCCGCTCTGGGGTTCTTGTCACTGTCTTTGTACCTGCATTCCTGTTTCCTCTCTTTCCAGGAATCCCTCAGTGCTGAAGCCTGGAATTCTGCATCTCAATGCTTTTCCAGACTCCTGAAGTGGGTCCTTTGTCTCAAAGTTCCCCCTGCCATTGGGCTGATTCAGGCTTCCAGACACTGTTTTTCCCAGCACACTTTACCAGGCGCCCCCCCTAGCATCCTGCTCGCAACAGGGTTCTTTGGGCTTTTGAAACTAAGCGCCCTGTTCTTAGAAGTCCTGTGAGTGAACCAAATGAGCTTGGAAGTTGATTCTTATCTGAGCAGAGGTTTGATGACAATTGTAGCTGAGACAGTCAACTGTTATGTCTTATCTTTAGAACGAAGTGAATATTCTGGCCACTAGCCCAGAAGATTAGTGTGCCTCTCCATAGTGACCTTTGGCCAGATGCCCTGGTGTCTAGGGTGTCTAGTTTGTTATTATTGATTAACTGTGTGTGGGGACATTGGTCAGAGGAGCCCCTCCCCCAAGACACACACACACACACACACATACACACCCCTGCCAAATCACTTCCATAATCCCTTCCAAAGGAAACAAAAGTAAGAAGTTTCAAACAAAACCCTGTCCAATAGTTTTTGTAAAAACCCTGTCCAACACAGCTTACCCTTCTGGTCACTTCATTATAGCCTTCTCCTCCAGACAGTACTTGCTCCAGTTTTCCTCTGATCTCATGAAAATGGAGAAATAGATGGCTAAGAAAGTACCCTGGGCAATGGAATGTGATGTGAAGAGGACCAGCAAGATAGTCCAGTGGGTAGGGCGCTTGCTTTGCATCTGACTAACTCGAGTTCTTTCTTTGGCATCAGTTGTGGTTCCTGAGCAGTGCCAGAAGTGATCCCTGAGCATTGAGCCAGGAATAAGCCCTGAGAGCCGCTGAGTGTGACCCAAACCTCTCCCTCCATCCCCCAAGAGAGCAACTTTTTTTGCCTCAAGCAGGTCCTTTTTATTTTGTTTTGGGTCACACTCTGTGGTGCTCAGGGGTGACTCCTAGCTCTGCAGTGAGGCTCAGGGGACCCTAAGGAATACTGGAATCGAGCTCTGGTCAGCCAAGAGCAAGTCAAGCGCGGTACCGCTGTAATAGGCCTCTGGCCCTTAGCAGTTCTTTTGTTCAAGGGATCCTGCCTTTGGAGTCCAGAAATGGAGCCCTGAAACTGAGAGAGATCTGCTGCCTGCCAGCAGGAATTTGACAGGAAGAGATTTTCAGAGCTAACAGCCCTGCTGCCGACTTCACTGCAGACCACCCAGTAAGAGACCAAGCCTCACCTGGCCACATTCCAAAGACTTGCAAATGGCCTTTATTTGGGCTGGGAAGGTTTTCTTTAGGGGAGGTGGGGCTCCCTCTGATCTGGGGAACCATGGCTATGCATGGCCTATTGAAAACTCACCATTGCCCCTTTGCACCAAGTGTCCTGGCTTCTCATCCACCTGTGCCTGTCAGAAACACAAACTTGGCCTTCTTGGCAAGTCCATGCCACTGTGAGAACTTGGCTGAATCAATCAGCTAAGGGCTGGGCTCTGTGTCTTTTGTTTGTTTGTTTCTTTTTAGTTTTTTTGGTCACATCCAGCAGTGCTCAGGGCTTACTCCTGACTCTGCACTCAGGGATCACTCCTGGTGGGGATTGGTGGACCTTAGGTTATGGTACAGGGGATCGAAGCCAGGTCAGCCCCGTGCAAGAAAAGCACCTTAAAGCACTTTACCTGCAGAATGGACTGGACAATCAGCAGCTTGTGATGACTTGGAAGGGGAGATAAAGTTGTGAGGAATTAAATTCTCTTCTCTCTCTCTCTCTCTCTCTCTCTTTCTCTCTCTCTCTCTCTCTCTCTCTCTCTCTCTCTCTCTCTCTGTTTTGTGCCACCACACCTTGCAGTGCTCAGGGCTTACTCTTGTCAGTACTTGGGGAATCCTATGTGTTTATGGGAAATTAACTGGATTGGGGCTAGAGCAGGGATAGTGCATAAGGCCGACCCAGGTTTGATTCCTCTGCCCCTCTCGGAGAGTCCCGCAAGCTACTGAGAGTATCCCGCCCGCATGGCAGAGCCTGGCAAGCTACCAGTGGCATATTGGATATGCCCAAAACAGTAACCACAAGTCTTACAATGGAGACATTACTGGTGCCTGCTCCAGCAAATTGATGAGCAACAGGATGACAGTGATGACAGTGATACAGTGAACTGGATTGGGCTGCATGTAAAATAAGCATATCTTACCTCCTATTTTACCTACCCTACCTCTCTCTTTCTCTCCTCTCTAGCTCTCTTTTAGTTTTTGGCCCTTACCCAGCTGTGCTTAGGAGCTATTTCTAGTCCTGCACTCAGGAATAATCCCTGGTCGTTTTTAAGGGGTCTTCCCCTGGCAGTGCTCAGGGTGACACTGGTGACACTGGTGCCGGAGACTGAACCAGTGTCAGCAGCATACAAGGCAATTAACTGCCATACTCCCTGCAGTATCTCTCTGACCCAGCCCTCTCCTCTTGTCAGAGAGAATGACACATCAGATACAGCCACATAAAGCCCTTCTGTTCGAAGAACACTGCCAGGGTTGCCTTGGGACCCCGTGTTGTCAAGCCTGTGGGCAGGCAGGAGCCATAGAAAAAGATGTGGACATTCCAGTTGTAATAGAGCGGTTTCTATTCTAGCTCTACCATCGGCTCTTTGGATGACTTTGGATGATTCAGTTCACCAGTCTGATCTTCTGGCTTTCCATTTTGTTATTTTTTTTTTTTGGTTTGGGGGCTGCCCCTGGTCATCCTCAGGTGCTGTGTCTGACTCTGTGTTCAGTGCTCACTCCTGGCAGTCCTGGGGAAGCATAATCAGCACTGAGGATCAAACTGTGGTTGGTCACATGCAGGACAGGCGCCCTGCCCCCTATATATTCTGTCTAGTTGTGTTTTTTTTCTTTCAGATGGACTGGTATTTCCTCCTGAGATTGTGCTAGAGGAAACTTTAGAGGAGATTGTGGACATCCCAGTGTTCAGCACAAAGTACCAGGCTGTGTATTCCTAAGCCCGAGTGCCATGGTTAATAATCATTGTCCTGGTTATTAGCCATAGTACAGTTAATTGAACTCTGCCTTCCCCATTTGCCCGTGGCCAGGCAAGCCCATAAGTTCTGGAAAATGTTCTCATAAAACTTTTTTTGCCTTCAGGCTGAAATAAATCCCCTGCTCTGTAGGGATGCGTGGCTCCATTGAAATGTGGCTTCATTTTCTTCACGCCAGCTCAGAGGAAGAGTTGAACCCTTATAGACATCACTATAGGATGATACACAGCATCTTTTATCGAGTTGCGGTGCTTCTAACCTGTTGGGAGGCCCCAAGGGGCCTCAGAACTGGTGTTACTGGCCACAAAGGAATCATCTTTCAACACTGTCACTCATAGGCTTGGATCTTCTCCCCAATTCTAATCATCCTGTATGGAATTTACACCATAAAAAGCAACCTTGCAAAGGCTGTTTGGAAACCTTCTAGCCCAGTAGTTTTCAGAGTGTTTCTCAGATTCCAGCTGTTCAATGAAGGGTAAGGACCAAAACATCACCTGTCTTTGATGGTAAAATTCCATTACTTGGGACCAGACAGATGGTTTAGGAGACAAGACACTTGCTTTGTGCGTAGCTGACTCTGAGTTCATCCCCAGCACCTCCTATGTTTTCTTGGACTTTACCAAGGGTCACTCCTCAGCAGAGTTAGGATTAGCCCCTGGAGCATCACCAGGTGTGGATAAAACCCTACCCCTTTTTGCCCTAAAGGTTCCACTCATTTAGTTCACACCATCATTTTGATTTTCATTTCGTTTTGGGGGCCACACCCGGTGATACTCAGGGTTTGCTCCTGGCTCTGCACTCAGGAATTACTCCTGGTGGTGCTCAGGGAACCATACGGTATAATGGAGATCTAACCTGGGTCAGTTGCGTGCAAGGCAAACACCCTCCCCGCTGTGCTCTCTTTGGCCCAATGTTTTCTACTTTATAGGGAAGTTTCACATACCTGGAAGGATGTTGTTTCTTTGCTACTTTTAACTTTCTTTTTTTGGTTCTGGGCCATAACTGGTGGTGATCAGAGCTTACTTCTGGCTTGGCACTCAGGGATCATTTCTGGTGGGTCTTGGGGGGACCATACTGGGTGTTGGGAAACAAATCCCGGTTGACTGCATGCAAGGCAAACACTTTACCCACTGCACTATCACTTTGTCCCCTCTTTGCTGTTATTTTTTGTTGAAAACATATTTGTTTCTGATAGTATAGAGGTTTCAAGGATACCACATTGTAGATATTTGTGTGATTATGATCAGCACTTGAAGTCCGGTGTCTGTACACCACCAAATAGAGTTGATTCCTTGGACTTGCTTTACCACCCCTCTCCCACCCATTCCCTTCTGGGAACCACTGTTTACTTCGTTCTAGGTTCCACTGACACCTATGGCTTCACGGACAGAAGACATCTGCTCATGCAAAGTTTGCAAATTGACCTCATCTAGACCATTTCTTCTAAAGTGATCCAGACAGAAGATCATATACTTAGTTTCTGACAGGACTGGGACTAGAAGTGGGACTCCTTGACTGCCAAATACTTTTAACAATCCCCTTTGCCCAGCATTCTTTTCACTGTGGCGTTGTGCCTCTTGTCCATGATCATATTTATTGTATTTCATGTCCGCTGGAATTTTCCTTCTCATTACTTGGTTTGAGCACAGAAACTGCAAAGGTATTAAGAGTTAACAACAAAGAAATTCCATTTGACGCTTGCATTTTACACTGTGGTTATATATACACACTTTCATCATTCTGTTCACATCCCTTCACCCTTAGTGACATGTGTGTAAGTACCACGTGGGATGTTGTGCTCTGCAAGGGTTGCACCCTGTGGTCATGCTGCTTGCACGTTTGGTGGTCCTGTCCTAGAGATTGCACACTGGTGGTGTTGTAGACAGCAGCAAGGCTGGGATAGGATCATGCAGGATAGTGCTAAGTATCAAACTCACCGTCTCATGACTGTTAGGCAAGCACTTGCCTACTGAGTCACATCCTTGATCCACCATTCATCTTTTCATTATTGAGTTGATTTGGGGCCACACCCAATGATGCTCAGTCAGGGCTTCCTCCTAGCTTTGATACTGCTTAGGGACCATATGGAATGGTGGGAATTGAACCCATGTCAGCCATGTGCAAGACAGTTACCTTACCTGCTGTACTGTCTCTTCGTCCTCCCCCTTTGTTTTTTTATCACTGCTTGTAGTAAGGTATTGAGGATTGTATCATCCTTCTTATTGTTATTTATACTTTTATGTCCATTCTCTGGATGAGGAAACTGAGACTCAGGAACATAAGCAGATGGCTTAAGATCACAAAGAAAGGATGAGGATTGAGTTGACCCTGTAGATTTCTGACTTTACCAATTCAATGTTAATACAGAGCAAAATGGAAATCTCAAAATTAAGTCTTTTTTAAATTCAACATTTATTCATAAATGTTTAACAATTAGTTCTTCAAAAAAAATCGCAACACTCCTTTTTCCAAATATGTAACCGTTACTGGTTTCCATGTCAACATACAGTTATGTCTTGAAAAGAGATATTCAGTAGCACCTTGCAGGAATAGTGTTTTATTGCCAACTGTCATTCATTCATGGGAGAGAGACTGAGTCATGAGTATGTATCCCTGACTCCAAAACCACCAGGTCATCTTATCTACGATTAGTTGTTGTCATAAGCACTATTGCTTGTGGGTAATCTATCTCCAGTTCAGCTTGCTTACCAGAGAGCCATAAGGACTTATTACATTTGGCTACTTCTTTGCTTTACTACAACGTGCCCCAGCCCCCAGCCCCTGTTCCATTAATTTTTTTTGTTTTGCTGGCACTCAGGGCTTACTCTTGCTTCTCTGCTCAAGAATAAATCCCGGAGGTGTTCAGGGCACCACATACAGTGCTAGGGATTGAACCAGAATGGGCCACATGCAAGGCCAGGACCTTACCTCCTGTGCTTTCTCACTGGCCCCCACTTTGCCACTTTGCCCTTTTTTGTTTGTTTTATTTTGGCTTCATACCCCATGGTGCTTAGGACTTACTCCTGGCTCTGTGCTAAGGAGCACATTCCTGGAGCACTTTGAAGGACCATATGGAGTGTTGAAGATTGAACCTGGGTCGACCATGTGTGAGGTAAATGTTTTACCCACTGTACTATTGTTTGGACCCTTTGTGAGGAGAGTTGCTGTGGTTCCCCGGTTCTGCTTTTGAGGATGCAAGTCTAACTTAGTAGGTGTTTTACATGTCCCTTGAGGTCCAGAAGACAGAGTTGATCACCTCAAGAAACTAAATCTTCTAAGGACAGATAGATGACTCAAAGTAGTAAAGGCTCTTCATGTGGAGGTACGGGTTCAATCACTGGCACCACCTAGTCCCCAAGGACCACCTGGAGCTATTGCTGATGACCAAGTAGCCCCTGAGCACCACCAGATATGGCCCATAAACAAAAACAAGAAACGTAATCTTCCCAGTGTCGGCCCTGGGCTCTTGGTGGCAGCATCAATGTTGTTGAGTTGGTTACCTTGGAAATGGTCCTGTGACTCGTAAGACTTTCCCTTCATGGCTGGACAGACGTTTTCCATCCACAGAGCTGTAGGATGTTAATTTCACTTTTAGGAGAATCAAAGGCAAACACAATAACCCAAGGAAACCACCCCGCGACTCACTACTAACCACATTTGGTGGCTCCACTGAGATTCTATATTTCTCTCAGTTGGGGAGAATCAAACTTCAGTGCCAGATGTGAGTGAGATGATTTGGTGCTTGTCAGATGTGAGCTTGAGGCAGCTGAGTCTCAGGGATTGTTGGAGGATTCCATAACTCCCTGGTCAATTGCAGTGTTTGTCTGCAGGTTGTCAAAGTCATGATGTCATAGGGAAAACACACTGTCAGGAAGGTAAATGTTAGCAACATGACGAGACCTTAACAGTCTTCTCCCTTGGGGGAAAAAAAGCACAACTGGGGTGAAGATAATGCTTTATTTTTTAATATTGAAGCAGATATAAAAAATCACATTTTGTGAAGATGCTTCATCAGTGAGTTTTGTTTAATTTAATTAAATAATTCCCTGATGACTTAATGAGGCTCGGTTGAGAGCAGTGGGTTAAAAATGCTAGTAATTCAGAGCAGGCAGTATGAAGCATGAAGGAGTGAGGCCACACAGAGTCCGGAAGCTTATCAGCCACCTCTGCCAGGCAGTATACAACCCTGGTTTTGAATTTGATTTTAGGCCACATTTGATGATTCTTAGGGGTTACTCCTTGCTCTGTACTCAGGAATTATTCCTGGCAGTGCTCAGGGGACCACATGGGGTGCTGGAGATCGAACCTGGGTTGACTACCTGCAAGGCAAGTGTCCAACCTGCAGTACTATCGCTCTGGCCCCTGCAGTCCTATTTGATTTGGTCAAAAGGTTTTACTTTCTGGGGTTGGAGTGATAGTACAGTGTATAGGGCATTTGCATGTTACGGGCTTACCCAATTTTGATTTCTGCACTGCCAGGAATGACCCCTGAACAGACATAGAAGGACTGCATTCATTTGTGGAGTATAGAATAACATCACATGAGGCTGACACCCAAGGACAGTAGATACAAGGGCCAGGGGCCCCATAGCTGGAAGACTGCTTCATGAGTGGAGGGAGAAGACAGATGGAATAAAGAAGGGATCACTAAGAAAATGATGGCTGGAGGAACCATTTGGGATGGGAGATGCATGCTGAAGATAGATAATAGATCAAACATGATGACCTCCCTGTCTGTGTTGCAAGCCATAATGCCCAAAAGTAGAGAGAGAGTATGGGGAATATTGTCTGCCATGGAGGCAGGGGAGGATGGGAAACGGGGGTATACCGGGAATATTGGTGGTAGGGAATGTGCACTGCTGGAGGGATGGGTGTTTGATCACTGTGAGATTGTAACCCAAACATGAAAGCTTGTAACTATCTCACGGTGATTCAATAAAATTAAAAAAAAGAAAGGAATGACCCCTGAACACAGAGCCAGAAGGAAGCTCCGAGCACAGCTGGGTGTTGCTCCCAAACAATAAACAAAGTTTTTATTTTGTATTTGGGCCACATCTAGCAGTGCTCCTGACTCTACGCTCAGGCATCATTCCTAGCAGTGCTCTGGAGACCTTATACGGTACCAGAAATTAAAAAGCAGTCTCCTGTAAGCCAGGCAAGCACCTTACCAGCGGTACTATCTCTGGCCCCCTTACTGTTTGCTCTCTGTCTCCTCCAAGATCGCTGTTTCTGCCGAGATCTTTGTTAGTTCATTGATAGATTCCCAAAGGCTTAAAAGAATGCCTGGCATGTAGACATTGCTCCAAAATATTTGCTGAACAAATTAATACTCAACTGAAGAACAGAGACAGAGCTCAGTGGACTGAGTGCCTTCTTTGCATGTAGGAGGTCTGGGTTCAATCTTCAGCACGGCCCGGTCCCCTGAGCATAGAACCGAGTAAAGCTCTGTAACACTGAAGGGTTTGGCCCCAGAACTGGGAACCTTGGGATAGGGGAAAGTGTTAACATTCAACTTTTTGAAAACAGCAGGCTGGATTTATGGAATTGAATCGGCGTCCAGGAACTGTAGAAGAAAAAGACTTAGGAAGGGCTGTTTTAAGTTCTGGAAGAACCCACCAGGTTACTGGCAAAAATACTGATCAGTATTTCCCCTCTAAGACCTTTAATGTATTTCATGCTACACGATTCCTAGAAGTTGCTTTTCCTGTGTCCACCAGAGACTTATATTTACAGAGGCAAAGGGATCAAAGGCAAGGAACCTCTGGCTGCTGATACCATGCCTGTGTGGGCTGGGCCCTGGGAACAAAGCAACATAAAGTCAGGCTTGAATTTCCTGCTCTGCAGATGACTTGTCTTCAACTCTGCAAGTTTTTATTTTATTTTTTTTTTTGCTGACTGGAGGCTCTCAGTGCTCAGGAGGTCTGGAGACCTCAAGGGTGATTCTGACTCAACTGGGTGGTCAGCTCAGTCCTGCAAGGACTTCTGGACCACACCCAGCAAAGCTTCGAGGATGATCTTTGGTGAATTGAACCAGGGTCAGTGCATGCTGGGCAATTGGCCATCTCTGTTGAACTATCTCCTGTTCCCTGACTCCTCAAGTTTTTCTCTTTCTGGTTTCTGGGCCACACCTAGCAGTACTCAGGGCGTCCTCCTGTCTCTGTGCCCAAGGATCACTGCTGGTGGTGCTTGGGGAAACTGATGCCGTGCCAGGGATTGAACTTGGGTCGGCTGCATGCAGGACAAGCGCTGCACCTACGTTACTGTCCCTCAGCCTGATTCCGAAAGTTGAACTTCGCTGCTTTATTGTGTGTGCCCTTCTTTCTACCACCATTGGAATCTTCTCGATGGGATGATTCATGAAGGCATTAAGAAAATCAAAATTCTTTATTGCTGTGTTCATCAGGGCGTTTCTTGGTAGTGATTTCCAAAAACGTGCGTTCTTTGAAAGCATATATGGGTTGCCTTTCACATTGCCCATTGAACAGATGCCAGGGAGCCCAAAGGCAGCCTCATTTTCCTTTTGTCTTCTGGTCCCTCCTGCCCTCCACCCCCAATGTTTCATGTTTCCTTTCTTTGATATCCAATGTTGGCAAAGCTGATAAATCACAATTGCCAGCAGACCTCCTCCCAGATATTTGCCCCAGGGACAAAACAAGTAGCATTTTTACAGCTATAGGATCCCTAGCTTTGTTCTGATCAGCACTTTATCCCTGACTGAAACTCCAAGAACTATTGATGGCTGTCAAGATTGATGAAACCAGTTTTCCCTAGAGTTAGCAAGAAGAAAGTAACATTCTTCTATTGTAAGGACGAGGATCAAATGTGAAGGTTTTCTGTGTCCCAGGATAGCAAATAGTGGTATGAATGTGAATATATTAGAAATTTGTGTTCACTCCGTCATCTTCTGTGCATTTAAGAAGAACAGTTGAGGGCTGGCGAGATAGTTTATGCATTTTACCTGATGTGCAGCCTTGATCAATGCTCAGTGCTGTATAGGGTCCCCAAAGCAGCGCCAGCAGTCATTCCTGAGTGCACAGCCAGGAATAGCCCCTGAGTGCTGCTGGATGTGGCCCAGCCACACCCCACACCCCCTAAAAAAGAGAATGTTTGGGCGGAATGGGCGAGGTTTCCGATGCCCTCATTTATTACCACCTCTGTAGCTATTTAAGTGATGAACCGCTCTTGGTGGTGGTGAAATTATGCTGCATGAAATACTACCTCCTTAAAGATCTCATTCTAGGGCAGAGGTGATTACAAGAAATCGTTGCTGCTGCCGTAATGCTCTGTGTCCAAGACGAAACCACAAGATGAAGTAATGTCCATTTTCTTGCCGTTCAAAAGTGGCTGGAGGGAAACCAGGATATGAACTATTG
Organism: Sorex araneus; assembly: GCF_027595985.1. Lineage (NCBI taxonomy): Eukaryota > Metazoa > Chordata > Mammalia > Eulipotyphla > Soricidae > Sorex > Sorex araneus. The sequence goes on from NC_073313.1 coordinate 82,865,879, forward strand.
CTAAGTGAAATATAATGCCATGGGGGTGGTGGTGAGGAGATAAGATCCTGTAAATTTAAAATCATTACCAAACTGACCATCTGGGCGATATATTAAACCACAGTTCTCAATTTGTTATGGCTTGAGAAATGATTTCACAGTGTGACACCCTTCCCCCACCTGCGTCAGCCTCAGGGAAGCATTCTATGATCATAATGTAGTTGGATAAAGGATTTGCCTTCAGTTATGTTTGAGGGGGAAAAAAAACGCTGGAATCAATAGTTCTGAGTAAAGGCACTGTGCTTGCTAACCTCTGCATTTAGACTTACTGTATGGTCTTGCATTGCTAATTCCACTTTAGCTGTTGGAACAACCCTTGCTTGTAGCCACAAGGCCCTGAGATAAATCAAATCAATGCAGTGTTGATAGTTGAACAACGTCTCTCCCACAGTCAGGTAACAAGAATCTGCCCAGCTCATTTTGGAAAAATCTCTGGGCCTCAAAATTTGGGGTTTTATTTGTTTGTGTGGGGCCACAACCGGCAGTGCTCAGGGCTTCCTCCTGGCTCAGTACTCAGGGATCACTCCTAGAAGGGCGCAGGGGACTTTATGCAGTGCCAGGGATCAAACGAGGGTCAGCAAGTACCTTAACTCCCATACTCCAGTTGCCAACTCCTGTTCTTTTTAGTGCCACATCTCTAGGAGCCATGGCCCCTACATGCAGTGTGTGTGATTCCGATCAGTGAATTAGTATATTTCAGAGTCACATTCAGAAAGGATATTTTAACTTCCTCCAAGCTAGCATTTGTGATTCTTTTCCATATTTTTCTACATGTTCTACAGAAAATAATGCAATATGTTCCTATTATTCCTTTAAGTGACTTAAAATTAGAAGTGAATAAATATTTACTCACAGATTTATCAATTCGAGTACTCTTCTTTCTCGTCAGTAGTTCTCCACGTAATCATCATTTCCCACTATTAAAAGACTCTTTGTGGGACTGGAGAGATAGATAGTACAGCTGGTAAGTGGCTTGTCTTGCATGTGGCTGACATGGGTTCAATCCCCGGCATCCCATATGGTCCCTTGAGCAACACTAGGCGTGATTCCTGAGTACAGAGCCAGGAGTAATGCCTGAGCATTGCTGGATGTGTCCTACCACACAAGAACTTTTTTTATGTTTTGAATCACTCCTTGCAGTGTGCAGGCGCTGCTCTCAGCTTAGTTCAAGCTGGGGGAAACATGTGGTACTGGGGATCAAACCCAGGGCTCCTGCATGCAAAGTATGTATGCAAGCCCATTACGCTTTCTCTTCCCTGTCCAAAATCCTTATCTTTTTTATTTTTGTTTTTGGGGCCACATCTGGCGGTGCTCAGGGCTTGCTCCTGGTTCTGTGCTGAGGGCTCACTCTTGGTGGGACTCCAGGAGCCATATGGGATACCAGAAATCATACCTGGCTCAGCCACATGCAAGGCAAGCACCCTATCTGCTGTACGATAAGTATCAGTGTTGTCCCAGAACTTTATTTTTGTTATACCGATGGAGTTGTGGAAATTAATTCTCCCTTAAAGAAAGGAAAAGAAGTAAGATAAAAACATTGAAAGTAAAAATTAAAAATAATCATCTGTGGTACATCAAATTATCGACAGAGAAAACATGTCCCGTGGAATAAAAAAGCCGTGAAAAACTAATTAGAGACTACAACATTCTTATCTCTTTAAATATCAGATTATAAAAATCAGCATTTCTCTGCACCAATAACTAATTTGAATACTCCTGGGCTTATGGCAATGAAGTTGCTAATATTACTCTTTGTTTTTTCCCAGTGAAGCAAAATAGTTTTTATTGAAAGAAATTTACTTAGAAAGATGTGAGGGGAGAGAAAGAGAGAAATATGGGCTTCTCCAGAGTAAAACAGCCTCAGGGAGAGAGATATGTGCTGAAGAGAGAACACAAGCTTGAAAAAGCAAGCAAGCCTACTCTTTTATTTCACCTCATTAATTTCGGGGTGAGGGGTGGGACCGCACCTAGAGATGCTCAGGGTTACTCCCAGCTCTTTGCTCAGGTATCACTTATAGCGGTGCTCAGGGACCAAATGGGGTGCCGGGGATCAAACCCAGGTCAGCCACTTGCAAGGAAAGTGCCCTCCCCATTGTCCTATTTCTCCAGGCCCCACCTCATTAAAAAATTTAACCTCATTGTTTTGGGCCTCCGGAATGGTGCTCAGTGGGCCCAGGGTCCCTTTGCATGATTCTTGGTCAACCAGGCTGGGGGTTCAATGTGAGTGCCCCAGAATGCAGCGATGCTCAGGCTCTGTGGTAACCAGGGATCACTCAGGTCACTCCATAATGGCTTAGGACCTCTAGGGCCACATCTGGCAGTGCTCATGGGCCTCTAGTGTGGAACCTGATGATGCTTGAAGGGCTCTGTGGTACCAGGGGCCATACGAGGTTTGGATAACACCATGATAGGCACGCTCGTTAACCCCGTACTGTCTTGCTGGCCTCTTAGCCCTGATTTTGAAAGCATTTTATTCTGGAGCTGGAATTACATGATACCAGTGTTTTCTTTTGGTATTTCAGAGGGCACTCGCTTTTTTTTTGACTTGCTTTTGGCTGTCTATCTCCTGATCAGAGGTCCAATGTGATTCTTTTTATCTCCAATCCTTTGAACAAGTGTTCACTTTCTTTTGGACTTGGAACATATGCATGATTTTCTTAATTTTTGCCCCCTGTTTAAAGTTTACTAAAAATTTTAGGTTTATGCATTTATTGCTCTCATAGAATCTTCAAAACTTTTGAATCTCTTTTGATTTGTTTTTCAGATCTTGGGACTTTATAAGCCGGCTGGTATTTTTCCCCAGCTAATGATGGTTTGTTTTTCCTTAGCTATTCTCTGTGTGTTTCATCTTGGATAGTTACTATAACTATGTTTTCATGTTTATTTGTCTTTTTTCCCCTTCAGTGTCTAGTGCACTGATGATCTCAGCGCATGTATTTTTCATTAGTGATATTGTATTTTTCATCTCTAGATGTTTAATTTGGATCTTTTCTCCCTTTTTTGTAGAATTCGTTTCAACCCCCTGAGGTCTAGGTTTTTTTCTTTTCTTTTTCATCTCATCTTTATTGTGGCATTGTGCGTTACAATACTGTTAATGATACTTTCATGCTTCTATCATTCCACCATCAAACTCTTCTCCCTAAATGTGCAACTACTGGTAAATGAATTTTTTCCTTATCTTTCATGTTTATGCTAGTTTTCTTATCAAATGCAATTATATTCTCTCTCTCTCTTTTTTGCTTTTTTTGGGTCACACCCAGCGATGCTCAGGGTTACTCCTGGCTCTGCACTCAGGAATTACTCTTTTTACTCCTGGTTGTGCTCAGGGACCACATGGGAGGCTGATAATTGAACCCTGGTTGACTGCCTACAAGGTAAACACCCTCCCCGCTATACTATAGCTCTGGCCCCGAGTTATATTTCTAATAGCTGTATTTTTTTTTGCTTTTCAGGTCACACTTGGTGATTCTCAGGGGTTAGACTTTGCTTAGCACTCAGGAGTTACTCCTGGTGGTGCTCAGGGGACCATAAGGGATGCTGAGAATTGAACCCGGGTCGGCCACGTGCAAGGCAAATGCCCTACCCACTGTACTATCACTCCAGCCCCTCTAATAGCTTTTTTAATGTACTCATGTGCTAATTTCATGATGTAGTTTATGAGTGTTGTTTTTTCTGAGGGGGTGGTCTATATCCAACAGTGCTTGGAGGCCAATCCTGTCAGTGCTTAGGGGAACCTATGCTGTGCCAGGAATCGATCAATCTGGGATCGGCCACATTCAATATGAGAACCTTACCCCTTGTACTCTGTCTCTGATCTGTTCCCACAAATTTGAACTGCTTTGGCCTCCCCACAACTATGATTTTCCGTGTCCCAATACATAGAAGTCACTTAGCTGTGTTTGTCGCTTTCCCCCACCCCCGCTAGTTTCCTACTTAAGTCATCCCTCTTACTCCACCATGGTAGAGACCAGAAGTTAATGCATATTTGAGATGTCAAGTTGTATTCACACTGTTTGACCCTTCATGTGCTGATACTTCAGCTTATTAAAATGCAAGGCAGGTTAGGTACATTTTCCCTAAATCAATAGCGAACAAGCACAGGGCCAGAGAGATGCTCAGTGGGCTGAGCGCCTTCATGTGGAGACCTTCATTCAGCCCCCAGACACACCACAGGGCTCCCTCATCACAACTGCAACTGACCCCCGAGCACAGAGCTGGGAGTGGCCCCTGAATGCCTCCAGGATAGCCCCCCAATTAGAAAAACAACAAAACACAGAGAGAGCAAGTACAGGAGGATACTTTTTTGAATCTAAAGGTTGGTAGAAGTATATGAAAGACGAGTTTGTTTTTTAAAGGTCTAGGTAAATCTAGAGCCGTTTAGAGCAGTGGATCTTTTTTGTATGTGTATTGGGGTGAGTGCATACCTGGCAGTGCTCAGGAGTTACTCCTGGCTAAGCACTCAGGGATCACTCCTGGTGCTGCTTGGGAAACCATATGGGGTGCTAGGTATTGAACCCTGTTGGCCATGACCAAGGCCAACTCCCTATCTGCTGTACTGTTGCTCTGGCCCATAGCAGCATTTCTTAACTGGAGCCTCCTGGGGCTTCCATGATAGTCTAAGGGGGCAGTGGGTGAAAAATCACATCAATACAGTAGAAAGGCATGCCTAGGGGACTGACCATAGGACAGGGACACAGGAAGCAATCAGGGTTGGAAGAGATCCACAGTTAGAAAACGTTGAGAAACGTAGAGAGCCTGAATTCACTGAAAAAAGTATCATGGTTAAGTGATATTTCTAGCAGAGTGGCTCCTCGGAGACTATGCAATGAATAGAGTCATCTCAGGTTAAAAGTGTTAAGGATGTAGGGGCCAGAGAGATAGCACAGTGGGTGAGGCAATAGCCTTGCATGCAGCCAACCTGTGTTCTATCTCTGTTACCACACATGGTTCCCCAAGCACTGGCAGCACTGGCAGGAGTGATCCATGACTGAAGTGCAAGGAGTAAGTCCTAAGCATAGCTGGGTGTGGCCACCCTCCCTTCAACAACAACAACAAAATAGTAAGAAGTTAATTTATCTTGTCAGGATTGTCAGTGGAAGAATGTTGATGGAATGGCGATTAGCATGGGCTGAAAGTACTTGCATCTTTCTTTCTTTTCTTCTTTCTTTCTTTTCTTCTTTCTTTCGTTTCTTCTTTCTTTCGTTTCTTCTTTCTTTCTTTCTTTCTTTCTTTCTTTCTTTCTTTCTTTCTTTCTTTCTTTCTTTCTTTCTTTCTTTCTTTCTTTCTTTCTTTCTTTCTTTCTCTCTCTCTCTCTCCCTCCCTTCTTTCCCTCTCTCTCCCTCCCTCCCTCCCTCCCTCCCTCCCTCCCTCCCTCCCTTCTTTTCCTCCCTCCCTCCCTCCCTCCCTCCCTCCCTCCCTCCCTCCCTCCCTCCCTCCCTCCTTCCCCACACCTGCTGGTGTTCAAAGCCTACTCTGATTATACTCAGGGGCTACTTCTGGCAGTGCTGAGGGAAGTATGTGCTACCAGAGATGGAATTGGTAAAAATGCAAGGCATCCTCAAAGTTACCCTGTGCTATCTCTCTGGCCCCAGTTTTCTTTTATATCCCCGATTCTGGTGCTGTTTTGCCTGTTTCTATATATTTAGAGATCCATGTTGCTTCCCTGATCCCTGGATAATGAACTGTCATTCATATATTGCTAAGCATATGCCTTGCACTGGACCAAGTGCTTTACATATTTTCTTTCACCAAATTCTTGCGCTTTGCTCACATTACCATTTGATACATGGGGAACCTCAGGGTCAGAGTTTACTTATGTACTTAAAGGCCATGCAGCTAGTAATTGGCCAAACTAGGACCAAAGTGCAGGTCTTTCAGGGGCTTTACGTAAATTTACCTTCCTATCATCATTGGGTTGTTAAGAAAGGTGGGATTTTCCTATCCTTTCGCATTTATTTTGCATTATCTGCTATGCTTTGTAACATCTTTTTTATCTCATTTAGGTCGCCCTTGACTCAGGAGAAGCCTTCATGTCTCGCTGAATATTGAAAATCTTCCATATTCAGATTGCGCTCGTTCTTTGAATTGTTTCATGTTGGTCCCTTTCTAGGTAGTGGATGTCTATAATTTTTCCTGCTTAGACCTTCCTCATTGCTTCCTTTCTGTCTCATGTTCTTTCAGTGCTCAAGAATTCACCCTTTCACATTTTTCTTGATGAAACACATCCTACCAAAGCCTTCTGATTTTTGAATTATTAGCACTTGCTTTGGATTTGTTCCATGTATTTCCCAACTTGCTGTATTACATGCTACCATGACTTTCTGGGACATTATGTTCTCACACCCTTATAATATATATTGCCATGTTTTCTGTTGTATGATCAACACTGTCAAGCTACAATCTTCATTTAATGCCTATGCGTAAACACCAAATTGAATGTTGCTCTTATGCTTTCAAGCAATGGCTGTTTTTACTTAGATCTTTGTTATTCTTTCAGCTATTTAGTATGGCAATTAAAAAGGGACTATAATAGAGTGATGCATGTCTGGGAGCCAAAGAAATGCCTGAGTTCCACTGTTGGCCGGGCTGAACTACTTTCAGTCCATTGATAAGAACTAAATGACAGATTGGATACTATGGGCCAGTCAATTGGCAGAACGGAGAGTTGATAGTAGAAGGTGGAACAGATGAATCTAGTAAATATAGACAGCTGCCACATAGCTCTGTGTCTATAGCATGCTTGAGCACCACATTATCATAACCTAGTTCAGTAATAGATATTCTTAGAGAACCTATGTCAAAATGTGGATGGAGTGGGTAGCTGGAGTTGTACTACAGTAGATAGGGCACTTGCCTTGTATGTGATCGACCTGGGTTCAACCTTTGGCATCCCATGAGGTCCCCTGATACAGCCAGGAGTGATTCCTCAGTGCAGAGCCAGGAGTAACCCCTGAGCGTTGTTGGGTATGGCCCAACAACCCCCAAATCTGGATAAAGTCCTCATTAAATATTTGGCACAGCTGAGGCACTGAATCAACTGTGCATATAGTTTATAGACTTTATATACACATATGAATGAACGAGACGTTTATAACCATTATACCATTATACATATCTTTCCATTATATGTTAAAGAAGTTAGCAAAGGAGACCCGAGACATAGTACAACAGGTTGGCGCTTGACCTGCATACAGCTGTCCTGAGTTAGATCTCCAGCATCCCATAATGGTGCCTTGAACCCTGCCCAGAGTGATCCCTGAGCACAGAGCCAGGGATAAGCCTTGAGCATAGCTGAGTGTGGCTCCCAAACAAGACAAACAAAAAGGAGATAAGACATTTTAGAGTGATTCCATGTAAGTCCTCATAATTTAAAAGTTAGGGTATTCCGGGGGTATTGGTGGTGAGGAATGTGCACTGGTGGAGGGATGGGTGTTTGATCATTTTGTGATTGTAACCCAAACATGAAAGCTTGTAACTATCTCACAGTGATTCAATAAAAATTTTTAAATTTTTTTAAAAAGTTAGGTTTTTTTGAGGGGGCCACACCTGGTGGTGCTCAGGGCTTACTTCTGGCTTTTGGCTTAGGGATCACTTCTAGCGGGCTTGGTGGACCATGAGGGATGTTGGGGATTGAACCTGGGTTGGCTGCATGCAAGACAAGTAACCCTACCTGCTGTACTATCACTCTGGCCCCTAGAAATCAGTTTTGCTCATTGAAAAGTAGCTTCAGTTGTCCCACTGGAACATTACTTTCTCTTATAAGGCTAGAGAAATGAGGAGTCACTGTATTTAATAAAGCCTGAATTTCCCCCCATGCAGGCAGCCTAATGAATACACTTTAAAATAAAAGGATGCAATTGCTACCTCTTTTTGATAGATCCTCTCTGTACTAAATTTAAGTGACAGTAAAAGGTAATGGGTTAGAGGAGGGAGAGTGTAATTTCTTAGTTTATTGGTACAGTGAAACCCCAGGTATCAGTCCAGGAATTTAAACCAAGTGACAACAATAGGTTTTGGTTTTATAGGTAAAATAAAGTTGTCCACATTTGAAGTGAAATCCAAGGGTATATATTCTCTTAGTTTTCTTGGCAATATTGTGCTTCTCACATTAAACTCGACTTCCCTCCTCCTGGCCTCCTCTATTATCCCCTTGGAAGCGGAATCATCTCTTAAATGAGGGATGTGACTTTCCTTGTAATAGTTTCTATTACAAGAATAGGTCTGTCTTCCTGCTCTATCACCACGGGTGTGCCCCTGGAGACCCCCAGCGTGACCAGTCTGAGCAGTACTGCATTTCCGGGCCCTCGCCTTGAGCTGTCAGGCCTGCCTTCTGGGGTATTACTTATCAGAGCCCTAAAACTGAGAAGCGGGGATATCTAATTTGTTTTTATTATTTGAAAGCTATTTTGGTTGTGTCATGAAGTTACTTCACAAGGAACTTTACAAGTGTGTGCTGGGATGCTCTTGGAGATACTCCAATGTTGACCTGCTGATTCTTAGGTTCACATTCTTCTTTACCTCACTTGTTATGTATTTAGGCTTGGAAGGTGGGGGAGTGGGTGACCATACCTAGTAGTGTTGTGGAGTTACCCCTGCTGGATCTGTGCTCAGGAATGACTCTTGGCAGGTCTACAGATCTGGTAGTCAACCGTATGCAAAGCAAGGGCCTTCACCCCTCTGTCACCCCCCTGGCCAGAGCTGTTTGATCCTAGAGAGGTGTTTGATTAGCCCTAGATTTTTTGGGGGGTTGTTTGGGGGCCACACCCAGTGTGCCTAGGACATAAACCTGGTTTTGTGCTTAAGGGTCACTTTTTTTTTTTGGCTTTTTGGGTCACACCCGGCAATGCCAGGGGTTACCTCCTGGCTTTGCACTCAGGAATTACTCCTGGCGGTGCTCAGGGGACCATATGGGATGCTGGGAATCGAACCCGGGTCGGCCACGTGCAAGGCAAACACCCTACCCGCTATGCTATTGCTCCAGCCCCTTAAGGGTCACTTCTATTAGGACTTGGGGAACCACATACGGTGTTGGAGATCAAAACTGGCTCAGCAGCATTTAAAGCAAACGTTCTACCCACTCTTCAGCTTCAAAGCTCTATATATTTGTTACACACAAACATGTGTGCTGAAGGACCTAGGTCAAATGTGAGCTCTGAATAAGTGGCAATAGTTTTGGAGTCTAAAAATTTGGGGGCTGGGGCTGACTTTGTCCCTTCCTCTTTGGAAATTTATGGAGGGAAACTAGGGCATTAGGAAAATCAGCAACCTGCATTGTTATAGTAAATGGACCCTCCTTCAGCAGCTTCTGAGAGACCCACTCCAGCCCCATCCTCATTATTCTCTGACTCTTGTCTGTTTTGGCTTCAGTCAAAGCACTTTGGTGCACTCCTTCCCCACTGCCATTTTGTCCCTGGGTCTCAAGATGTCATGCCTGGCAGGAATCTGTAGTTCTTCACATCCAAACTTCTGTGTCTGCCATTTGAGCTCATACCCAGTACTGTTTTTTTTTTTGCTTCAGTTCTTCTATTTATGCCTAGAGTTGCACATCCAAGAGGTGGTCAGTAAGGCTGCAGAATCCTCATTTTGCAGGCCAAAGTCGCATGAGTCATCTGTTTCCCCTTCAATTGCTCCCTCTTATTTCCGCCCATTTGCATTTACAAAGAGTTGTTTCCGTTTACTAAGTACTGACATATGCCATCGCTAAGATGTACTAACAATCTGAAGAGTAAGAACATTAAGTATAATTTATCGAGTGATTACTAAAAGCCAGGCACAACGGCCCTTAGATGACATGGGAATAGAATTCAGAAAGCATCTTCTGAGAAACTGAAAGATTTGCCAAAGGCCAAGTGCTAACAAGTAGTCTCAGTGCCCTGGTTCTCATTGTAGCCCATTTTATTCCTTTGTCTGTCCTGCTCTTTCTACCATCTACGTCATCTCAAATGTAATGGGTCTGTTCATCACCCAGAACTCTTATAAATGAATATTTCAATCCAGTACCCTGGGATGAGACCTGGGATTCTGTTTCTATCAAGCGTCTGAATAATTCCAATGCTTCTGATTTATTAGCCACATTTTTATTAGCAAGAGTGTACATGCTTAGAAAGGCAAGAGGAGTCTTTTGATATAGACTATAATAACCTGACCGGGTATTTGGGGTGGGGGACACACTTGGCAGTGCTCAGGGTTTACTTATGACTCTGAGCATAGGGGTCATTCCTTTTGGGCCTCAGGGAACATACATGGTGCCTAGAATTGAATCCCTGGTCAGCTTCATTCAAGGCAAACACCCTTCCCTCTGTACTATCTCTCTGTCCCTTGATTGGGTCACTGTCACTGTCACGGTCATCCTGTTGTTCGTTGATTTACTCGAGCAGGCACCAGTAATGTCTCTATTCCTCCCAGCCTTGAAATTTTAGCAGCCTCTCCTTACTTGTCTTTGCCAATGATTGGAGGCTCTCTCAGGGTCAGGGGAATGACACCTATCTTTACTGTTTTTGGCATATCGAATACAGCACGGGTAGCTTGCCAGGCTCTGCCCGTGTAGGCAGGATTCTCTTGGTACTGATTGGGTATTTTAAACAAAGGTATTGGTGAGGTTATACCATAGCATAGAATATTCTATTGCTTTTAAATGTCCTATAGAGTGTGACTATAAGTTCTGTTGACTTAATATTTCACTCTTTTGATTAATAAAATTCATGTAAAATTTTGGTGTGGGACTATACAATATTATTACTTTTTTTTGCATAGGGGGCACACCAGGAAAAGCTCAGGGCTTGTTCCTTGTGGTCTCAGGAAACCATTTAGGGTGTTTGGGTTCTAACTTCAGTTGGCCATGCATAAAATGAACACACTACTCGCTCTGGCCCCAGATTATAACACTTTCATCTCACTTGCTGGATTCAATCTGCTATGAACATTATTCTAAACTAGGGCCTTTAAATGTATTTCCAGAAGTTTTTATGCTTCCTCTGCCCAAAACTCTGTACAAAATCAGTCCGATATGTGTCTATGTGTGTTTTCAGAGCAAAGAAAAATGCTTTTCATATTCTGTGTGGACATGAGAGCATTTGGTTAAGAACTACTTGTCCAGGAGTTGGAGCCATATTACAGCAAGTAGGGCATTTCCCTTGCAACTGACCAGGGTTCTATCCCCAGCACCTCATATGGTCACCTGAGCACCATTGGCAGTAATTCCTGAACATAGAGCAGGTGTGGCCCAAAAACAAAGACAAAAGCAAAAAAAAAATACAAAGAAAGAAAGAGCTAGTTGTCCAGAAGTGTTCACTCATTCAAATTGTTCTGGAATTTCCCCATCACCAAAGTCTTTTGTCCAAGAAGGGTATATAGGAATAGCTGCAATTTATTTGTATCAGATGCTGTGAGTTCCCAGACTTCTGACTATATAATTGAAGCTTTTTGAAAATTCCAGTTGATAGCTATAATTAGGTAAAAATAAATGCATTAGACCATTTGGATAACTTTGCTGATGATTGTCAACCAAAGCCCAGGCAGAAGTAACCCCTGATTTCCATAGAGTTGAAAGCCAGTGACTGTTAGCTTTCCTCTCCACCCTTGCCATCATTAGTTGAGCTGTCCATGTACCAGATTCAGTCAATGGCAAAGTGGAAGCAAGTTTCATCAGAACTTATCTAGATCTCTGTACTTTCTTTATTTAAAAAATTATTATTATTTTTTGCTTTTGGGGCCACACCAGTGATGCTCAGGGGTTACTCCTGGTTCTGCACTCAGGAATTACTCCTGACGGTGCTTGGGGGACCATATGGAATGTCAGGGATCAAACCCAGGCCGGCCGTGTGCAAGGCAAACGCTCTATCTGTTGTACTATCTCTCTGGCCCCTATTTCTGTACTTTCAACATCTACAGCCACAGAAGAGCTTCACCAATAATCAATTATTAGTTACCAGGAGGTAACTGAGGTAACTGCGGCATCAGAAATTCAATGGTAGTACATACCTGTTGAACTTGGGGATTGGGGTCTGTGTGATAATACTCTGAGCATACCCTGCCATTCCGATGTTCAACCTGAAAATACTTCTGCACCTGATAATAGCCTTGAAACACTTATAACTTAAAACTGACATCTAAAACCCGAGTGATAGTACAGTGGGCAGGGTGCTTGCCTTGCATGTGGCTGACGTGGATTCGGTGATCAGCATCCCATATGGTCCCTCAAGCACCGCCAGGAGTGATTCCTGAGTGCAGAGTCAGGATAGAGCTCTAAGCATTGCTGGGTGTGGACCCTAATTCCCCCACACCTGCAAAAATACCTCCCACACATTAAAAAATCTATAATTTTTTTATATTTTTATCTTTTTCATAGAACTTAGTGTCTGCAGAATGAAACTGCATGAATTAAAGTACCACATTTGGGGGCTGGAGAGAGTAAAGTATGTAGGTTGCTTGCCTAGCACATGGGCCATCTGGATTTGATCCCTGCACCCCATATGACCCCCCAAAGCCCTGCCACAAGTGTGCAGAGCCAGGAATAAGTCCTGAACACAGGCAAGTGTGGTCCAAGAACAAAAAGAAACAAAGAAAAAATACCCTGAAGTACCAAATTTATGACTTTAGACATGTTACTTGTCCTTTCAAAGTCTGTTTCTTCTTGCAAATGAGAGTAATGATAATAACAGTAATAGGATTTACTGCAGGAGTCCTGGATTTGATCCCAGGCACCATGTGGTCTTAGCACTATGGAGAACTGCTGAGTATGTCCCCACACCCTCCAAAACGATCAAGTGTGTGACTGTTAGTGAGTACAGTAGCTAGGTGAGTTGAGAAAGAGGAGACATTAAAAATCTTCAATGTGGAGGGGACAATAATTGGCACATAGACCAAGAATGATTCTTAATGAATGTACTGAAATCTTTATGGTGTAGAAGTGAAAAGTATTTGTACTCATAATGTTTTTCTTCACCAGTAACCTGATTTGTTCCCACACTGATGACTTTTTTGTTTGTTTTTAGGCCATACCTGGTGGTGTTCAGGATTTACTACTTCTGTCTCTGCACTCTATAGGACCGGAGAGTTAGTATCCAAGTTAAGGCGCTTGCCTGGCATGCAGTAGAAACCCTGGCTTGATTTCTGGCACCCTATAGCATCTCCCTGTAGTGGGAAAATAGTAACAGAAGCAGGAACAGGGGAAGGACTTGCAGGAACAGGGGCAGGACCTCTCAGTGACCCATTCTAGGAGCTGGGCTAAGATGAATAATCATAAAGTTATGACCACAACAACTCAGAAGAGCCAGCCCGATCTGGTTGCTTGAACAGGCCTTAGGAACAATCAGTAAATGTCTAAATGGAACTTAAAACCGTATATGTTTCTCACTGATTGTACCAAGCATCATGTATGTTAGCAACCATTGTGTATGTCAGATGAGAAAATTGTTCCCATTGAACAATTTTCCCATTGGTGTGCCCTGTATCTAACCTATATCAGCTCCTGTGTAAATTGTGTTTGTGGCTTGATTCACTTTGGCGTTAGCCAGGTTGAGTCTGCATACATAATTGATCTCAAGTATTTGTACCTATTTCTTGATAAGATTTCTGTAACAACCTGAGCACCGCCAGGTTGTTCCTTGCAGCAAAATTCATCATAGTCAACTGGAAACAACCCAAGTGTCCAACAACAGATGACTGGATAAAGAAACTGTGGTACATGTACACAATGGAATGCTACTCCACTCTAAGAAAAGACTAAATCCTGGTGGTAATATTGTACCAAGTGATGCTGGGGTTTGAATCCTCATCTCTGGCGTTGCAAAGCATGTGCTAGTTCCATCAAATCTTCTTCCCCAGGCTCTTAATTGCTGCTCTCCCCATTAGCTTGTTGCTACAGCACAAAGCAAATCTTCAACTTTATTTCCAGTGCTCCGAACAGAGACATGTACTGAGTAGCTGCTCAATTACTTTGTCTTAGAGTAGAATAACTTGAAGGGAAGATTGAACTGAACACAAAGGCTGATCTTTAAGATTTCTTCAGCTTCAAAATTTGGATTCCTCTCATTTCAGCCAAGGCAATTCTGGCTTAGCTTCTTCCTGGAGGGAAACTGGGGGCTCCCTTTGTTTTAAACCACCTCTTTGTGGTTGAATAGTATAGGTTTTCAGTAAAGTTTTGGAGGATGTTGATTTCCTGCTGTGCTTCCCAGATGTGATAGAATTTCAAAAAAGACACGAACAATATGTTTCCAGGAGTTGAGATATAGCAACACTTTGTATATATATAATGGCCTGCAAACGTGCTCCTCTTTATCATGTCTTCTTTTTTCTTTTGGTTTTTGGGCCACATCCAGCTATGTTCAGGGCTCACCATTGGCTCTGTGCTCCATGATCACTCCTGTTTGTTTTTTTTTTTATTTTTGGGTTACACCCGGCAATGCACAGGGGTTACTCCTGGCTCTGCACTCAGGAATTCCCCTTGGCGGTGCTCAGGGGACCATATGGGATGCTGGGATTTGAACCGAACCCAGGTTGGCCGTGTGCAAAGCAAACGCTCTACCCGCTGTGCTATTGATCCAGCCCATCCATAATTACTTATGGGGCAGCTCGGGGGACTCTATGTGGTGCAGGGGATCAAACCTGGGTTCGCTGTGTGCAAAAAGAAGCTCCTTACCTGCTATACCATCACCCCATCCCTGGAGTATCTCATTTTTCTGGTTTTCGTTTGGGGACAGAACCCAGCCAGTGCTCATGGCTGATTTTTGGCTCTGCACTCAGGGATCGCACCACTGTGGTTACAGGTATGGAACCTGGGTCAGCTGAGTATGAGGCAATGACCCTAACCTCTGTACTATTGCTCTGAACCCTAGAACATCTTTTTTAAAGTACCCTATTTTTTTTATAGGACTGCTATTAGGTATTGAGAGGGGGACCTTTCAAATCTCCACTTGCTTTAGCAGGACTCTAGCTACAAGGTGGAATTCTCCAGAGGTTAACTGGCTCTATTGCATGGTCAATGACGGTGCATGAGGTGTAAGGCTAGAAAGCCCTACCCTCATGTTTAGAGAGAAGAGGCTGAAAATCCTTGAAACAGGCTATGCATTCCAATTTGCTAATTAAATATAGATGTTAATGCCTTACTGCTTCTTATTAGTAATTCTCGTGATTTGTATTAGTTTTTGTCAAGCAGTCTGGCAAGCTTGAAGCAACTGGGACATTGCTGGCTTTGGTGAAGTTTATTTAATTTCTTTTTATGACATTCTTCATCTTGGAAATGGGGTTTCTAAGTGTTGCTTTCTCAGGCATCATTACTGATTTTCTGGGTTTTATTTCAGGATTGGGACTGGCTCAGGGTGCCAGGGAAGCATTTTGTGGTGCGCTGTATTAAAGTTGTAATATCCAAGAAAAATGGTCAGATTGTTTGTGGTATCTAGGATGTGGGTACTTTACTGAAAATGATCCAGATTTTGACAGTGTGATGGGTTTATTTTCCTTCATTTGTATTTCAAGTGATCTTATTTTTTACTGTAATATTTTGCTCAATCTTTGTGATTCTATTTAGTTTCTTAGTGTAATTTTGAAGCATTTCATTGGCATTTGCGGCCATTCACCGGTGAGCATTAAATAAAAAAAAAAGAAATCCCTTCCTTTGTGTGGCATGGAATCTGTTTTAAAATTCACATTGAACATGAACTGAACCAGTTTTAACAACCTTGATGAAGGACTTGTTAGAAGTGCTTTGGTATTCTATCCACCCCCAACCCACTATACCTCACTTTCTTTTCTTTCTTTTTTTTTTTGGTTTTTGGGTGGAATTCTTTGCTGGGAGGTCACTCCAAGCCTGGTTGTGAGCAGGAGACAATGAGGTGCCTGATACTGAGCGCAATCTGCAACCTGCAAAACATGCTCTCAGGCCTGAGTTATCTCTTAGGCCCTATTCCTCCCCCTGTTTTATTTTTTTCTTTGTCTTTAAATTTTATTTTCATAAGGTTGTTCAATTTAATTAGAGTGATGTAATCAATTCAATAGTTCAACACTAGTCCAACCACCATTATACTCTGACACCACCATTATTTCAAATTTTCCCACCACCATGCAAGCCTGCCTGCCACAGGCAGATGCTAGATAATTTTCTTTCTTTCTTTCTTTCTTTCTTTCTTTCTTTCTTTCTTTCTTTCTTTCTTTCTTTCTTTCTTTCTTTCTTTCTTTCTTTCTTTCTTTCTTTCTTTCTTTCTTTCTTTCTTTCTTTCTTTCTTTCTTGTCACACCCGGTTGATGCTCAGGGTTACTCCTGGCTATGCACTCAGGAATTACTCCTGACGATGCTCGGGGGAACATATGGGATGTTGGGAATGGAAGCCAGGTCGGCCGCATGCAAGAAGGCAAACGCCCTACCCGTTGTGCTATCACTCCAGCCCCGATAATTTATTTTCTTTTTTTCTTTTTTTTTTTTTTTTAAATACTGAATGTCTTTTTTATTTTTTTGCTTTTTTGGGTCACACCTGGCGATGCACAGGGGTTACTCCTGGCTCTGCACTCAGGAATTACCCCTGGCCGTGCTCAGGGGACCATATGGGATGCTGGGATTTGAACCCGGGTCGGCCGCGTGCAAGGCAAACGCCCCACCCGCTGTGCTATCTCTCCAGCCCCCCGATAATTTATTTTCTATTGCTTATTATGAATATCATGAGAGGTCGCGCTCCTGGAATTCTAAAATTGTAAATGATTGGGGTCTGGAGACATTTCTGTAGGGAGTTAATCCATTTTGAGATTTATTTGTGAGTCTCTGGGTCAAGATTGGTGACATGCTGCTTAAATATGGCCCAGAGGTAGTTCGTGGGCGTGACACCAGGACCACCAGGGGGACGGGGAGATGGGAAGGGATAACTGTCCCTACACAGCCATGAGGCCTGAAATCTTAACTTCGTGCTACTGCATAACCGGGTTTTTCTTCTGGAAGTTTGTGGCCACTAGGGTTTCATCTGGAGTGGGCAGAGAGAGAACACCCACTTCATCTGAGGTGCTCTGGTGAAATCAGCTCGGCAAGGGGTCTGGAGAGCCTCTTCCTCTTTTAAATGTTCTTACTCTTATTTCCTTCTTTAGGAATGCCATCTAGGGGCTGTAGCGATAGCACAGCAGGTAGGGCGTTTGCCTTGCACGCGGCAGACTCAGGTTCGATTCCCAGCATCCCATATGATCCCCTGAGCACTGCCAGGTCCTGAGTGCAGAGCCAGGAGTAGTAACCCCTGAGCATCGCTGGGTGTGATCTAAAAAGGAAAAAAAAGAAATGCCATTTAATTCCATTTCCTGGTTTGTTTGTTTGTTTTAGTGGAGTCCATTTCCTCCTTGATCTTAAAGTCCACTTCCTCCAAGGTGTCTTTCAAACCTCCCCCTCCATTTAGAAATCTTCCTTCCTTCCTTCTTTTATTTTCGTTTTTTATTTTATTTTTTCTTAATTTTTGCCACATCCAGGGTTAGGGGTTATTTCTAACCCTGCAGTCAGGAATAACTACTTGTAGAGGCTTGGGGGACACCATCTGGGATGCCCAAGAGAAAACCCAGGTCAGCCACATGCAAGGCAACTGCCTACCCACTGTACTATCTCTCAGGTCCCAGGAAGTTTTTTATTTTATTTTATTTGGAGGGGGCGGATGATGTATATCCAGTTGTGGTTCTCAGACGCTGCCCCTGACTCAGTGCTCTAGGGGTTATGCAGTGCTTGGGATTGAATTTAGTGTTTGATCGTGCAAAGCATAAGTTCCTGTACCCTTTCAGCCATTTATTGGCCTTTCTTCTTTTTTGGAACGGATGTATTGTATCTCCATTGCTACCATGGGGTTTCATCAACAGGCTGTGTCATTCTCAATATCAGTGTGTACTCTCTTGTGCAATTCTGTGTACTCTTCTGGCCACTTTGATCAATCCATTGGACTAGCAGATACTTCAGAAGAGCAAGTATCCAGTTTGGTGCTGATCCTCATGCTACTTTGCATATTGCTTGGTACATGCACTTATAAAAAACATTTTTGTTTTGTTTTAACAATTTTTTCCATATAGTTCCATATTTTTTTCAGGGGAATGAGACCTGTCATTGTTACTGTTTTTGCCCGCTCGAGCAAACCGATGGACAACGGGATGACAGTTCCATATATTCCTGAGGAATCTCTCTTGAGTTAAAATGGCCTGTGTGTGCTTACTTCTGGCCCTAAAAGGACAGAGCTTAAAGGGTTATAAAGAGGCTGTTTACGGGGCCGGAGCACAGCGGGTAGGGCGTTTGCCTTGCACGCGGCCAACCCGGGTTCGATCCCAGGCATCCCATATGGTCCCCCAAGCACGGCCAGGAGTAATTCCTGAGTGCAAAGCCAGGAGTAACCCCTAAGCATCGCTGGGTGTGACCCAAAAAGCAAAAAAAAAAAAAAGAGGCTGTTTAAATCTGGTGTGATGGTTAGTAGTGTGACCTTTATTTATTTATTTATTTGTTTGTTTGTTTGTTTATTCATTCATTCATTCATTCTTACTTCCCCCTTCATTTTAATTTTTTTTTAAATTTGAACCACCGTGAGATACAGTTACAAAGTTGTGTAAGATTGAGTTTCAGTCATACAATGTTCCACCACCCTTCCTTTCACCAGTGTACATTCCCCACCATCAATGCCCCTAGTTTCCCTCCAACTCCCTCTCCCCAGCCTGCCTCTATGATGGGCACTCCTCCTCTCCCCTCCCCTCCCCTCCCCTCCCCTCCCCTCCCCTCCCCTCCCCTCTTCTCTCCTCCTCTCCCCTCTCCACTTTACCTCCCTCTCCCTCTCTTTGAGCATTATGAAGTGAAAGGTTATTATGTTTATCTCTACCTATTTCCAGCATTCAGTTCTTGTCCAGAGTGATACTTTTCAGTTATCACTGCCATAGTGGACTTCTCTACCCTAACTGCCCTCTTCTCCATCACTTCTACCAAGCTTTCAACCATGAGCCAGTTCTCCTTGTCCTTGTTTCTACTGTTCTTGGTTATTAGTCTCCTACAATGTATTTTTCTTAATCCCATAAAGGAGTGCAGTCATCCTATGTCTGTCCCACTTCTGACTCATTTCACTCAGCATGATACTCTCCATGTCCATCCATGTATAAGCAAATTTTATAACTTCATTTTTCCTGGTGGCTGTATGGTATTCTATTGTGTAGAGGTACCATAGGTTTTTTTTTATTATTCAGTTATCTGTTCTTGGACATTCCGGTTGTTTCTAGATTCTGGCCATTATGAATAGTGCATGGCCTTTATTTAGTTACTTCACATTTCTGCACTACATTTTCTCATTTCACCTATAGCAAGCTACCCGTGGCGTAGTCGATATGCCAAAAACATAACAACTAGTCTCACAATGGAGACATTACTGGTGCTCACTCCAGCAAATTGATGAACAAGGGGACAACAGTGCTACAGTGCAGTGCATATATCATTTGAATGGTTGGGGAGGGGCATGACAGTTAGAAGAGCAAACCAACATCTTAACCTTTCAGAAAGTATCACTGTATCACTGTCATCCCATTGTTCATTGATTTACTTGAGCGGGCGCCAGTAATGTCTCCATTTGTCCCAGTCCTGAGATCTTAGCAGCCTCTCCTTACTCGTCTTTCCAAACGATTGGGGGTTCTTTCAGGGTGAGGGGAATGAGACCTGTTATTGTTCATGTTTTCGGCATATCGAATATGCCCTTAGAAACTTTAAGGGCAAGAAAAAAATGCAAGTGGTAAATTCCCCTTTTAGAACCTCTGTTTTTTCATGTGTAAACTAAGACATTTTAATCCCCACCTAACTTATTGGGTTATTGTATTGAGGGCATGGGTGGAAGTGGTTCACAAATAGTTGGTGTTTTAGAAAATTGATTGGGTTTGGATTCTTTGTGGACTGTCTAAATGTGGGCCTTTCCCAGGTCTTGGGGGGAGGAGGAGTGAGTTGAAGTAGGGCTCCTTCGGTTTTGGATTAGAGGCCCCCCCTCTTTTAAAGCCTCTTTAGCTCCAACTTCTCAGCAATAAAGTGCAAAGTAATTAAATTTGCTAGTAAATGTTTCCAGGCCTTTGAATGGCAGCCAATAAAATGGCTAAATATTATTCTTTTCGAATCCATGTCCTTGATGCGGAGGAAATACCATATTGACTCGCAGGTATGCTTGCCGCCAACTTGGAGGCTAAGAAAACGAAGAAACGGGGAAAAGCCCGCCCCGCCCCCACTGCATTTTTCACCTCTAGGTGTGATCTGGATTGAATTGAAGCAGCCGTGGCAGCTGCCAGACTTTTTTCCTTTGTGTGCTTGCATTTCCTTTGCCAAGGTAAACCAAGGGTTAAAGTCTAAGAGGACCGGGGCGCCGGCCGGTGGGCTGGAACGAGAGCGAATTCCTTTGCAGCCATTCACTCCTCTACCCCCTTCAGCCGTCTCTCACCTCCCTCCCACCTTCCCCGAGTTGATGCTCCGTCAGGACTTTGCACCCGCCTCTCTCCCTCTTTTCCCTCTTTTTATTTTCCTCCCTCACCCACACACACTTTCCAGGAGCTCTCTGCCAGCCCGGTGGCAGATTTTTAGATTTTTCTTTCCTGGGACCGCAGGCAATTTAACAATGACTCCAAGCGCGAGGCAAAGCAGGCAAGCCCCAAATGCAAGCCTACCCACACCCCAAGCTTCACCCCATTGGTGAAGTGAAAACAAGCGGGGGGATTTGGGCTCGGGATCTCACGGGGCTTTGCTTCAAGTCCCACCCCCTTCATAGACGTGGAGCAGGAGAAAGTGCTGGAGCCCGAGGTTCCCAGGCACTGAACTCCTGACACGGGCAGCCCCAGGGGTTAATGAAGTTTGCTTAAGGTGCTGGTGGATTAGGGCTCTGTGCCTTTCACATCAATTACCCCTCCTCCGCTCCCCTTTGTCCCTCAAGATTTTCACAACAAAGGAGCTGGGGCTGCTCAGAGGATTACCTAAACCAGCCCTGTTTGTCCCAAGACCCAGTTTATAGAACAGCCTTTGGGGGCGAGGGGTTTTGCAGCGCTTTCTCATTAGGACAGGGGTTGTTTTGAAATCCCCTGCATGGACTGAAATGACCAACTGGCAGGAAACCACCCCAAACCGACATATAAGCAAACAAAATTCCGGTGACAACATCTTTTATCAAAGTTTTCAAGGAAACGGAACAGTTCTTCCTTTGGATGTCCTCCTCAGATCTTTTTGCATCCCTGGAGGCAGTATTTTCATGCCCTCCCCCCACGCGGGTGTGCAATCACACCCCCTTTGCAAAGTTTTGTCCTTTGGCAAGTTTGTGGCTTTTCCCCTGAAAACCTTTTCTCCAAGTCTTGCGCGGTAGACCTTGGCCTTCAGTGTGTTTTTCTACAGATGGGTTCCATCTCCCTTGTTCCTGACAGCTAAAGAAAATGAATTCCTTCAGGGTCTCCTGTGCCATTCATCAAGGGCCCCCAACAAGAGGCTTTCCAGAAAGGCCTGCTGCTAATTGTGAGCTCACCCGTTTCCCAGCCCTAACGAAACACTGCGACATCTTGGGTGCTGCTGACACAGACGGAGGGAGAAAAAGGAAGCAGCTGGCCGGGCTCCTGCCTCGTTCGCACTCCAGCTTGCTTTGCACCAGGGGGACTTGGAGCGCGCTCATTAGCCTCAACCAGGACTTCTGTGCAGTTACCTGCCCCCTGAGAGCTCAGCTCCTACTCAGGACCTCTTCAGTCGGACCCAGTGCCGAAGGGAGCTTTAACTGTAAACGCCCATGTTTAAAGTCCATTTGGAGGGGGAGGATATGGTGGGAAAAAGGGGGGTATACCGGGGATATTGTTGGTGGGGAACGTGCACTGGTGGAGGGATGGGTGTTTGATCATTGTGTGATTGTAACCCAAACATGAAAGCTTGTAACTATCTCACGGTGATTCAATAAAATTAAAAAAAAATAACAATGAAGTCCGTTTAGAGTATCCAGCGGCTTTCTCATTTACAGAAGATTTCGTTTTCTCTCCTCTTGGTCTAAGGCTCTGGGGGCTCTGTGGCCCTCTCAGAAGTGGTGGTAGAGGCTCAGAGAGCATCCTGGACTCTGCCATCCATGTTCTGTGCGCTTCCCTCCTGGTAAAGGAGGTATGCAGGAGCCTCTCGCACATGGTGGAAAAACCAGCCAAGTCCAGAGAGGCTTTTGGCAGTCAGCTCGGTCCCCATAGTGTACTGGACCCAGGCTGATCTGGGATTAGGGGTCTGCATTCTCACTTAGTTGAGGGGGCTATAGAAGCACAGGTGTGGGCGGGTGTCTTAGGACTGGTGCCCCTCCCCTCCCCCCCCCCCCCCGTTTCCTGATTAGGACTTGGAGAGCACTCCATGGAGCAGCCATGGGTTGCCCTGTGATCGGGCATTCTGGGGCTGTTGGTATGGGAGTTTGCGTCCATGGAGCGTCTATTTGGTTTCCTCGTGCGCCCCTCCGCACGGAAAGTGTATCAACATCGAAATGAAGTTGTACTCTTGGTTCTGTGGCATGATTCCGATTCGTCCCTTTCATGGATCACTTGTTTGTCTAAAAGTACACATAGAATTCCCTAGGCCGGCATGAGAATGCTGGGGAAGTTTGCCCTCTTGCATGAAGGGCAAGCCTGCAGCTTCAGGGTGATTGAGAAACCTGGCAGAGGGCAATGTGCAGAAGCTCTCACTGCTTTTAAGGAGGAATGTGGAGGTCAGAGCTCCTCTCAGGAAGTAGGAGAGAGCTGGAGAAAATTGTTCAATACATAAAGATGTGTCTTAGCACTTGGGGGGATAATTTGTCTGTGGTTAGGGCAGTGAAGTTTTGGATCCATCTTGCTGGACCCTGAAGGTAAAGATTGCTCACCATTTCCCTTCCAGCCTGGGTCAATTTTCTCTTCTCCTTAAGTCCCATCCCCAATTCTTGATTGGAATCATTAAGTAGATTGACACTTCTATTCTTTGGTGCTCTGGGACTATTCCTGACTCTGCTCAGGAGTGACCCTTGGCTGTGCATAGGCGGCCATTTGTTGTAACAGAAATTCAAACCTGGTCAGCAAGCAGGAAGTATGCAAGGCAAATGCCTTAACCCCTGTAGTATCTCTCCAGCCAGACAACTTCTGTTCTTTTGTTTGTTTTTTAGGGGGTCACAACCTTCAATGCTCAGGGGTTACTCGTGACTCTGAACTTAGGAATTGCTCTTGGCGGGGCTCAGGAGACCATAGAGAATACCATGAATTACACTGAACCTTGGTCAAGTGCTTGCAAGGCAAGCATCCTATCTTCTATACTAGGCTCCTACCACTAACAACTTATGTTCTTAACCATTTCGTCTACTTGTCTAACCAATGACTGCTCGACATGGAAGCCAGTCATTCCTTGTCCGGCTCCCTTGTACACTCAAGGGTTACATTTTGAAATGCAGTCTATGCTGAACATATAGTTCCATAAGTACAAATGGATGCTGCAGACAAATGCATTTTGAAGGAAGGTTACTCCCCAAGGCGTCCATTTTTCAAGTATTTTACCCTTTTTTCATAACCAGAGGTGTGCTGGCAAAGGGAGACTCTGAGAGATAAAAGGCTATGAAATAACTTGCTATTTAGATGCACGAGTGAGGACCAGCACCTCTCGTCACCCATGGATTTTCTTAGAGAAATCTAAGAGAATGGCGATAAAAAGTGACAAGCCAGTATCATCAGTGCACTAGCACTTGATACTGTGATTTTGCAGCTGCTGCCGATAGCATAACAGAGAGAGTGATATGCTCAGACACTTTCACTGACTCCCCAGTCAGGCAGTGGGCATGGTGCAAGCTTCAGTGCATTCACTTTCTTTCTGATTGCTTTATTTCCAAGATGTTCCATTGACCTTAACACATTTTTGGAGATGTAGGAGGGGAAGAGCTGGCTTGGAAAATGTTTGGTAGGCAGGAGAGATAGTAAAGGGTATAAGGTTTTTACTTTGAACTCAGGTGACCCCAGTTCCTTCCCGATCTCCCAGTCCTTCCAGGGCTGATCTTAGAACACAGCGCCATGAATAAGTCTTGAACATAAATGAATGTGACTCCCCCTTAAAAAAGTATTGAGCTGTGGCAATGGATCAGAAGTAGAGCACTTGTCTTGCCTTGCAGAGGACCTGGGTTGGATCCCTAAGACTGCCCTCAAATAAATGCATAAAAGCAGATGTTTTTAATGTTTCCATGTCTGGACCATGGGACTCAGCCATGCATTGCCTTTCCTCCTGAGGACTCCATCTTTTATCACCTTGCCTAGAAGGAATTTTATTGGATGTTTTATGGCTAGCTAGCTAGCTCGTGTGTGTGTGTGTGTGTGTGTGTGTCCGTGTGCGTGGTGTTGTGAAAAGTGTCTGTGTTGGAAATCCTCGTTTAATATTTGATTTATCCCCCCACTTGGTAATATATGGCCATCTTGGTAGTGGCTTAGCTCCCAAAACAGTAGGGGCAGAGGGGGAAGGAGTGGGGGATGGGGCAATCCTAGTCTTTTGCTCAGATTTACTCAAACAGAATCCTCTAGACTGGGTGAGTTATAAATAGCAGCCATTTATTTTTTCAGGTTCTGGAAGCTGGGAAGTTGTGAGACCAAGGCTGTCCCTTTAATAAGGACACTAATCCCATTCATAACCAAGCCATTTTTTAAAAGCCTACCTTCAAACACCTTTGGGGGACTGAAACTATGATTTTTAGCATATGCTTTTCATTTATTTGTTTTTGGTTCATACCTGTCTGTGCTCAGGGCTCTCTCCTGACTGGCTCAGGAACCTTATGTGGTGTCAGGGATTGAATCCAGGTTGGCTGCATGCAAAGCAAACCCCCAACGAGCTGTACTATTGCTCTGGCCTCAGCATATGTTTTTTTAAATTTTTAAAATTTATTATAGTTTAGTTTATTTTAGATTAATTTTATTATAATTTAATATTTTAATTTATTAGAGTTTATGTTGTCATTGGGCTGGAGCAATAGCACAGCAGGTAGGGCATTTGCCATGCACGCTGCTGACCTAGATTCGATTCCTCTGTCCCTCTCGGAGAGCCCAGCAAGCTACCAAGAGTATCTCACCCGCACGGCAGAGCCTGGCAAGCTACCCGTGGCGTATTCGAGATGCCAAAAACAGTAACAACAAGTCTCACCATGGAGATGTTACTGGTGCCCGCTCAAGCAAATCGATGAACAACGAGATGACAGTGACAGTGACAGTATGTTGACATTTATTAAATGTCAACAACAATGGTGTTGACATTTATGATCTTGGTGTATACAATCACCTCCTTTCACAATCACCAAAGTGACCGCAACCTCCAACCTATGCTCCTGTGTTACATCCTGTTCAACTGACTACCCCCACGCTTCATTTTGTGATTAATGGATACTTCCTATCTTTTATCCCTTGTTTTATTTCCCTATACACCACCCATGAGTCAAATCATCCAGTGTGTGTCCTTCCTTTGGCCAATTTCAAAATTCAACATAATGCCCTCCAATTCCATCCAAGTTGCCTTTAGCTGCAGGATTTCATTGTTTTCCTGTGGCTGCACCAGCATTTCACTCCATCATAGTTTCTTTATCCATCATCTGCCATGGGATGTTTGGGATGTATACATATCCTGGCTATTGGACTAAGTACTTCAGGAGCTTAACTGTGTATGTATTTTTCAGGCTAGTGTTTTGTGTTTCAGGGGGAGTGCCAAGAGGAGGAACCACTGGGTCAAATGGGAGCTCTATTCTTTTTTTTTTCTAGAAAAATCTCTACACTTTTCTATAGAGACTGAACCAGACAGCATTCCCACCAGCAGTGAATGAGGGTTGCTTCTTCACCACATCTTGATGATGCTGTTTTCCAGGTTCTTGATGTAGGCTGTTCTCAGTAGAGATGCAGCCTCATTATTATTTTGCTTTGCATTTCCCTAATAATAGGTGACCATGAACACTTTTTATAAAATATGTATATTTTATTTGGAGGAGTAGGGCAAACCTAGAGCAGATTTTTTTTTCTTTTTGAGTCACAACCAGCACTGCACAGGGGTTACTCCTGGCTCTGCACTCTGGAATTACTCCTGGTGGTGCTCAGGGGAATACATGAGTTGCTGGGAATCGAACCCGGGTTGGCCGTGTGCAAAGCAAATGCCTTACCTGCTGTGCTATTGCTCTAACCCCTAGAGCAGATTTTTGAGTGTTTATTCTCTCTCTCTTTTTTTTGGGTCACACCCAGCGATGCTCAGGGGTTACTCCTGGCTTTGCACTCAGGAATTACTCATGGCGGTGCTTGAGGGACCATATGGGATGCCGGGGATCGAACCTGGGTCGTCCGAGTGCAAGGCAAACGCCCTACCCACTGTGCTATCGCTCCGGCCCCTGAGTGTTTATTCTCTTTATTTTACATTTCTTTTACTTTTTATTTTTTAACTTAAAAAGAAAACACACCCAACATCTTTCATTAGACCTTGTCTATTCTTTTTTGAATTTTTAAATTGAATCACCGTGACATACACAATTACAAAGTTGTTTATGATTGGGTTTCAGTCATGCAGTGTTCCAACACCCACCCCTTCACTGTGTACATTTCCCACCACCAATGTCCCCAGTTTCCCTCCCGTACCACCCCCCACCACTTCTACAGCAGATATTCTCTCTCTCTCTCTCTTTCTCGCTCTCTCATTTTGGGAATTATGGATTCCAATACAGGTACTGAATGAATGGTTATGTACATCTCTTTACCTCCTTTCAGCACTCAGTTCTTATCCAGAGTGATCATCTCTAACTAGTATAGTCATAGCAGTCTCTTCTCTGTCCTAATTGCCCTCCCCCACAAACTTGTGGCAAGCTTCCAACCATGGATCAGTCCTCCTGGTCCTTGTTTCTACAGTCCTTGGGTATTAGTCTCCTACTACTTTTTTATATCCCACAAATGAGTGCAGTATTCTAGAGCAGTTTTCCAGTGAACTCATCTTGTTTGCACACATTAAATGTATAAAACAGTAGTCTACGTACAGAGTCTTGATGATCACGTTAAGGGCAAGAGTTAGTGTATTGTATGCCAGCCACATCCCACTGTTTCAGAAGCACTGCATTGGGAATGAGTGCATGTAGATTCCAGTGCCTCTACCACTAATTAACCAAGATCCTGGGTAAGTCACTTCCTCTCTCCGTATTTGGCGTCCTGACCTGTAAAATTAGTGATTTATTCCTCTCTAAGTTCCTTACCAGCTTTCCCATTTTAAGTATAAAATTGCGTAGAGAAGATAGCCTATTATTTAGAAACTTTTCCACCAAGGTAGTTTGTTTGTTGGTTGATTTGATTATTTAGCTCTCCCTTTCCTGGTTCCTCATACTGTGTATGGTCCCTCAAGCACTGTCAGGAGTGATCATTGAGTGTAGAGCCATAAATAAGTCCTGAGTACTCCCAGATCTACCCTCCCCACAGGCACACCAAACCAAAACACAAACCCAAACCAAAAACAACTCTCTCAAATTGTACCCAAATAAAAGTAGAATAGATTTAAAAATTTGAATATAAAAGAAGGGCAGGGGTGACCAGGGGCGGAGCAATAGCATTTATCTTCCAAGCACGTGATCCAGGTTCAATCTCTGGCATCGCTTATGGTATCCTAAGCATTACCAAGAGTGTAGAGCCAGGAATAACCCCTGAGCATCTATGGATGTGGCCCCAAAACTAAAAATAAATAAAAGAAGGGGGACCTGGAGAGGTAGTACAGAAGCTAAGGTGCTTTTTTTCACTTCTCTGATCCTGATTTGATCCCCAGCACCTCATATGGTCCCCGGTACCACTAGGATTCATTTGTATATGTAAAGCCAGGACTATAGGACTAGCCCTTGAGCACTGCTGCATGTGGTTCCCCAAACAAAAAATAAAATAAAAAAAGAAGAGAATAGAAGAAAAGAATCTAACCAAAGTGCCTCTCTATATGGGATGTTTCATTGATTTCTGTATCAAGACTATGATCAATTCTCAGGTCTTTGTCCTCCCAAAGCAGAAACTCCTATTGACCTCTGGAAGCTTTTTCTCATCATCTTCTACTTCAAATGACTGTAGTTCTGTGCTCCAGGAAGTGTTGCAATATGTCTATATCCATGCCTTTAGCGTGTACCAGCTAACCATGGAGTGAGGTGATCCTAAGAAGGATGTTGGGAGGGAAGAAAGTAACCAAAACCTGACACATCTATTGGCAAGGAGCAGCATTTTACACTGCTCATTTAAGGAGTCTGAGGCTTCCTGGAGTTTATTGCATTTTGGAGGAATGACCTGAATGAAATTGATAAGACACTGTTCTGTAACTCTAAGGTATCATCTATTTATTTGTCAGTTCTCTTGTCACATTACTCAGTGCTACTGAATGTCATAGGATACATCCTTTAAAATTGAAATAATTTCTCTAATTAAAAATAAATAAATTATAAAAAAAATAAAATTGAAATAATTATGTTCAGCAAAATAAGTCAGGGAGTAAAGGGTCATTACTGGTTCAAATATTCACTCATGTTTAATATGAATATCTCAAGCAAACAGACAAGAAACTAACTCCCAGACTGGGTGAAAACTGTGGTGAGTACCAGAGGGAATGGAAAAGTTTGGGAGAAATAAGGAGAGAAGATGTTTTGGTGGTGGGATGGCTCTGAAACTGTGCAGGGATAAGTGGTGACAATTACATATAAAAGTATGAAGCCAAACTGAAAATTTTGAATGTATGAACAACCATCAAAAAATATATCCTTTAGTGGGAGTTCCAGATAAGACAACAGGGAGTTCTAGGTTTAAATCAGTGAATGTTCTATGGAGAATTGAGTTTAATTGTTTCTACTTCTGTTTTGGGGGTTATTTAGAGGTGTTATTGGGGTTTTTTTGTTTTGAACTTCATTTGGTTTGGGGAATAGCATGTGGTAAGCTGGACACCAGAATACAATAATAAATTATTTCCCTATATGTTATCTTCTTTTCAATAGAGATTATTCAGATGAGATACAGATCTCAATGCTAAAAAATCACAGCACATTTTGGATTTATATTCCAAGTCTGGGACTGTGCTTTTACACCTTGATTAAGCTAATGTATTTCTTTTTAAAAAAAGTTATTCTTTTATTGAATCACCATGTGGAAAGTTACAAAGCTTTCAGGTTTAAGTCTCAGTTATACAATGCTCGAACACCCATCCCTTCACCAGTGCACATATTCCACCACCAAGAATCACAGTATACCTCCCTCCCTCCCCCACCTCCCCAGCCCTCCACCAAGCATGTGTAACTGGTAAATTTCACTTTACTTTAACTTTACTTTGATTACATTCAATATTTCAACAAAAAATACTCACTATTATTGATTTGGAGTTTCTCCCCCCTAAAGTTGACCTGCTGAAAAGAAAGCATTTGATAATTTGTTTTCCATTGCTGAGAATGAAGAGATATGAGGTTGAGAGGTCACACTAGCAACTGCACAGTTTTGGATTTCTGTATTTTAGTATTTTAGTAACTAAGTTCAGAGAAATATCTGCTCGAAATTGCATCATTGTAAGCTTGTACCTCTCAGCTACTTTTATTCCACATATGAGTGCAATCTTTCTATGTCTGTCTCTTTCTTTCTGACTCATTTCACTCAGCATGATACTTTCCATCTTGATTCAATTATATGCAAATTTCATGACTTCATGTTTTCTGACAGCTACATAGTATTCCATTGTGTAGATATACCAGAGTTTCTTTAACTAGTCACCTGTTTTGGGGCACTCTGTTTTTATCCATATTGTGGCTATTGTAAACAGTGCTGCAATGAACATAGAAATGCAGATGTCATCTCTACTATACCTTTTTGCCTCTCTGGGATATATTCTCAAGAGTGGTATTGCTGGATCAAATGGAAAACAATATGGACGATTCTCAAAAAGTTATAAATTGAGCTTCCTAATGCATTTCTTGAGTCACTGATTTATAGATGATCTCTGAAAACTAAGTTCAAATATTCTTTGTTGATAAAGACCAGCTCTCTCTTTTTGGGGAGGAGAGTTTGGATCACACTCAGCAGTGTTCAGGGGCCATTTCTGGCTCTGTGTTTAGGGGGGTTTTGAAGTACTTGAGGTCAGCTGCATGGAAGACAAGCACTTAACCTCTGTACTATCTTTTCTTTCTTTTTTTTTTCTTTTTGGGTCACACCCAGCAATGGTCAGGGGTTACTCCTGGCTTTGCACTCAGGAATTACTCCTGGCGGTGCTCAGGGGACCATATGGGATGCCGGGGATCGAACCCGGGTCAGCCGTGTGCAAAGCAAACGCCCTACCCGCTGTGCTATCACTCCGGCCCCAAAATGATAGTACTATGTACTATCTTTTCAACCTAGGGCCAGTTTTCTTAATTTATTTGTAGGTGCTTTAATGTTTATTTAAGACCAGTTGGATTCATCCTTTTGCTATTACAACTGCCATTAGCAGAAAGTGCTTTACTATGTGCCCTGTCAGGTACTAAGGTATTTTCATAGATTATTCTTTAGTCATCACATAAACCCTATGTAGGTCTGTCTAATAAAAAATTACATGATGATGGAAATGCTCCTGAGTACTGGCGCTATCCAACTCTAGCACATGTAAATACCGAGCACTTAACATGACTTCACTGCAACCTAGAAGTAGTTGTTTTAATTCTTTGTGATTGATTAATTCCAATGTAAATGGCCAATGTAGGCAGTAATGCAGGATTACATGATGTGGATATGAAGTCTAAGTGCTTTTGTTATTCTAATAGTCCATGCAAAGAGGCAAAATTACTTTCTCAAGGTCACAGGAATAGCAAATTACAGCGCAGAGATTTACTTTTGAAGCCAGTGTCCCTATCTCTGTACCCTCCAACCATCACTTAGATTGTGCCCAGTCCTGTTCTGTTCAATTTTGTGAAGAAACACCTCTAGTATACTTGCAATTAACCATACAAAGAAAGAAACTTGAATATGTTCAGTAAGGGACAATAGGGACAATATCATTCAAACAGAATGACTCAGGAGTCCAAATAGTAAAATTAAAAAATCTAGGTATGAAAATAGCATTTGTATAATGAAATTTGCTAAGTGCTTAGAACTTGAGTTTTCTCACTCAAAAAAGTTTGGTCAAGGTGATTGACTAGACAGAAGGAATCCTCTTATACTTAGATCAAATTATCATGAATACACTTTAAATCTCATAGTCTCCTGGTAATTATCACCAATAAAGCTGAAAAAGAAAGTATTAGAGAAACAAATAGATGTGTAATACAGTGATTTAAAATGAGCATGTAATAAGCTGGACACCACAGAGGCATGAGCTATTAACTAATGACTGGGGGAAGTAACTGTTCATAAGCTCCTAACCTCATATATCATAAGAAAATGATTTCCACATGGCATATGATTAACTTTTTTTTGCATATGATTCACTTATTGAAGAAAAAGATGATAGGGGCTGAAAAGGTAGTTCAAAGGGTTAGATCACATGTGGTATGAGTAGGAGGTCTGGGTTCGATCCCTGGCTCCGCATGGTCCTCTGAGAACTGCTTGGAATGATCCTGAACTTCTGGGTGTGGCTTACCCCCCCAAAGAAAGAAAGAGCTAGAAAAAAAAGACTAGGATTGTTAATAATTAGTGGGCTGGAAAGACAGTTCAAGGGCTGCATTGTATGCTTTGCATGTGGGAGTTCTGGATTTGATCCTCAGCATGGTATAGCACAAAACCCAAAAAATAAATAAGTAGAATAAATAAGAGAAGAGCACTTTTATGTTTGAAGAAGTGGTAAAGCTGGAGTGTTCATGTGTCTTGGGGCAACTGGGATGATTTAGGAAGATTAGAAAGCAATATGATGAAGTAACAAGAAGTATGAAAATGTTCTGCCTTAGGGTTGGAGAGATAGTACAGGGTGAACAGCAATTGTCTTTTATCCTGCCAACCCTGGTCAATCCCTGGTATCACATATGGTCTCTGCGAGCACGACTAGGGGTCTTCTGATCACGGAACTAGGAATAGCTCTTATATGCCTGCTGGGTATGGCCCAAACCCCAACACAAAGCAAAAGGGAAAAAGAGAGGAGCAGGATTGAATAAGTGAAGATTCAGATTAATAGGCTTTGTCTTTTCATTTGTAGCCTCTTAAAAATAAAAGATAGGGAAGCAATCAAAATATTGCCATTGATGAGGCTGGATAAGTAAATTATGATATGTGCATAATGTGGACTATTATGCATCTGTTAAAATAATAATTATGACCAGTATGCAGCAACATAGAAAATGTTCATAATTACAAATGAAAAGCAGCAGGATGCAGATTTGTATCTGGGCTAAAATTGTAACCATGTTCAAAGATGAACAAGCCTATGGATCCAGACTGTGAAGGGCGGAGCTCAGGAAAATGAAAACAGTTGGTATATTAGGGTTATGGGATTGTGGATGATTTGCTTTTATTTTTCTTTACCTATGTCTCATTTTGAGAGAAAGAAAAACAAATGAACACGTGAATAAGCTGAGTTCTAGTCTGGTTTTGTTTGTTTGTTTTGGGCTACACCTGGCAATGCTCAGGGTTTTCTCTTGGATCTGTGCTCAAGGATCACTCCTGGCAGGCTCAGGATATTATTTGGGGTGCTGCGAATTGAACCTGGATCAACTTTGTACAAGGCAAATACCCTATATGCTGTACTATCACTCTGGCCCAGAAAGTTCTAACCGTAAGCATTGTTTCTTGTTGGCACTTCTACCCTTGTTCCCAGTAACTACTTCTTGAATATCAAACTGATCCAGCCTTCAGTGGAACATAGTAGAAGAAAGCCCTATTTTCTGCAGAGATGTATTCTGTGGTGTTTGGCAGAAGTAAAGGATTGTATAAAGACTGTGTGGGCAGATTCAAGCAGAGGTAGTGAGAAGGAAAGCGGAGGCCATCTGGTGGAAAGCATTGTGGCAAATGAAACTGTGTATTATGAACATGAAATAGCAGAAGAAAATCCAAATGGAGTGGACTTGGAGAAAGCCCAGCCGAAGCCCTATAAAACAAATCAACTATAGACTGACAATATGCGGCTCATGAGCTCATATATGCCCATTACCAAGGACAACGTCATTCAAGCCAGATTTTGCAAACCACATTCTATGTGGATTTCCCTTAGGGAAAGGGAACACACACACACACAACACCACTCCCCCTACATATACACACAGATGCCTCAAACAGAACTACTGTTTCAATAAAAATAGTGAAGTCAGAATTAATAGGAAAGCATTGGGCTTGGTTTCTCTAGTATCACCTCCCTCCCTCCCTCCCTCCTTCCCTCCCTTCCTCCCTCCCTCCCTTCCTTCCTTCCTTCCTTCCTTCCTTCCTTCCTTCCTTCCTTCCTTCCTTCCTTCCTTCCTTCCTTCCTTCCTTCCTTCCTTCCTTCCTTCCTCCCTCCCTCCCTCCCTTCCTCCCTCCCTTCCTTCCTTCCTTCCTTCCTTCCTTCCTTCCTTCCTTCCTTCCTTCCTTCCTTCCTTCCTTCCTTCCTTCCTTCCTTCCTTCCTTCCTTCCTTCCTTCCCTCCTTCCTTCCTTCCTTCCTTCCCTCCCATCTCCTCCTCTAATCCCCATCTTTTCTTTCTTTTTTGTTCTAAGCAGCTCTTTGGGGATGGTGGGGTGGAGGGGGCCGATTTGGGGGGAAGGTCCTGGGGGAGAGTCTAGAGTGCTCAGGGGCTATTCCTGGCTTGTCTGCATGAGGGACTGGGGCAGTAATTGGAGGGACCATAATACATGGTGCCTTGGATTCAAACCAGTTTCACAGCCACAGCCCCATGTAAGGCGAGTATGTTACATGTCATATTCTGTCTCTGAACCTCTAAACAAATTTTTTGTTGTTTGTTTTTTGGGTCACACCTGGTGATGCTCATGGGTTACTTTTGACTGCACTCAGGAATTAATCCTAGCAGTGCTCAGGGGACCGTATGGGTGCCAGGGATTGAACCTGGGTTGGCATGTGTAAGGTGAGCACACTACCCACTGCACTATCTCTTTGGCCCCTTTAAACAATTCTCATCCCTCTCTTTCAGCCCACATTTTAAAATTGTTGGTCATTTCTCAATACATTCCCCTTATTTCTTCTCTGTGTTCTTTTACTTTGTTTCCATTGTCTTTTTGGTTTGTTTGTTTTGGGGTCACACCTGGCTATGCACAGGACTTATTCCTGGTTCTGAACACACGAATCATCACTGGACTGCTCAGGAGACTATATGGAGTACCAGAGACCGAACTTGGGTCAGCTGCATGCATGGCAAGCATCCTACCACTATACTATCATCCAGCCCCTCCATTGCCTTTTTATTCTTATTCTAGGGCTGTTTGGAATGTCTGTATCTTGTCTCCCTTCATTCTGTGCTTTGACTATTTCCTTTTAGAGTGCTGGTGAATTTGTCTTGATCTTTGTCTGTATAGAGCTCTCTCCAGTATCTTTTCTAGTCCCTTTAGGACAACTCTACCATAAGTACACTCTCAGGGACTGACATTTCCCCCACTGACATTGAGGCTGGTGTGGGTGACGTTTGCAAGGAGATTGCTACCCGGGACAGCTTGACTGAGAGACACAAAAGCAGAATTGTTGGAAGGGCTGTCCCTTGGCAGAGGGACTCAGGCTCGAAAGAACACAACAAATCTATGGGGGAGGTGGATGAGATTCAGGAGGTGTAAAAGGAAGCACCTTCTGAATAGCCTGTTCAAGATAGAATGGGCTGTTACCGGTAGTGACATGTCTGGCTCTCCAATTCTGTGCATGGTACAAAGGAACCAGAAATGAGTGGGAACAAATGCAGCTCACACTTTGCTTCCCAAAGCCTGAGCTTTGGATTGGAAGAAGGAGTGATTGTTTTTTCTCTTTTTAAATATTTTTGTTTAAATAAATAATCAAAATTTACAGTGACTTATAGTTGATTTCTAGGCATATAATATTTCAACACAAATCTCACCACCAGTGTCAACTTCCCTCTGCTAGTGTTCTCATGCTTTATCCCACCACCCTACACCACCCGCAGTTGCCGCCTTGACAGGTACATTGCAAAGGCTGATCGTTGTAGTTTAGATCTCATGTGTTATTCGGTGTTGTTGAGTCTGTGCTTGGGATATATAGCTCTGCCACTCTCTCACATCACCAGGATAACTGAAGTCTCAACCACCGTAGCCCCCATAACTTTACTTTTTCCTCGTCTTCCTTCTCTGTCCTTCTCCTCCCAATACTCTGGGGCCAACGATGATCTAGGCGTTCCCCATTTTACTATATTGCATTTCCGTGTCCAGTTATTCAATATACCAGAAATAAATGATGTCATTATGTGTCTGTTCTTCTTCTGGGAGCAGGGATCTTTTAGTCTCCCACTGAAGACACACTCCATGCTCGAGTCCACACGCAGGAGGAACAGAATGAAGGGCAGAATGACCCAGCTTATACACTAGAAGAAGTACTTGCTTTCTCCATCTTCTCTTTACTGGAACTCTCCCAAGAGAGTGCTGTCTCTCCAGATTGCAGAACAAGGGACAGAATGACCTAGTTTGTCTACTAGAAGAGCTGCGTGCTTTCCTCCATCCTCTCCCTATTGGAATTCTTCCAGGAAAAAAGTGGTTTCTGTAGAAATCATAGACTGGGGGCCAAACTAACTCAGCTTATGCACTAGAAGAATTATTTGTGTTTATCTCCTTTCTCTCCCTTTTGGCTAAGTGTGCTTTGCTTCTACTCTACCACTTCGAGAATCCCTTTGCTTTGCCTTTTTTGAGGGGTGGGGAAGAGGGTTGGGACTGCATCTAGTGGTATTAAGGGGTTGGTCTTGGCTTTTTGCTCAGGAGTGACCGTTGGTAGTGTTTAGGGGGGTCTATGTGTGATGCTAGGGATCGAAAACATGTTGGCCACTTGCCTTACATCCTGTGCAAGAATTTGTGAAATTATAGAGCCTACAAGACAAATTCTCAAATTCGCCAGCCCAAGCATCCCTTTTCTTGTCTGCGACCAACTTGCGCCATTTTACATATGCTCCCAGTATCCCAGAGATGGATTGGTGTCATTATCTACAGGACTGGATCTGATTCTTATTGCAGCTATGTATCTTCTCTGTTTTTGTCAGTAGCGCTTAGCCTATTCCTACACAGTGCCGTGTGAGGATCATCAGAAATCATGCTGAAGGGAAAAAGACTATTTTGGAAACGGAAGAAATGTCATCAGTGGTATTATCAGAAGAGATCCTGGGATATGATATGGTAAGCAGGCTTGAAATTCCAGTCATGTTAGCGTCTTTAGTAGCCATGAGCGCTGCTGAGTTTGCCATCAAGAATTATCAGATCAGGACTGGACAGCAGGTAGGGCACTTGCCTTGCACACAGCCAACAACACAGGTTCAATTCCCAGCAGCCCATATGGTCCCCTGAGCCTGCCAGGAGTAGCTCCTGAGCAAAGAACCAGGAGTAAGACCTGACCTCAGCTGAGTGTGACTTCGAAACAAAACAAAAATAAAAGCAAACAGACAAGAAACAAAAAGAATTCCCTAGGGCCAGTGATAGTACAGCTCAGGTAGGGCACTTGCCTTGCAAGCAACTAACCCAGGTATGATTCCCAGCACCCCATATGGTCCCCTGAGCTCCACCAGGAATGATCCCTGAGCACAGAGCCCAGAGTCAACCCTGAGAACTGCTGGGTTTGGCCCCCAAACAAAAATAACTAGTTAGTTCTTGACAAAAGAATTCTCTGTCCAGATAGACTGAGTCTGTCTATCAATTCCCACCAAGGGTTAGCCTTCACATCATTCATGATTGGCCTCTCAGCGCAGAACATTTGGTGGTCCTTTTGTGTGCATATCTGTCGTAGCACTGTGGTCCCATTGTTCATTGATTTGTTCGAGCAGGCACCGGTAACATCTCCATTGTGAGACTTGCTGTTACTGTTTTTGGCATATGGAATACGCCATGGGGAGCTTGCCAGGGCTGCCGTGCATGGGGATACTCTCAATAGCATGCTGGGCTCTCCAAGAGGGATGGAGAAATCGAACCCAGGTGGGTCGCATGCAAGGCAAATGCCCTACCTGCTGTGCTATTGCTCTGCCCGTGTGTGTGCACATCTAGTTTTCCTTAAATCCACCATAAGCTCCTTGGAGCCAGGTGCCCTGCCATATTCTCTCCTGGAATTTGCAATGGCACATCATATGACAGTAACTTTTTGAATGGTACCATATTGAGTTCCCTTCCTCTGTTATTTGAATCAATATCGGGGAGGGGAATCTGGGACACATTCGGTGGTGCTCAGGGCTTGCTCCAGCATTGCTGGAGGACCCCTATGTGGTGAAGATCAAACCCAGGTCTCCGGCTTGCTAACCTTTGAACTATTATTCTGGCCCTAGGGAAAAAAAGTTTTTCGGGTTTGTTTTGAATTTCAGGCCATACCCGGCTGTGCTCAGGACTTACTCCTGGCTCTGTGTTCAAGGATTACTCCTGGCTGGGCTTGGACGACCATATGGGCTACCAGGGATTGAACCCAGTTCTGCTCTGTGCAAGGCAAAAGCCCTACTTATCCAATGTGCTTATCGCTCTGGCCCCACAAATATGTTTTTTGATTTTTGACTCTGTTTCATTCTTGTTTCTATTGTCCAGAGCTGCCTTTTATGATATGGGATTGGTCTCACCCAAACCCCTTCTCTCTTTGGGACTTAGTGTGTCCTTTTGTATACATACAGTGGTTTTACAAGTGTCTCCTTCAGCTCCATCCTATTATTTGTCTTCAACTGTTCTCTTCCCCTCCCCTCCCTTTCCCTCCCCTCCCCTTCCTCCCTCCCTCCCTCCCTCCCTCCCTCCCTCCCTCCCTCCCTCCCTCCCTCCCTCCCTCCCTCCCTCCCTCTCTTCCTTCCTTCCTTCCTTCCTTCCTTCCTTCCTTCCTTCCTTCCTTCCTTCCTTCCTTCCTTCCTTCCTTCCTTCCTCCCTTCCTTCCTCCCTCCCTCCCTCCCTCCCTCCCTCCCTCCCTCCCTCCCTCCCTCCCTTCCTTCCTTCCTTCCTTCCTTCCTTCCTTCCTTCCTTCCTTCCTTCCTTCCTTCCTTCCTTCCTTCCTTCCTTCCTTCCTTCCTTCCTTCCTTCCTTCCTTCCTTCCTTCTTTCCTTCCTTCCTTCGTGGTGGGGGAGTGTCAAACCCAATGATACTCAGGTCACTTCTGGCTGTGCACTCAGGAATTACTCTTGACAGTGTTCGGGTTTAAGGATGCCAGGTATTGAACCCAGGTCAGCTATGTGCAAGGAAAGTGTCCTACTCACTGTACTATCTCTCCAGCCTGTTTTATTGCTTTCTTGGTCCTGTATATTCCCAATTCAATAAAATGAGTATTGGAAGGAAATGAACAAGCACCTTTGTGTGCGTGTGTGTGGGGGTCTTATCTTTGGATCTCTCTCAAGCTACACTCGCCTATTGCTGTTTGCTATTATTTTTGCGTAGCAAGAGACAGGGCCTGTTTTATTTCTACCTTGTGTACCCAACTCACAATGAGCTTTATTCCATTTTCTTCCAAATAGTACTTGAGATTTTCTCCTGTGAAAGTGCCAACATCCTTTTGTTTATTTCCTTTAGTTCTCTGTCCCGAGAGCAGCTCCAGAGTTACAGCCTTGGATTCTTGAGTTGCAGGAGATTGCCTGTTTAACCATGATAAATCCTCAGGAGAAAATGGGGTCTTTTGTTTCTCTTATAATTTTATTTGTTTAAATCTTGACTGCTTATAGTAAATATCCTCTCCAAGATAATTTCATTTCCAAATAATTTGGTATCTGATTTGACGCAGCTTGAATGTTTATTTTGGGGCGATCGTTTTTCTTTTGTAATGAGTTTCCCACAATAGCTTTGTTTAATGTTGTTATAGCTTCTTTTTCTGCCCGCCTTCTAGTAGGATTGTGGTTTTTTTTCTCAGTACTATTAGTTTACTAGTAGTAATTAGCTCTCAAGAAACTCCTCTGTTGGCTTTGGTCTTTGTTTGAAAATATACAAACTAAATTTTTTAATTAAAATTTTTAAACTCCTTTAAGAGCATACGATAGATGTACTACTATATGATTTTGGTAGCATTTAAAGTCTCATGATCCTGTTAAAGTGTTTGCTCCAAGACTCTATGGAAAAATTTACACTAATTTTTTTTCAAGTAAAGCAACTAAGTATGGTCTTCAATGTGTACTGATTCAGGTTTAATTGCTAAATGGGTTTGGCCTAGGGAGAGGAAGGTTCTATTTTCGATCCATAATTTCACACATGTCAAGTTTGAGTTTACATGAGAAACCTAATAATGGCCTGTCTTAAGTTGTTTCCAAGATGCTGTGAGCATTATAATTAGTGATCACGGAAGAAGCACTGACCAAGTCAGGGAAACACATACTAGCTGTATGTGTATGGAAAGGAAATGCTTCATTTCAGAAAGCACTTCTCTCTATAAGCACGGATCAGTAAAAGTCTGTTTCAACTGTTTTAAACGAATTCCAGATGGCAACTGGGATCGATCTCAAGCTTTGGGCCATGTCAGTTTACAATGCCTGGGAGAAGAAAGTTGATGTCAGTCCAACACTGCACAAATTTCTAGTTAGAAAAAGACTAGGACCTATGTATCATCCTTATTGTTAAAAATAAATCAGTCCTTTACTTCAGTCCAAAACCCTATTGGATTTTGTGTGTTACTTTAGACATTTGTTCATAGTATCACTTCATTCCATCAGTCAGTAAAGAAATATTTATGTCATGCCTACTGTTTTTCAGATAATATGTATGCAGCATGATTAATAAAGTAGAATAGGTCTCCACTTTCATGAAACTTATCATCCGGTTTCTCTTGGCAATTAAGGAAATGAAATACTAAGCCATGTAATTTCTTTGAGTCTGAATATCATTATCTTAAAATAGGCATAATGCCTACCTTGGTGAATTTTTTGTGAGAATGAAATGAGCCCATGCTTAAGAAGCACTGGTGTAATATTGGGCATGTAAGACATTATAGAACCTCAACAAATGATAGCTTTTATCGTCATTGTGGTTACTGCAGAGTGTTGGTTTTGGTCAATCTCATTGATTGAAGATCTATTGAAGATCTTCTGGGTGAAGATTCACCATCTGGAATGAATCTCTAGTCATCCCATTGGGTAGGAATAGTTGAAGATAACAAGCTGCAAGGGTTGAACTTTTTCCATATGGGCATTTCAAAACTCAGTTCAAATACATTTGAATGAGAGATAAAACTACATTAAGCATGACATTTTTAGAGCTAACCTTGGGAGTTTAAAGATGACTTTTTCCTCTAGCATTTCTGAAATTATCAAAAGGCCAAGACACAATGAGCAATTCAATTCTCAGCTGCCCAGAGAGAAGAAACACATAGGTGAGGTTGAGTGATTTTAAAATTTGCTCATCTGTGTTAGAATATGTCAAAACAATTCACTTCTTAATTTTAGTCAGTTGAGTGCAGAATAAGTGGTTAAGGTTTGTAAAGGGCATAACAAATGTTTTTTATAAATTAGGGCTATTAGGTATATCATTTTGAAGAGTTTCTGTAAGTACAAAAACAGTCTTGCTATAACTTTGAGAACAGAAGTTCATTGTGACCATTACAAGTTTTGTTTGTTTGCTTTTGACATACACACAGCAGGCTATATTCAGGAGTTACTCCTGGCTCTGTGCTCTAGAATTACTCCTGGTGGTGCTCAGGAGACCTCTTGGAGTGCCAGGGAAAGGCAAGTGCCTTTCCCACTGTCCTATCTCACCAGCTTCAGTTATTTTTCTGAAAAACAGTTATTTTTCTTTATTATCATAAGATAAGAGATTGTAGTGACTACTTTTTATCTGTCTTTGTTCATTTAGGCAGCTAGATCAGAAATACTATATTCTATATGCTTTATAAGCAGGCTGGAGTGATAGTGCAGTGGGTAGGGCGTTTGCCTTGCA
Organism: Sorex araneus; assembly: GCF_027595985.1. Classification (NCBI taxonomy): domain Eukaryota; kingdom Metazoa; phylum Chordata; class Mammalia; order Eulipotyphla; family Soricidae; genus Sorex; species Sorex araneus. The sequence goes on from NC_073313.1 coordinate 82,906,784, forward strand.
AGCGGCTGACCTGGGCTCGATTTCTTCATCCCTCTCGGAGAGCCCTGCAAGCTTCCGAGAGTATGTCGCCTGCACGGAAGAGCCTGGGAAGCTACCCATGGCGTATTTGATATGTCAAAAACAGTATCAACAAGTCTCACAATGGACGTTACTGGTGCCTGCTCAAGCAAATCAATGAGCAGTGGGATGAGAGTGATACAATAATGTTTTATAAGCAATGGACTTTTACTTCTCACAGTTCTGTAGGCTGAGAACTTGAAATCAAGGCACTGGAAGACTCAGTGTCTTGTGAGAACCTGTTTCTTGGTCATTGATTCTCTGTATCTTCAAGGGCCTCACCAGGAGTAAGGAAGCTCTCTAGAACCTCTTAAAGGCACTGTTACTTTTCATGAGGGTCCAACCCTTATGATCTCCCCAAAGGTCCTCCTTATACACTCAGCATATGAATTTGGTAGAATGCAGACATGCAACCCACAGCATTTTAATTTTCTTATCTGGGAGTCCAGAATTAAGTCGTACATGTAATAATTTCTGCTTGGTTATGTGTTCTTGCATTTATTTTATTCCACTAAATTGATACGGGGATCATGATCTCCATTTTATATCTTCTTATAGATGGAGAAATGTAGGTACTTGCTGAAGATTCCAATGTTTTTATTTATTTATTTAATAATTTCATTTTATATTTTGGGTCACACCAGCAGTGTTCAGGACTTACTCCTGATCCTGGGCTCAGGAATCACTTCTGGTGGGCTTGGGAGACCATCTGGGATGCCAGGGATTGAACCCAGATCTGCTGCATGCAAGACAAGTTCCATCCCTGCTGCACTATCACTCCAGCACAAATTCCACTGTTTTTAGAGACAGAAAATAGAACCAGAAACATTTTTTATCTTTTTTTCATAGCACTTGACCAACTACCTTGTGCTCTTTTAATCATATTTACATGGACATGCTAGTACCAAAATCCTTTAAATGCAGATGATAGATCATTAAGTTGAAGACTCATCAAATGGTATCTCTGTCCAGGTTCAGCTGCAGAGATTTTTGCCTTGCATATGTGATGCCCGGGGTTTAGTCCCTGGCACTGCCAAAAATATATTCATCTCTAAAGAGATGACTATTGTAGGACCATGAAGATGACAGAATTTAAAAAACCCAGCCAAGAATAGTGTTGTGACTAGCAATGGAATGAAAGCTGTGATAATTGCACAGATTCCAAAATGCTGTTAAGTGGGACTGCTAGTCCTCTTTCCAAATGGGGAGTACAGTTATAGGGTTTGTGGGTATTTGTGCTTTCAATGTACCTTTGTCTCTAAATGGCTCTTTGAGCTCCTGCGTCTTGCCTCCCACAGTTCCAATCCAAGACTCAGAGCTCACACTGCTTCTCCCCATTCCACCCACAACCACCCCCAGGATGCAATTCACAAACAATATACCATTTTAGATGAGTTGTTTTTGAGGAACAAAGGGTCCAGATTTTGATTATTTATGCAGTCTGATGACTTTCATCAGGGACTGTTCTGCTCTGTTTGATTTCCCGCTATCTATCTACTTTTTATCTTTGTAAACTTATGATTCACAGTCTGTGTAGGATTGGAGATGGGGTGATAGATGAAAATAGTTTTGTTTTTGTTTGTTTTGGGTCATATCTGGTGATGCTCAGGGATTATTCCTGGCTCTGAGCTCAGGAATCACTCCTGGAAGTGCTCAGGGATCCATATGGGATACCAGGGGTGCTGGGGACGGAACCTGGGTTGACTATGTGCAAGGCAAATTACCTACCTGCTGTACTATTGCTGTGGCCCCAACAGTTTTGTTTTCTATCTTCCAGCACTTGCAAGTGAAAGAATTAAACTAGGGAAGGCTTGATATTCTTGGCTATGGTGTGTTGGGAGACAAGAGTTCAATTATCCGTGCTTATGCTGTCCCCACAAACTACAAAATATTGGCAACTGGCTCTAAATGAAAAACAAGTAAATCTTGAGTTGAAATCACTTGGTGTCTGCAGGATTGGAGGCTAGATCTAGGACAGGCAGCAGAACTTGGAACATCAACTGTGTTGTGTGTTGGAACTCAATGCCAATTTAATCAGAACTCTGACACTTAAGTGAGTAAACTGAGTGTGGCATCTATTTCTCCTTTTACTGAATGGCTCTCTGTATCGTATACTGTAGGTCCCTAGGCTCATTAATTGATGACAGAATAGGAGAAGATGTTGACCACTACAAACTCATAAAAGAGGACTATCCACTTCTTTTTTTTTTCGTTTTGGGTCACACCTAGTGATGCATAGAGGTTACTCTTGGCTCATGCACTCAGAAATTACTCCTGGTGGTGCTTGGGGGACCATATGGAATGCTGGGAATCGAACCCTAGTCGACCACGTGCAAGGCAAATGCCCTATCTGTTGTGCTATTGCTCCAACCCCTATGTACTTCTTTGTAATGATTTAGATCATGGAAGTCATCCTTGGAAATGTGATAAATTTCGATGAATGGATAACGATGCACATTGATCAGAATGAAGCTTGAGCTTTAGTTTGCATCTGGTTCAAGGATTTTTGTTTTGTTTTGTTTTGGGGTCATACCCGGCGATGCACAGGGGTTACTCCTGGCTCTGCACTCAGCAGTTATTCCTGCCGGTGCTCAGGGGACCATATGGAATGCTGGGAATCGAAGCCAGGTCGGCCACATGCAAGCCAAACGCCCTACCCGCTGTGCTATCGCTCCAGCCCTCAAGGATTTTTTTTAAGACTTGCACTTTACTTAATTTGAGTGTATGTGTGGGAGAAGCCCACACTCCACTTGCTCTGGAGCTCCTGGCTCTGGAACTCAGGGATCACTCCCAGTGGGCTTAAGGGGCCAGGTGTGGTGCTGGGGATTGAACTCAGGTCAGCCTCATGCAAGACAAATGCCTTATCCACTGTACTATCTGTCCTGCTCTCCAAGGATGTTTTGATCAAGTATTGTGTATTCCAAACCTTGGTTGAGGCCTGAGGAGATAGTACAGGGGTAAAAGCGCTTGAAGACCTATGTGGAAGGCCCAGGTTTGATTCTTGGCACTGAATATGGTTCCTTGAGCCCCACCGGGAGTGATCCTAGAGCACAGATCAAGGAGTAAGCCTTGAGCACTGCTAGGTGAGTACCCCCATAAAACCAAACCAAAACTACATTTGAAAAAAAAGAAAAAAAATGAAAGAGATACTAAGCAGTAAAATTTGGTGGAAAGGGATTAGATTAGACTGAGAAGGACCACAAACTACTTTTATAGCTAATTTTTTTCTTTTGTGATTGATGCATAATTTAAACCTATGTAAATAAGGAAATTGAAACCATTTAATTGTAGCACTGTCGTCCCGTTGTTCATCGATTTGCTCAAACGGGCACCGGTAACGTCTCATTGTGAGACTTGTTTTTACTGTTTTTGGCATATGGAGTACGCCATGGGTAGCTTGCCAGGCTCTGTTGTGTGGGCGGGATACTCTGAGTAGCTTGCCGGGCTCTCCGAGATGGACGGAGGAATCAAACCCAGGTGGACAAAACCACTTAAAACAATATAATAAAATGCCAATTCTCATTTACATAAGTAAATTTTAAACTATGGAATCTAAAGCATATGCAATAAATTTATACTTTTATCTTATTATGGTAATAATCCTGCCTTACATGTCATTAATAAAAAATTAAAAAATTCTGTGCTAATATGTTTCGGAGTTTACTTGAAATAGATAAGGTCTACTATTTCCCCCCTGTGCTTTATTTAAACATTCTTGTTTAGAAATTTGTTCATGAGATTTGTTATAGGAATTCAATATTCCAAAACCAATCCCTCACCACTGTCACCTTCCCTCCATCATTATCTACAATTTTCCAACTACCCCCTCAAGCGTACCCCCGTATCAAGCTCACAATAATTGATTTCATATTGCTTTTGCCAACACATTGCTAATGGAAGGATCACAAAATATTACCCTAGAAAATTAGTTAGAAAATTGTTCTATCTCATCATGGAGTTATTAAGTCCTTGTATAAGAGACTACTAAAATGTAGTTACAAGTTAAGCCGTCTGTGTTAATGTCTTGTTATTTGATTGGTTGCCTTCTACGTTACATCCCATCCAATCTGGTGTATTACTACTGGATTATCAATGCTGTAGAGTTTAGGTATTAATGGCTGTGCACTTTAGGAAGTCCAAAATTTTTGACTGGGTGGTACAAATGGAGTTAAATTTTGAACTGGATGGCAGCTCTGGGGTGTGGACATGACTGCTGAGGCATCTGGAAGTACCGGGAGGTGGGGGTGGTAGCCCATTTCAATTCTGAGAAAGCCTGGAAACTATAGTCACAGAGACCCGAATACCTGAGTTTGGGGAAGGTTAATTTCATGGGAAGGCTCGGTCTTGAGACAACGAAGTCTGATCAGAGACATGGTGGCAACTTTGGAGTTTGGGAGTGAGTGACTGTGTCAGGGCTTTGTTTGGGCAGGCCCCCTCCATAGTGCTGCAGATATCTCAGCCATGAATGGGTGTCTGAAAAAAATTTGCGGCCAGCTGATCTTTTTTGAGATTTATTTTTGAGTCTCTGGTGCAAGGCTGGTAGATGAGTATAGCCAAGTTTTTGTTCACACTCCCCCAAATCAGTTTTCTCCCCCTCTGCTTTGTTGAAAATGTAAGAGTATATGAGAACAGATTTTATATGAAGAGATATTAGTGTTCCCAATGGACCACACTATTAGCTTATAACACAGGATCAGGTTTTTTTTAAACATTTTTATTTTATTGAATCACCGTGAGATATAGTAACAAGCGTTCATGTTTGAGTTACAATCACACAGTGATCAAACACCCATCCCTCCACCATTGCACACTCCCCACCAAGTGTTGGAGAGGCTTATTCTTGTCGTGAATCTCTTTTTCTTTTAATTTTTAAAATTTTATTGAATCACCATGAGATAGTTACAAGCTTTCATGTTTGGGTTACAATCTCACAATGATCAAACACCTATCCCTCCACCAGTGCACATTCCCCACCACCAGTGTCCTGGGTATACATCCCCCTTTCCCCACCCTCCCCCTGCCTCTAAGGCAGACAATATTCCTCATACTCTCTCTCTAATTTTGGGCATTATAGCTTGCAACACAGACACTGAGAGGTCATCATGTTTGGTCCATTATCTACTTTCGGCATGCATCTCCCATCACAACTGGTTTCTCCAGCCATCGTTTTCTTAGTGATCCCTTCTCTATTCCAGCTGCCTTCTTCCCTCTGCTCATAAAGCAGTCTTCCAGCTATGGGGCAATCCCTCTGGCCCTTGTATCTACCGTCCTTTGGTGTCAGCCTCATGTGATGCTACCCTACACTCCACAAATGAGTGCAGTAAGGGATCAGTTTTACCAGTCAAGCTCTTGATATGTGTTAGAAACTTGCCAGGTATTGTTTGATTTAACTCACAACCACCCTGAGATAGCAAAGTCAGGTAACTGAACTCAGCTCACTTAAATAAGTCAAATACAAACCCAGTTCTTTTTTTGTCACACTCATAAGTGCTCAGAACTTACTCCTGTCTCTGTTCTCAGGAATCACTCCTGATGGGGCCTTACCTGCTGTACTATTTTTTTTTGCTTTTTGGGTCACACCCAGCGATGCTCAGGGGTTACTCCTGGCTTTGCACTCAGGAATTGCTCCTGGCAGTGCTTGGGGGACCATATGGGATGCCGGGGATCGAACCGGGTCGGCCGCTTGCAAGGCAAACGCCCTACCCGCTGTGCTATCACTCCGGCCCCTCCTGCTGTACTATCTTTCTGGCTCCATTGAACCCAATTCTTTCTGGGGCCCAAGACTATGTTCTTTCTAAAGTGCACAAAGGATATAAAGGAATGAACCCAGGCTCTTGCATACAAGCATGTGTACATGCTCTCTGTCCCAGGGCATGTGATATTTATGTAATAATACAGTAGTTGGAAAATGAATTTAGAAAGGATGGACATATTTCTTGAAATTATTTTTAAATTTTAAAATGAATTATAATGATTATAATATAGGACATATGTTTACAATAATGTTTTTGATGTATACAGTTACTTCACCTTACAGCAACCTAAGTGCCTCATGTCTTTATGGCAAAGATTGTTTTTTAGCTTCTTGGACCACACTCAGCAGTGCTTAGGCTTACTCATGACTCTGTGCTCAGGGATAAGTCCTGCTGGTGCTCAGGACACTATGAGTAGTGCAGGGTATCAAACCTGGGTCAGCTATGTGCAAGGCAAATGCTTTGTTCCCTGTACAATTTCTCCAGCCCCATGATAAAGTCTTATTTATTTATTTATTTATTTATTATTTTTTAAATTTTATTGAATCACCGTGAGATAGTTACAAGTTTCCTGTTTGATAAAGTCTTTTAAAAATTTTTTTGAGCCAATGTAGTGCTCAGGGCTTACCCCTGATTTGGAGATTAGGAATCATTACTTGTGGGGCTGGGGTACTATATAGTGTTCTAATAGTTTTCTGTCATCACTATCACTGTAATCCCATTGTTTATCGATTTCCTCGAGCAGGAGCCAGTAAGGTATCCATTCGACCCAGCCCTGAGATTTTAGCAACCTCCCCCTACTTGTTTTTTTCCCCAAATGAGTAATTGGAGGCTCTTCTAAGGGGCAGGGAAATGAGACCTATTATTGCTACTGTATTTGGCATATCAGAGATGCATGGGAGCTTGCCAGGCTCTTCTGTGCAGGCAGGATATTAAAAGCTTAAAAGCAGTTCTTGGTGGGAATGCCGACTGGTTCAGCCCTTTTGGAAAACAATATGGACGATTCTCAAAAAATTAGAAATTGAGCTTACATTTGACCCAGCAATACCACTCCTGGGAATATATCCCGGATAGGCAAAAAGGTGTAGCAGAAATGATATCTGCATTTGTATGTTCATTGCAGCACTGTTTACAATAGCCAAAATCTGGAAAAAACCAGCCTGCCGAAAACCAGATGGCTGGTTAGAGAAACTTTGGTACATCTACACAATGGAATACTATGCAGCTGTTAGAAAAGATTAAGTCATGAAATTTGCATATAAGTGGATCAACATGGAAAGTATCATGTTGAGTGAAATGAGTCAGAAAGAAAGAGACAGACATAGATCGCACTCATATGTGGAATATAAAGTAGCAGAATGGGACACTACACCGAAGAGTAGTAAAGATAAGAACCAGGAGGTCTGCCCCAAGGCTTGGAAACTGGCCTCACATGCTGGAGGAAAAGACATTAGAGATAGAGAAGGGAACACCTAATAGAGAATGTTGGGAGGACCCACTCGTGTTGAAAGCTGCATACCAAAAGTAGACTATAGACCGAACATGATGACCACTCAATACCTCTATTGCAAACTACAATATCCCACAGGAGAGAGAACAAAAGCGAATGCTCTGCTGCAGAGGCAGGGTGGGGTGTTGGGGGTTGGGGTGGTGGTGGTGGGAGGGATACTGGTAACATTGGTGGTGGAGAATGGGACTGGTGGAGGAATGTAAACCAAATGCAAGCATGAAAGTTCATAAGTTTGTAACTGTACCTCACAGTGATTCACTAATAATTTTTTTTTAAAAAAAGCTTAAAAGCAAGGTCTTCAGGATGTAGTTCAACAGCAGAGCACTTGCCTTGCATGTGAGAGGCCCTGTGTTAAATATTCAACACCAAGAACAACTGTCACTGTCACTGTCATCCCATTGCTCACGATTTGCTTGAGCAGGCACCAGCAACGTCACCATTGTGAGACTTGTTACAGTTTTTCGCATATTGAATACGCCACAGGGATCTTGCCAGGTTCTGCTGTGTGGGCGAGATACTCTGGGTAGCTTGCCAGGCTCTCCGAGAGGGACGAAGGAATCGAACCCAGGTCGGCTGTGTGCAAGGCAAACGCCCTCCCCGCTGTGCTATCACTCCAGTCCACGGAAAACAACAACAACAAAACTTTAAATGTTAGGCTGGAGCGATAGCACAGTGGGTGCTATTGCATGCAGCCGTCCCAGGTTCAATTCCCAGCATCCCGTATATTCCCCCGAGCACTGCCAGGAGTAATTGCTGAGTGCATGAGCCAGGAGTAATCCCTGTGCAAAACCGGATGTGACCCAAAAAGAAAAAAAAAACCCTTAAAAGTTAACAATTATAGCTTTTCTTCCCTGCCATGCTGCACGCCCTCCCCCAAGCCTACTCTCATTATTAAGGTATATTCTTACCCTTTTACTGATTCTCAGCGACTTCACATAGATTTCAAGACAACTAAGTTTCATTATGTGATTTTCTCCCTTTCCTTTCCAGAATTATATTTTTTTCTAGTTCTCTCACCTTACTTATTCAAGATCCACTATTTTCAAAGACGTCATTTAATCCCCATTCCTGAATCAAAATCCAATCACTCTATCTCTGTATCACTGTCATCCCGTTGCTCATGGATTTGCTCGAGTGAGCACCAGTAACATCTCCATTGTGAGACTTGTTGTTACTATTTTGGCATCTCAAATACGACATGGGTAGCTTGCCAGGCTCTGCCGTGTGGGCGAGATACTCTTGGTAGCTTGCCGGGCTCTCGAGAGGGGAGGAGGAACCCAACGTGGGTCTGTTGAGTGCAAGGAAAACGCCCTACCTGCTGTGCTAACCCTCCAGCCCTACCTATTTATAACCATGTAATAATTCTTCCCACTTCTTTGCTACTTTATACCAATCCGAATACTGTCCTGAAAAATGTCTGCAATTGAATATTACATTCTGCTGATGGCTATTTTAAAAGAATACTCAGAAAAAATTAGGTCAAATTGTGTGTTCTAGTAAAGCGTAACAATTAATTGTTAATTCTTAATAGTTTTCTAGTCTTTATATTTCTAGTTATTCCTTTGAACCACTTCTAGATTAATTTTCATGAAATATCCTTTTCATTATATCTAAATCTAGCACTAGCACTATCGTCCCATTGTTCATTGATTTGCTTGAGTGGGCACCAGTAATGTCTCCCTTGTGAGACTTGTTACTGTTTTTGACATATCAAATACGCCATGGGTAGCTTTCCAGGCTCTGCTGTGCAGGCAAGATACTCTCCGTAGCTCTGAGAGGGTTGCCCGGGACAGCCAAGTGCAAGGCAAATGCCGTACCCGCTGTGCTATTGCTTCAGTCCTATATATGCAGTGGAATTGGATCCTGATAGGCTACAGGTTAGGCAAACTCCCTACCCACTGTACCACCAGTCTGGTCCCTAAATAAAAATTTTAGAGGATATTATAAAATCATATATTACATCTTTCTTCAAATGCTAAATCAATTGTAAGTTGACATTTTGGGTTTTGTGATGTCCAAAGGTGTTTTTTTTTGAGGGGGGGTTAGGTACTCCTCTGGTAGTGCTCAGTGACTCTGTTTCTATGCTCAGGAATGACCCCTGGCGGTGCTCGGGAATCATGTGCAATGCTGGGGATGCAAATACATCCTAGTAGTTTGCCACAAGTGTGTGGGGGATGATGGGCAGTTAGGATAGAGAAGGGATCACTATGGCAATAATGTTGGAATAATAATAGTGGTTGGAAATGATTGTTTTGGACAGGAAATGAATGCTGAAAAGAGGTAAAGGATACACATGATAATCTTTAATCTTTTAGTACCTGTACTTCAAAGCATAATGCCCAAAATGAAAGGGAGAGAGTGAGAGAAAAGCAAACTGTCTGCCATAGAGGCAGGCTGAGGGCAGGGGATGGGAGGGAAACTGGGGACATTGGTGGTGGAAAATGTACACTGGTGATGGGACAGGTGTTGGAATATTATATGACTAAACCCCAATCATGAACAGTTTTGTAATTGTGTATCTCACTGTGATTCAGTTACAAAATAAAGAAATTTAAATTAAAAAGAAACATATCCTATTGTCTCTCCAACTGTAACGGATCTTAATGAGAAAATAAGGAGTTATTATTCATGTGTGGATAGAGCCTTCTGTTAGGAGGTGGTTGACCTGAGTTCTAACTTGTTTTTCCATGAACATGTTCCATGACCTTGTTCTAGTCAGAGAATTTCACTTAAATGTGATGTCATTTTCTATAAGTGAGTTGACCAAAATGGTTTCCAAAGCTCCTCCCAGTTCTATAAATCCCTACAAGAAGCATGCCAAATGACTTATAGTCTTACAATACTCATATGGTTCCATGCTATAATTTTCATATTTTTCTGTAGAAGTTTTCTCTTTGAGTCAGTTTGTATACAGAGTTCATGTGATTGATAATAAAATATCCTTGGTTGACACAAGGTAGGTGCAATAAATATGTATTTATTTGTGTATCAGATAAAGTAAATCTGCTGACATCTGTAATATCGCCGAGTGAGAAATTTATGAAGTTACTATACTCCTTTGAAATAGTTCTCCATTTTCTAGATATTTTCCTGTTCTGCATTGAATCTGAGGATGCATGTTGAAAGCCATTGTTGTTTCAGTGCTAATATTTGCAGTAAAGTGAGTTTCTCATTGGTAGGAATAATTCTCTTTTTTCTTTTTCGTTTTAAGTTTTTGGGTCACATCCAGCAATGCTCAGGAGTTATTCCTGGCTCTGTGTATAGGAATCACTCCGGGCCATGCTCAGGCGATCATATGGGATGTTGGGGATTGAACCCAGGTCAGCCGTATGAAAGGCAAGTCAGTGCCTTACCTCCTTTACCATGACACCAGCCCCACATTCAGTTCTTTGTTAGGCTTCCTGGCAGAGCCAGCTGCAATATCTTCTGTGCCTTGCATACTGGGTTTTGGCTGTGCCCTTGCCTTGTCAGTGGGAGGCCTGGAGAGTTAATATGCTGTGTTGCCTAAAGGTATAAAAGCACAAATTATTTCTGCAATCAGAAATCATCAGAAAGAATTTATTACAAATTATAACAGAGTGAAAAACAGACAGGAAGAGGAGATATTTATCTTTGTTTGCTCTTTGTTTCAAGGGCTCACTAATCTTTAGCAGTCTTGGAAGAAGGAGGAAAAGAAAGCCCTTTCCAAATGAATGTGTTCAAATTTCATCTTATTGTCTCGCCCATGCATAGGTTTTATTTTTTCCTTTCCTGACTAGCTCAAGGACAGGGAGTTTTCTTCTTTTTCTCTTTAAAGATATGTTGTAGGGGAATCCGGGCACATCTAAGAGTGTGAATTTTATCTACATCCATCTGGATTATTTAGAAAGAGGAAAGCACTCTATAAACATTCTCTTTTATTTTTTAAAATCAGATCTTGGATCTTCTGACAAGTTGCTTGTGACTGACCTTTGCAGTTGTTAGAATGTTGGTGTTAAAAAAAGAGACTGTTTCCAAATCTGGAAACCTGTGTTTTTCCACCACTTTAGGGTTTCTTATCAGATTGCTTTCAGGAAGTTGGCTTTCAGTAAGGATGATGTTGGAACTCGCATCGACATTTCGGGAGAGTACCAGTGATTTCTGGATGATCACAGTACATTGACTTTCAGTAACAATGCTCTCTGAGTCTACATATGGTTTTCTGGCTGGTCCCAGGGAGTGATGTGAAGTGTATATCCTAGATGTCTTAGCTATGTTTCAAGAGAGAAGAGGAGTCTCATTTGCTATTTCCAAGAGTCCATGGTACCTATCTAGGAAAACAGCCTCGGGACAGTCAGATGAATATCTGCTGAGTACTAATGAGGTCAAGTACCAGGAAAGTCGAAGGCCTCCAACTTGTGGAAGAGTTGGCAGGAATTCTAATGGACACTCACTACTTGTGGAACAGAAAAGATAGAATGGTTTTCTTTGTGTTTCCATTTGAATAGGTGTCGGGAGAAAGTGGTGATAACAGTCAGTAACAGAGTCATTGCCTCTCATCTTGGCTACCCTGACAGGGGGCAACTTTCCAAACATTGAGGCAGTCCAGAAGGCAGCAGATTGGAGGCTCCACCCATTGGTGCCTTGATTGATGATTCTAGAACCTATATTCCCACCAATGGTATAGTGAGAGGATGTGGTTATTTTGGTTTGATTTTGTTTGGAGAACTTATCCAATGGTGCGCAGGGTTTCCTCCTGACGCTACACTCAGAGATCATTCTTGGCAGAACTCGGGGACCATATATGGTGCCAGAGATTGAACCCAGGTCGTGTATATAGGAGGTAAGTGCCTTCCCTGCTGTACTTTCTCTCCAGCCCCCAGGATGTTATTTTTAAGAAAATCTTTCCCTTGGTTTTGGGGACACACACTTTGGTGCTCAGGGCTTAGCCCTGCCCCTGTGCACAAGGCTTACTCCTGATGGGCTCCCAGGACCATATGGGATACCAGAGATCAAACCTAGGTCAGCCATGTGCCAGGCAAGCACCCTACCTGCTCCTACCCCAGGATGTGATCTTTTTGATTTCGTGCCATATCCAGTCCTGAGTAAGTTCAGCATCTTCAGTCTGTGCGCTTATGTTTCCTGCCTTCTTTGCCTGCTCAGAAAAGAGCACAGTGTTGGCAGCCTTCCGTTTCCCATGCTTGTGAGAATCTCAGGGCTGGAAGAACTCTTAAAAGTCATCTACTCCACCCACCCACCCTCATCTGATGCACCAGCTGCTTCAACAACTAAGTTGCTGTCCTTGCCTATGCATGAGCTTTTGGAAACGGGCACTTGGAATCCATTCTGTATGCCGAGTTGCATTTTTCTCCCCAATTGCTCCTATCCAGCAGTGCTAGATGAACTTCTTGGAACCACAGTTCATTGGTTCTGAATTCCGCCAGCCCTTCGGAGGTTCTGTGTGTCATCTAGTCTCTCTCTTCTTGGTCAAGATCAGCTTCTTTCAAGTGCCCTCTAATGCAGTGTAAATGAAGCCAGGGGAATAAATGGATGCTTTACAGATCCTGTTCCATCACGTTCTAGTTGGTTAACCTGAATAAGCCCAAGGGCCGAGGGCTGAAGAGGGCTAGTACTACTTTTCTGCTGATGTGGCTTTTACTTTCCCTCTCCCTTTCAAACTCTCTGAATAAAGTAAACCCCACTCTTCCAGATTCCTAAGTGATTGAGATGTGGTTCCATTTACAATGATGCCTTTCTTCCTCTGGTTTTCTTTGATTCAGCCATGCAATACAAGATTTCGTGGGTTCTGTTGAGGGTCGCATTTTACTGGACATGCCTCTAAGCCAGTGTTTCTCAAGCTTTTTCAGACGTTGGTCCCCACCCCCCCTTCTGATCTTGTTTCCTTTCTGTGCCTACCCACCTTGTCCTACCCATGGGCCATGGTCTTGTTCCATGCCCTTTCATTGATGCAATTTCCACCTATGGCCCCTTAAATTATCCTGGGGTTCCAAAGAGAGGACAATAGGACCCCCAGAAAACGCTACTCTAAAAAAAACACTGCTCTAAAAAAACGCTGCTCTAAACTACCTGTGCCCATATTCTTTCTAAATGCCTTGACTGTGTTTGTGAAGATAGTTGTGTTAGCCCAAGCCAAGACCTTCCATTTATTCCTACTTTGTTTCATATGCTTAGAAATCACATTCCAAGACCTTTCATTTATTCCTACTTTGTTTCATATGCTTAGAAAGCACAGTAGCATGTTGAGACTATTTAGAATGGATGAGATGGATTCAGCCACCAGCCAGCACATCTCTGTTGCTTTCAGCTGTGTGCTTGAGTCTTTGTAGCAGCTGATGGATGGTTGTTGATTTATCTTTTCTTAGGTTTAGAGGCTATACAGGGTGGTGCTCATAGAATGCTCCTGGCTCTGTGCTCAAAGGTCACTTTTGGTGGTGCTTAGGGGACTCTGTGGTGCCAGATATCGGCCCTGGACCAGCCGCATGCATGGCATACGCCTTACCCTCTGTCCTGTCTCACAGAACACCCCCACCCATCGTTGAAAACTTTGGTTTTCAGAGTCTTCACTAACAGAGAGCTAGTATGGTGTGGAATACAAGTTCTTCTGTCTGCTGCCCATCCAATTAGTTTAGCAAGAGAGTGTATAGCTAATTCCCACTTCTCTGCAAATGAAATCTTCAAGTACCAAATCAGCAGAAGGCAAAGTATTGCCCCTATTGAGCCTGAGGATGGAACAAAGATGATGAGCTCATTGCAGTCCAAGCAAAATTCTCTTGCTAGGCCACATGTCTAGCAAGAGATAGAAGGTTGATGTAAACAGAACTTATCTTTATTGTGATCTGTTTTTGTTTGTTTGGTTGGTTTTGGTTCATACCTGGCCGTGCTCAGGGTTTACTCATAACTCTACACTCAGTGATCACTCCTGGTAGGCTCAGGGAATCATATAGAGTGCTTGGAATTGAGCCTGCATTGGCCATATGCTAGCCAAATGCTTTACACATGGTACTATAGATCCATTCCCTATTGCGATTTGTTTTAAGGAAAAATGTTGGCCTCTATTGTTACGTATGCATTAGGCAGAGCAATGCTCCAGTTACTCAGATAATGAGCTAATTGTCTCCACTGTTGGTCAAGATCATAAGACTCGGGTTTCGCCTTCATTATATCCTACAAACAAATCATATCACATGAGCTTGTACTAAGAATCCAATTTAAGGTGGCTGGTTATATAGCTCAATGGTTAGAGGCATGTTTTTGAATGCAGGAGGTACAGGTTTATTTATTTATTTATTTGTTTAAATACTGGCAGTTTATTTTTATTTTTATTTTTTTAATTTTTTTTGAATCACGGTGAGATAGTTATAAGCTTTCATCTTTGGGTTACAATCTCACAATGATCAAACACCTATCCCTCCACCACTGCACATTCCCCACCACCAATATCCCGGGTATACCCCCCATTTCCCACCCTCCACCTGCCTCTAAGGCAGACAATATTCCCCATATTCTCTCTCTACTTTTGGACATTATAGCTTGCAACACAGACACTGAGAGGTCATCATGTTTGGTCCATTATCTACTTTCGGCATGCATCTCCCATCACAACTGGTTCCTCCAGCCTTCATTTTCTTAGTGATTCCTTCTCTATTCCATCTGCCTTCTCCCCTCCACTCATGAAGCAGGCTTCCAGCTATGGGGCAATCCCCCTGGCCCTTGTATCTACCGTCCTTTGGTGTCAGCCTCATGTGATGCTACCCTACATTCCACAAGTGAGTGCAGTCAGCAGGAGGTACAGGTATAGTCCCAGGCACTGCATTTGGTCCCCTGAGCACCACTAGTAGTTACCCTATGCAACAAGCTGGAAGTAACCCCTCAATTACTTACAACTTTGGGTGATTATAATGAAGAATCCTGCAAATACCATTCTGAGGACTTATTTATTAGGTATTGCTTGAGAATAACATCTTTCACTGAAGTGAAATGAACAGATAATAGAAATGTTTTTCTTCCAAAGGTAAAATGTGCAGTTTGGGAATCTTAAGCTGTAAAGCAGGTATCAGCAAACTGTAGCTGGTGAGTCATAGCTGTACTGTTTCTTGTGTTTCTATGACGCAAAAGCTGAAATAGGTTTTATTTTGATGGGGATATATCTGGTGGTGTTCAGGGGGCTACTCCATAGTAGGGATTTGGGATTGTTTCCAGTGGTGCCTGGGGGATTGTGCCATGATGGGTTTCTGACGTAGTTCAGCAGTATGAAAGCCAACCACCTTAACCCCTATCTCTCTGACCGTTACATTAACATTCAATTGGGAAATGACTATTATAGAGGTTTGTTTATCTATATAACTCGTATCTTCAGGAATAATCAGAGATTAATAGTAATTCACTAAATAGTTTTCTGTATATAACGTACATGTTTGTAACTCTAATTAGTCAATTGCATGACATTGCTTATATTATGATTATATGATTTCTTTATAATTTATATTTATTTTCTTCCACAATCTTATCTTGGAATTCTCTGACTGTTGGTATAGTGCCCAGAACATTTCAGTAGTTTATCTGAGATGTGAAGACAACACTTTCTGTTGTTTTTGTTTGTTTGTTTTACTAATATTCAAGTACGGTGCCTTGCATAGTGGACGATGTCTGTTAAATGCGTATTGAATTGAGTTAAACTGATTAACAAAACAACCTTGACATATTGGTTTTTAGATCACACCCAACAATGCTCAAGGTAATTCTTGACTCTTCACTTAGGAATTACTTCTGGCCGTGCTCAGGGAATCACACAAGATGCCAGAATTCAATGTAGGTTGGCTGTGTGCAAGGCAAGCACCCTTGTACCATTTCTCCAATCCCTTCATTTTTATTATATTTAGTTTTAATGCTGTTTGACACAGGTACATGGGTATTGATTCCACTTTTGGAATATCAGTGTTTATGAGGGGCTACAGTGCTAAAGAGTAGTTGGTTGAGGGGCAGAGAGATAATACTGTGGACAAGGCATTTCCCTATCATGTTCCTGGCCTGGGTTTAATCCTTTGACCCCATATATTTCCCCAAGCCCCCCAAGAGTGCTCCCTTAGTGTAGCCAGGGGGAAGCCTGAAGATAGCCAGGTGTGGCCCTCAAACAAGCAAAAAGTAGTGAGTTGGCTGCTGGGGCCAGAGAGAGAGAGAAAGAGAATGAGAGAGAGTATAGGGAATTAGGAAATTGCCTTACACACAACTGACCCCATAATTGTGTATGGTTTCAGGGGCCTCCAGGAGTGCTCACTGAGCACACAACCAAGAGTAAGCTCTGAGAACTGTAAGACTCCAAAATTGAAAGAGAGAGAAAGAGATCATGAACTGTCCTTAAACATCATCATTGAGAAATCAAGATCCTGAGTACGGAAGGATCACAGAATGTGCAGTAAAAAGGGAGATCTGAGAGAGCTTGCTTTCTAGAGTAGGGATTCTTTTTCTTTGCTTTTTGGGTCACACCCGGCGATGCACAGGGGTTACTCCTAGCTCTGCACTCAGGAATCACTCCTGGCAGTGCTCAGGGGACCATATGGGATGCTGGGAATCGAACCGGGGTCGGCCACGTGCAGGGCAAACGCCCTACCCGTTGTGCTATCATTTCAGCTCCTAGAGTAGGGATTCTTTTGCTTTGGGGTCATACCCAGCAGTGTTCAGGGGTTATTCCTAGCTCTGCACTTAGTGATCACTCCTGGCAGTCCTCAAGGGACTATATGGGATGCCAGGAACCAAAGCCAGGTCAGCCGCTTGCAAGACAAGTGCTTCACCTACTGTGCTATCTTTCTGGCCCTAGAGTAGGGATTCTTATACTGATGAGAATCCATGGTTTTCCTGGAAAAAATCTTTGTGTCTATACACTGGGGGTGGAGGTGGAGGGTGGGTCACACCCTGTAATGCTCAGAGGTTACTTCTACATTATGCTCAGAGATCACTCCTGGTGGTGGTTGCGGGACCATGTGCTTGCCGGCTATCAAACTAGAGTTGGCCACATGCAAAGGAAGCACTCTATCCAATGCAGTCTCTCTCTAGTGTTACTGTCTTAGATTTTAGAAATGATCATCAAGGGCTGGAGCAGTAATACAGAGGGTAAGGCACTTGCTTGCTCGAGGCCAACTCGGATGTGATCTCTGGCATCCCATATGGTCCCCTGAACTCTCCAGGAGTCAGTCCTGAGTGGCGAGTCAGGAGTAACCCCTAAGCACTGCTCCAACCCCTCCCAACCCAAATAAGATATCACATCAGTATCTAAATAGCAGGACAGTTCCATGCATGCATGTAGCTACCACTTTTTTGACTTAGGATTAAAATAATCAGGTTTCCTTGATTATTCTTCTTTTGCAGAATTCTCAAATCTTGACATTTTCAGGGAGAATACTCCATGCCTTGAACCTGGACACATAAAGGACACAATGTTTTGGTGGCAATGTGATTTATTTAATGTGATCAATGATTTTTTTTGTTGAGGGGATTGCTTCAGCATTTTGCTTTGAAAGGTTTGGAAATAGAAAGGTAAATATCAAACCAGCTAGCATGCAGGACTTTTGATGGATCAAATAATTATTAAGAGCTTATTTATAAGCTTTTCAGTAGAAAATGGCCCCTTGTTATTTAGAACACGAGGGAAGATGGTGAGAGTCAAGGAGAAGGTGGAAATTCTTCCTGTCCACAGATGCCTCCCCCGCCAAAGGCAAATGCCATTAGCGCTGTGGGGAGTGGAAGTGATCCTGGAAGTCCCCTGCATTGCATGTGCATATAGTCGTCAGCACACAGTGAGACTGTCCTTGTATTCCTGTGTGATGACTCCAATCTGTAGAGAAACAGAATTTACAAGTACCAATTTCCTTTATTTGGGGGGAGGCTCCCAAGTGGTGTTCAAGGGGCCTGGGTGCTGCTCCTGGAAATTCTGGAATTTGTATGTGAGGGTCCAAGGATGTGGTGGTAGGGATTCCCTCGGTCACCCTAGAAGTGTTTAGGGGACTTCAGGGCTGCATGTGGTAGTGCTTTTTGTTACCAGGTGGTGCCTGGGATGAACCAGGGTGAAGCGTATGCATGCCTTGAACCTACATCCCTATCTTATCTCGCTAGTCCCCACATGTCATTTTGTTTTTATTTGGGGGCCTGGCAGTGCTCAGGTCTTTCTCCTGCTAGAGATTGATTGGGGGGGACCATTTTCATTACCAGGTGCTCAAACTGGAGTCAGTGGGATGCAAGGTAAGTGCTTTAACCCCGGTGCTCTCTGGCCCCATCCAATGTCATTTTCTTATAAAAGCATAACTGTCACTTTCACTGTCATCTTGTTGCTCATTGATTTGCTTGAGTGGGAATCAGTAATGTCTCCATTGTGAGACTTGTTGTTACTGATTTTGGCATATTGAATACGCCATGGGGAGCTTGCCAGGCTCTGTCATGCGGGTGAGATACTCTCTGTACCTTGCCGGATTCTCTGAGAGGGATGGAGGAATCGAACCCAGGTCCGCTGCATGCAAGGCAAATGCCCTACCCGCTGTGCTATCGCTCCAGCCCATAGCTAGTAAATATTTGCCTCTCCACTTTTCTAAAGTTTCATTTATTTTATTTAATTTATTTGCTTTCTGGGCCACACCGAGCAATCTTCAGGGTTTATCTTGGCTCTGTGCTCAGGGATCACTGTTATATTCTAACCTGTACATTTAGATAAATTTGGTGGAGCTAGAAATGTTCCAGTGATTGGGTGCCGAATGACTCCAGTCTTTAATGACTGACATAGAAGAACACAGCAGATTTGATCATCCCATGTGTGACAGGGGCCTTACTTGGAAATAGTCACTAGTATTTGAATTCTGTAACAGGGATCCTGTTAGATGCATTGGTCATCAGCCCTACTGTGCGTGAAGTTTGGGTGCTCTTGTATTAATGGGCAAAGGAGGGGGTTGGGAGGAAGGAAGCAGGCAAGTGTGCAAGCATTGTATTCTTCGTCCTCCTCATAGGATTTTCTAGGAAGCAAAAACGCAAATCTCTTTTCTGATTGCTTGGCAAAACAATTAATTAGAGGTGGTAATGAAAAGCTATCATAGCAGCACAATACGTTCGTATTGTGAGTTAGACTTCACATACGTAAGGATTCCTGCTCACAAGCTGTTTGGTGATTAGGGACCCATCTAGTCCACAAGGGAAATAAATAAATACATAGAACCACTGGGTGAAAAATGAACGAGCAGAAGCCAGCCTGCTTCACATTGTGACAAAACCAAAATAGAGCCTCTCTGGTTCCCCCAGAGAGGTAAAAAAAAAACTGTCAGGGAGCATTTGCCGGATGAATCTGGTCACTAGCATGCTGCAGATGAGCTCATCTCTTCAGTCAATATTGGTTGATGTAGTGGACAACTTTTCTCACATGCTATTGTGTTCTTTCCCCTTCAGATAGACAAAATCCCTTAATTTATCAGGTTGAACTTGTCTAAAAAATTTTTTGGGGGAATTGGCGCATCCCAGTGGTGCTCAGCAGCTATTCCTCCCTCTGTCTCAGCAGTGAGTTTTGGTGATGCAGTGCTGGGGATTGAAGCAGGGTAGGCGACATACAAGGCAAGCATCTTATCTTCTGTACTACATTCCCAGCCATAATTTTTCAAGTAATTTGTGTTTGGCATCATATATTCATAACTGGTTTCCTACTTGCTTAATTGTTTTCATCTTCTGTCTTTTAAAACTTTAAGGGGCCAGGTACATCAGATTTATCTTGAGTCTCATCTAATGAGTGTATTATCCATGTCCATCAATTTCATCAGCTTGTTTGATGAAACAGATTAAATGTTTACCCTTTTGTGTGGTAGATTGCAAAGGTAATATGCTGATTTAATAAAATCTCCTGTCTTGGGGACTAGAGTGATAGTATAGTGAGTAGGGCATTTACCTTGCACATGGACCACCTGTGTTCGATCCTGGTACCCCATATGGTCCCTGAGCACTGCTGAGTGTGAACCTCCCCCCTCCCCCAAATCCAATGTCTTATTGAGAAAAAGTAAAGCTGTGTTCATTTTCTATGTTAATGGAACATGACACATAGACCTGGAGCAACAACTGAGTGGACTGGAGCACATGCTTTGTACACAGGAGGCCTGGGTTTGAACATTGGTACCATACTGTCCCCTGAGCATCACAGGGAGGTAAGAAGCCAGTAATAGGTTTGAGCACCACCTGGTGTGGCCCCCAAATTAAGCTAATAAATAAAACAAAATGCATGATCATGAATTTTTTTTCACTCTGAAGTAGGAGCATATTTGGGTATCAGATTAAACTTCAGCACACTTCTATAAATCATCAATATAGGGACTCCCTGTTGTTTATGATAGGTTAACAAGTTGACCATTGCATCCAGCATTCTCTCTATCAGCTCTTTACTCTATGGAGGAGCTCAGTGCCAGAAGGAAGCTGTGTCCACTTCTGACAATGAGCTGCATTGCTAGAAATACATAGCACTGAGCTCCATAGTGCATCACTATATCACTGTATCACTGTCATCCCATTTTTCACAAATTTACTAGAGCGGACGCCAGTAACATCTCCATTCATCCCAGCCCTGAGATTTTAACAGCCTCTCCTTACTCGTCTTTCCCAATAATTGGAGGCTATTTCAGGGTCAGGAGAATGAGACCTATTATTGTTACTGTTTTTGGCATATCAAATATGCCATGGGGAGCTTGTGAGGCTCTGCCATGCAGGCAGGATACTCTCGGTAGCTTGCCGGGCTCTTCAAAAGACATATATATATATATATATATATATATATATATATATATATATTTCCATCTATGATTTTATGGATAATGGGTAAGGAGTGTCTTATGATGTGTTATGCAGTTACAAAGTGGCCGCGCAATACAGGAATATGTTCACTCATGCATGAGGTTCAGCATGAGCATGTGGAAAGCGGCCTGGAGCATGGTGGCAGTTGGGTAGTGGAGGTCTGTTGCTAGGGTTGGGTCCCTTGGGGTGGGGTTGGCTCTCACCCACCCCGCTCTGAGGCACCCTGAGCGGAAACAGCCTCTGGTGCGGAGTCCAATGGCATGGTTATGGAAGCCTCAATTTATGCTCCCTTCCAGGAGAAGCAGCAAGGAGTTCTGGAGGGTGGCCAATGAGATTATCTGGTGCTGGCAGGAGGTGGCTTATGGGTGTGACACCTGGGTGGCCGGAGAACAGGGGAAGCAGGCAGAGGATCTCTGCTCCCGGGTCCAGTTGAGCCCAGGGTCCAAGATCACAAAGATGGCAGAACCATAATGCATATGCATAACATTGCGCTCCATGATGCATATGCATAACACCCAATGCATAGCATTGTACTCTATAATCAGTATCATGCCTGTGATAGAATCCTCCAGAAGGTCACTCAGTGACCCATGGATCCATCTGACTCCATTTGATAACTATGCAATATATTCACAAGATCTAGTGTATCTTCCAGAGAGGAGATGGTGGAGAAGCATTTGGGGGGTTATATGAAGGTCCAAAATACAATGAATAAGTGATATTTATGCTGATTCTAGATATACTATGTACAGTCTTGACTGGGAGAGAAGGAGAAACTCCAGTAAGTGACATCTCAGGGATGTCCCAAAGACTGGAATGCATGCAAGGGCTGGAGTTTGATCTTTGTTACTGCTTGGCTCACAAAACACTACCAGGGAGGTCTCTGTAAGAAAAATACCTTTGTAAGAGGTCTCATTGGAAAGCTTTGGAGAA
Organism: Sorex araneus; assembly: GCF_027595985.1. Classification (NCBI taxonomy): domain Eukaryota; kingdom Metazoa; phylum Chordata; class Mammalia; order Eulipotyphla; family Soricidae; genus Sorex; species Sorex araneus. The sequence continues at coordinate 82,928,819 of NC_073313.1, forward strand.
ATGAACAGTATGGCTCTCCAACTTCTTTAAAAGTCACAGAAGAGGGGCTGGAGTGGTAGCACAGCGAGTAGGGCGTTTGCCTTGCACGCGGCCAACCCGGGTTCAATTTTAAGCATCCAATATGGTCCCCTGAGCACTGCCAGGAGTAAATCCTGAGTGTAGAGCCAGGAGTAACCCCTGTGCATTGCTAGGTGTGACCCAAAAAGCAAAAAAAAAATTCGCAGAAGACTACTAGCCCATTCTATGTGATAAAAAGAACTTTGAGAACCTAAGAGAAATTTTGTGGCACTTAAACAATTTAAGTTCTGAGGGCTGGAAATATAACTCAGTGGGCCGAAGCTCTTGCTTTGCATGCAGGAATCCTGGATTCCAAACCTGTGGAATTTCTACTCACTTGCAATTTTATAATTGTTTTGGGATTTTTACAGATCATCTCTGATAGAAAGAAATCACCACACAGGGGGCAGGGTAATAGCTCAGAGACCTAGTGCACGTGTAGGGGGTGTCCTGGGTGTAATCCACGGCACCACCCGTCCTCCAAACACCACCAGGAGAGACCCTCATATAAAAACCGAACTCAAACCAAAGAAAAGCAATGTGGTTTACGTTCTTATGAGAAAGTGACAATGTCCAGTGTAATCATTTTTATTATTAAGAACAGGGAGCATCTAAGCTGTTTTTTTATTTGCATGAGGTTTTTTGGCCACATTGGTTGTGCTCAGGGATTACTTCTTGCTCTGTGCTCAGGATACTGTATGTGATTCTGGGATTCAAACCAGGGTCAACTACATCCGTAGCTGGCACCTTACCCCCGGTAGTATTTCTCCATGTGTGTTTTATGCCTGCAGGTTTCTATGAGATCTGGCTTCAGTTTTAAGTACTGCCAGAAAAGGGCAGGGTGGCTGTAGAAAGAGCCAATTTCGAGGAGTGGGAGGAGGGTGAGGGAAGAAGAGGCAAGTAACGTGAATATTTTCTGACCATGCAAAATGTGTGAGGCTCTGTGCTCGGCTTTTTCACACATTCAGTATCATGAACCCTTACTGCCACCCCTTGCAGTGTACATACTTGACAAATCCTAATAATATTCATTTAAAATGTGAGAAGCCGGAAAGAGAGAAAGCAGAATAAAAGGGAGGGGAGGATGTAGACTCAGGGCTGGACTCACTAGAAATGTTAGAACCTCTCCCCTTCCCTCCCCTCTCTTCCCTTCCCTTCCCCTCCTTTCCTATCCTCTCCTCTCCCCTCCCCTCCCCCTCCTCCCCTCTTCTCCTCCCTCCTCTCCTCTCCTCTTCTCCTCTCCTCCCCTCCCCTCTCCTTCCCTCCCCTTCTTCTCTCCCCTCACTCTCTTTCTTGTTTTTTTTGCTTTTTCCTTCTTTTTTCCTTTTGTCTTTGGCCCACACCCCATGGTGCTCAAGGCTTACTCCTGGCCCTGCTTTCTAGGGTCACTGTGGACAGGGCTTTGGGGACCCTATGTAGTGCTCGGGATTGAACCACATCTGGCAATGCTCAGGGATTACTCATGGATCTAGTCTGTACTCAGTAATCGCTCCTGGCAGACACAAGGTGCCATCTAGGACATTGCGGATCAAACCCAGGTTGGCCACATGCAAGGCAAGCATCCTACCAGCTGTACTATTGCTCCATGTTTCACCCAAGAACTTTTGAGGGTGGAGAAATAATAAAGTGGGTAAAGTATTTATCTTCTATATGGCCAACTCTATTCAATTACTGACAACCAGGAGTCATCCCTGAGCACAGAACCAGAAGTAAGACCTGAGTACAACTTGTGTGGTCCCAAATCCAAAAAAAGAATTTCTGAAAAGAGAAAATTTTAGAATATTGGGGGAGACTTCACTCATTATGCTGGATACCCCTTGAGTCATCATCAATTCAACTAAAGCCAATTGCTTACCTACTGGGTCTTCGTTTGTATAGTATTGATAAGAACTAAGAGTGGGCCACAGAGACATCTCAGGAGTTATGGCACTTGCCTTGTATGCAGCCAACCTAGGTTCAATTTTCAGCACTGCACTGTTTCCCCAAGCATGAATGGGAGCTACCCCTGAGCACAGAGCTAGGAGTATACCCTGAGCACCACAGGGTGTTCCCCCCCTCAAAAAAAGAAAGAAAGAAAATTGCTAAGCAGTGCATAGCTCTTCTGGGCTATTCTCAGTGCTGCAGAGGCGATTTCCTAAGGATGATACCCTACTTCCGTGAAAATCTGTTTTATAATCCTCTTATTCAGGTCCCAGAGTATTACCGTTTCAGACAGTTCCTGCTGGCTCTAGGCAATGATTCATTGTTATTCATTTACTATTGACTTATCGTTCCTTATCCATACTTTGGTAGAAAGCTCTAGCTTTAATATACTAATCTCTTATATGTGTAAAAGATTCGCTGAAGCCAACTGCTGAGTTCCACTCTACAGACCAAAAATTTAAGGGAGGTGAGAGTGGTCTGCTCGATATTCTTTGTTTTGATTTAGTTTGGTTTCAAGGTTGAATCTGGCAGTGCTTATTACACCTGACACCATGCTCAGGGATTACTCCTGGTGGTACCCCAGGAGTCCATGTGCAGTGGTGGAAATTGCAGTGCCTGGGATTGAACCAGGGTTGGCTGTGTGCAAGGCTCTCTCTCTCATTCTTTCTCTCTCTCCTCTCTCTGCTTCCCTTCCCCCAACTTCATATTCTTAACCTGTTACCTACTTTTTTGATGACTGACATATATGTCAAAACTCACTTCTTCTATTTTCAAAGGTGATTCAGAAAAACAAAAATGAAACCTGCTGGCATGCATTGGAAAGCAATACGCGTGACTTCCGATTTTCCGTATGGATGTGCTATGTGGGAAAGAACATGAGCCAAATGAAAAGTGGTAGAATGTGAAATTCAGCGCTGGCAATTAGAGTCTAATTGCAGTTCACAATATTATAATTTCTAATTCGGGGTCCTCAGAGGAAAAGCCCCCTTAGATCATCCCTTAATCCAAGCCTATCAGTTGGAGATCTCCTAGGTCCCGTCTCTGTAAACACCATCTGGTGCTCGCTGGTGAAAGTGAGATACATTACTAATGACCTACATGCTTTTGGAGAAACAGAAGCCAGGGGAGCATTCTTAGGATCTCTTTGGAAGAGTGACATTTTTAAGAATGGAACTGATGTCTCTCCCTGAAGGCTGAGGGAGGACAGGAGAGCTCTGAATAGAGAGGATAGGGCGGCGGAGGAGAAAGAGTAATGTGGGAAGCTTTGCTTTGGGCTTGCCTGAGTCCAGTGAAGTTGGCCGTGGGGATGGGCATGGTGCTCATGGGTAAGGAAACTGGTTATAGAATGCATGATTATTAAAATGTTGTCTTTGCGGTAACATGCAAGGATGCCACCATGAGAACACAATTACTGAAAAATTTGCTTTATTCCACCAAAAAAGCCTCTTTCATGACTACATTTGTACTTGTGCCATACAAAAATTAGTTCTTTCCAAGGAGGGGGAAAAACATAGATGTTCCAACTGTGTATGAATGTGATTTGTTCCTAGCAAAATTGTTCATTAAACAATGAGTGCTTCTAAAATTGGGCCAGATCAAATTGTGCACAGCATATGGCTAGCAGTTTGTGGTGAGAGGTTGATTCTGAGAGACAGAGTCAAGCCCACAACTCTGTGTCCATGAGTCACGCAGAGTCAGAGTTCTAGAAGAGTACGGGCCAGTTTGAAGGAGATCATATGCCTATGCATTATATATATTTTTTTCTTCAATTTTTTTTGGCCATATCCTGCGATGCTCAGGGTTACTCCTGGCTCTGCGCTCAGAAGTTATTCCTTGTGATACTTGGGTATCTAACTGGGTATCTAACTTGGGTAGCTAACCTGGGTCAGCTGCATTCAAGGTGAGCGCCCTACCCCTAACTATGTCTCTCCACCTCCCACCTCCCAAAAGGAGATCCTATTGACTTGGGGGTTTCTTTCTTTTTTTCCAAATGTCACTCAATGAAGGCAGTGTTGCTGCATGTGTGAGGGAAATGCTAATAAAGGGAAACCACAAGTTGGTTTCCGGTGAGGCTGGTGTGAAGATTCCCATTTGAGTTGGGGGCATTAGTGAAACTGCCTCAAGCTCCATTATAGGGAAACCAGGCTTTGTGCATTGTGGGCTTTTTTTTTCTTTTTGGGTCACACCTGGCTATGCACAGGGGTTACTCCTGGCTCTGCACTCAGGAATCACTCCTGGCGGTGCTCAGGGGACCATATGTGATGCTGGGAATTGAACCCGGGTCGGCCGCATGCAAGGCAAACGCCCTACCCGCTGTGCTATTGCTCCAGCCCCTGTGCATTGTTGGCTTTACTGCATGCAGTCTATGGACACCAGGATAGCCTCAGGCCCACAGTGACAAGGAGCGGCTATGCAGTTAGAAGTCTCTGCCCAAGCAGTCACGGGGCCATTTTTGATTAGTGTTTTCAATTGAAAACATCAGGGAACAGAATCAGATAGTGTGCCGATGGTGTGAATGGTGACTGTTTTCACACGCGCTGGGCTTTGCTGGTTTCCTGCACGATCATTTTCCCTGCATTTCCTGGAGGAACTACTGGAATCACAAATCACAATTTGCGGCTCACCCTGGGTAATGACTCATTGGATGGAATTTCATTTGGTAGATTTAAAGAGAGTTAGTGTTGATCTATGAAGCCAGATGATTTAAGAAATTGAAGCAGTAACAAGTAAATTGCTTTGCTCTTGTACTGCAAAATGCTTCCTAGGCGTTTTTGTCTTTTCTTTTTAAAATGGATTTATAATACCATTTCTCTCCACCTCAAGGCTCAAGTAAACCTCTTTGCTCTGATGAATCCTAAATGGCTCCTCATTTCCCACAAACAGATTGCCCAATAGAGTTTTTAATATCACCTTTTAGTCTGTGAAAGCTGGAATTTTTAATTCTATAAGAAACACCATGAATATATATATATGTACATATATATATTTACCTTTAGAAGGTACTTTCTATCCCTTTCTGGCTTATCCTGTGGGAAAATAAAACTGTGTACAACCAAGTTCAGATTCCTTGTTCTTCTATCAAGACCTGTCTCTTACCAACAGACACTCACTTGCTTTTTTATTTATTTGTTCATCGGGAAGCAATAGGCGGGGTGTAGGATGGCCGTGCAAAGAGAGGAGGCGGGAAAGAATCATCCCAGCTGCTTCCTTCATGCAATTTTCTGGCCCCTGAATGGGACAGATACACAATGGTACTTTAAAGGCATCTTCTGTCTGTATGGGGGCTGGAATGATAGCACAGCAGGTAGGGCGTTTGTCTTGCACGCGGACGACCCGGGTTTGATTCTTTCGTCCGATTCGGAGAGCCCAACAAACTACCAAGAGTATCCCACCCGCACGGCAGAGCCTGGCAAGCTACCCGTGGTGTATTCCATATGCCAAAAACAGTAACAACAAGTCTCGCAATGGAGATATTACTGGTGCCTGCCCGAGCAAATCGATGAGCAATGGGATGACAGTGATACAGTGATATAGTGTCTGTATGGAAGTGTGCACATTGTATTGTAGGAAGAGGGGAAAGCTCATGTAGTAAATAGGCTACCCTGATGGGTAGTAACTCAAAGAATTTCTCTGCCTGGAAATGGGGGACAGACCAAATAAATAAAATAGCTAAACAAAACACTGGTGCGCATGCTTGGCAAGGGGAGGTCTAGGTTTAATCCCTGATACACAACCAAAAATAGTCCCTGAGAACCACCAGGTGTGGCCCACACACAGAAAAGAGAAAAGGTAAAAAGCCTTTTCAATGGGTTCTCTTCTAGTCTTCCTCTGTTGGATGCCTTCCCTAGCCCACCAAGAACCTTTGAGTGGCAGTTCTGATGAGGGAAAAATGTCAAGTTGCCCACAACCCAGGACTCCACGTGAACTTTTTTTTAATTGAATCACCATGACAAAGTTGTTCATAATTGGGTTTTAGTCATACCATGTCCCTTCATCAGTGTACATTTCCCACCACAAATATTTTCCAGTTCCCTCCACACCTCTGCCACCTGCCTTTATAGCAGGCAATTTCGCCCCCTCTCTCTTTCCTCTTATCCCCACCCCCATGCATTTTGAGCATTGTGGTTTGCAATACAGGTACTGAAAGGTTATTGTATATATCTCTTAACTTACTTAACATGAGTTGTTTTGAATGTAGCAGGAACTTCATGAAAGTATAGCCAACATGGACTCTCTATGACTGAGATTAGTATATCTGATGTGCGATTAGTATGGGTGGTCCCAGATTCAAGAGACAGTGCTGCTTATGGCATGGCTGATGCTCTGATCAGTGTTTCAAGTTACGGGGAGAAAGAGAGAGAGAAAGAGAGAGAGAGAGAGAGAGAGAGAGAGAGAGAGAGAGAGAGGAGAGTGCCTATGTGTGTGTTTGGGGTAGGGAGTCTGCAAGACGGCCTCACTGTACCAAATAGGAGAGTTGAGCTGAAGCATATGTGGGGATTAGAAAGCAGATCTAGAATTTTCAAAGGTGCTCGGAACAGGCTGGGTGTTTGGCAGCAGCCAAGCTCAGGCATGGAAACCGGAGTGCGAAGTGATTCTATCAGATTTCTTAGGATTTTGGTGCCCTAAACCACAGGGGTCACTTGGTGAGCCTGGAATTCGCCCACTAAAAGACATGTAAATATATGAGAATTAAATTAATCCACTTACAAGGAGGTGAGGCTCTCCCTCCGGGGAGATGCTGAACCAGCAGGAGAGGCGAGCCATCATCCGGTATTGTTTAAGGGAGCAGCTGTCATTATGGCGTTGCTTGCTGGTTGCAGAAAGAGGTAGGGTCTGGTGTGGTGGGGTGGGAGATTGTTACAGGCTCTGAGGGTCCTGGTTGATGTAATCTCTGCTCTGTCCTCCTTCTCCTCCTCCTCCTGTTCCACTGTTCGTCCCCGCTGCTTTACATCTCATCTGTATTTTCCACCGGGGCGGCCTTTGTAAGATGTAAGGTGAACAAACTGCTTATTAAAGTAAGACAATGGAGGCCCCATTTTAAAAAGGTTAAGATGTACTCGAAAGTGTCAGTACATCCCAGGAATCATTAAGGGGGTATGGAATGCACAGCCTGGTATTTGCCAAAGGCCACACTAACCTTTTCAAGCATGGAGCGGCTAAAAGGAGTGGAGTCCGTCACCGTTTGATGAGAGAAGAAATCTCTCCAAAGCTTACTTGTATTTGCTCGCAGAAAACCATCTCTGTGGAGCTCAGCCCGAGCCAATGCATCCTGCCCATTTTTGCAACTCACTTAAAATACCATTAGAAAGCACTTGGGTTATTAAAAGCTGTGAACGAAGGATGAGGAGCCCTCTGGTGCTAATAACACCTGGAGGGAGAGCAGGAACCCTCATGTTTGCCAAAATACGGCTTTGAATTTAAACTCTTTATTGTTAAGGAGGGATGCTTAAGTTTTGCCAAAACTCCCCCACCCCCATTTAATACGCCCACTTTTCCATGTAATTGGCTCACCACTGCTATTTGCATAATTGTCGTTTTTTTCTGCTTCCCAAGAGGTCTGTTGAGCGGAAAGGTGAACTACAAAGCGCTGGTAAAGGGCACATTTATATGTGATGTGGAATTCTCAAATCCTGAAGGCAATGATATTGTTTCTATTGAGTTTATCTTCCTCATCACCCTCTGAGAGGGCTTGAACCTGCTCCTTGAATATGGCCAGTGAACACCTTCCCAAGACTGGCACCTTTGAATAAAGATGTGACTGTAGACATTGATTTTACCAGTGACTTCAAGCCATGGAAGTTTTGTTTTGTGCGGGGATTGTGGGATACCTGGTGGTACTCAGGGCTTTTTCCTGGCTCTGCACTCAGACACCACTTCAGGCATTGCTCAGGAATGCTATGTGTTATTGAATCCAGATCAACACTGCCCTCTGTATATCGCTTGGCCCCCAAAGATACTGTCTCTTAAGCTTTGGTTTAGTAATAAGTTTTTATTTATTTATTTATTTATTTATTTATTTATTTATTTATTTATTTATTTATTTATTTTTTGTTTTTTGGGTCACACCCGGCGATGCACAGGGGTTACTCCTGGCTCATGCACTCAGGAATCACCCCTGGCGGTGCCCATATGGGATGCTGGGAATCGAACCCGGGCAGGCTGCGTGCAAGGCAAACGCCCTACCCTCTGTACTATTGCTCCAGCCCCAAGTTTTCTTTAGTTGGAAGCAAGATTATCATCATAGCTGGACCTTGAGTCACCCGTGAAGTGATTTTTTTTTTTTTTTTGCTTTTTGGGTCACATCATCAGGGGATGTACAGGGGTTACTCGTGGCTCTGCACTCAGGAATCACTCCTGGTGGTGCTGGGGGGACCATATGGGATGCTGGGAATCGAACCCAGGTCAGCCACGTGCAAGGCAAATGCCCTACCCGCTGTACTATGGCTCCAGCCCCTATGAAGTGATTTTTTTATAATCTTTTTGGAAACGGAGAAATTATACCAGGGTAAGATGTTTGTCTAGCATGCAACTGATCCTGGTTTGAGCCTGGGCACCCCACATGGTCCCCTGAGCAGCTCCAGGAGTAAGCCCTGGCCGTTTGGAGCCATCCCTGAGCACTGCAGGGTGTGGCCCCCAAACAAAAACAAAAAACCAGCTAATCCTTTAGTCTCTTCCAGTCTAGGTTTACTGAACTGTGAAATGAGGATGTCTTTAGTGCGCACCAAAATCATAAAATTGTGTATTCATGTATAAGATCTTGTATTCCAGGTCGTGGGACATAACAGCTATTCTAATAAGGCTGTCTTTGACTGGCATTGAAATGAATCAGAGTAAGGGCCAGAGAAAAAAATGCAGTGGCTAAAGTGCATATCTTACATTCAACCGATCCTTGTTCTATCTAAAAGACCACCAGGTGTGGCCTTACAAAGCCCCCAAGATATTGCTAGGGTGCTACAGTTGTATCCGCCACTTCTGGGTGTAGCCTTCATGGCCTCCTAGTACCACCATATGCCTTGAACTTGAAAATTCCCCCAACTCCACACAAATGAAACCAGAGGTCACCCCATTACTATCTTTCGTAGATGAAAGCAGTTCCTCGCTGTTGGGCTAATCCTGGTTAACCAAGAATCACCAGGAAAGCCCCCCTGAGCAGAGTCACTCACTCCCAAATAAATGAGTGCTTGAACTTTGCTTGGGGAGTGTCTTGTAGAGCAGCAAGGAACACCCAAGACTGTGGCATCTCAGGCAGGTTATTCGGCATGGGAGCCTTCAGTTTCTTAATCTGCCAAATGGAAATAGATAATGGAAGTATCTTTCACCAACTTTATTTTGAGGATTAAATGAGATAGTGCCTTGAAAAACATCTCCATACCAAATGAGTGCTTCTGCAAGGTTCCTGCTGAGTGTTACCTGCCACTCTTGTTCTCTCCTAATTTGAGTTCGGTCCAGTCACATTTCATGATCAAATATTCAGAGAAATAGTTCAGGGGGTACGGCACTTGCCTTGCATGCCCTAGTTCGATTCCTGGCCTGCATAGGGTCCCTGAGTACCAACAGAAGTGACGACCTCTAAGTAAAGAGCCAGGAGTAAGCCCTGGGCACCTGGTTGGGTGTAGCCCAACCACAAAAAAGAATAAACCACAACAGGCGAGGTGAGTGCATTGAGCAACTTCACTTCCAGTAAATGGCTCTGGAATGCTCCTCCTGCTGACTTGCTTGCTGTGTGGGGACCCAGATGGGTTTCCCGATTGGCCCGTGCTTCTGGCTGTAGCCTGAGGGCTTCAGATTGCAGAGCAAATGTTGAGTTGTGCGTGATAGTGATCAGATCAGGAAGATAACAGGACACCAGGTCTCCGGTTTAGACAGCTTGTCACATGGAGTCCCTGTTGAGCTCTGCTTCTCTCCTTGACAAGGTGAGCCAGTCATGTCACGGGGTGGGGGTGGGCACAGAGCAAAATTCAAGCTGAACTGTAGACCTTGACAAAAAGAGGAATGCAGGCTGCCAGGAAGACTGGCATTGCTCTGATGTCGCAGGCTGGGACTTGCATTCGTTTGACGGGAACTATCATTCATTGTTTTTGTGCCAGGACCAGTATTAGTGGATCAGACTAGAAGGAAGTTTGGAAACAGCTAAAATTTTCATAATGTGGAGTTAAATATGCTATTGTAAGTGTACTTGATGGACTATAATGTGATCCTTTAAAATGAAAACTTGGTAATTAACAGCAGAAAATACTATGTTATAATGTTAGAGACAAAAAGCTAAGAATATATAGTATAATTAGAAATTTAAAACAACAATAGGTAAATCAATAGGAAAATAAGATAGATTAGTGGTTTCTAGGATTGGAGAAAGAGGCCAAACGTGTGATTATTATATATATACATATATATATATATAATAACATATATATATAATGTGTGTAATGTTTTTAAGGGGGTTGGATTTGGTTAATACCCAGCAATACACAGGATTTAATCCTGGCCCTGTGCTCAGGGGTCTCTTCTGGCAGTGCTTGGGGAACACCATATGCAGTTCTGGGGGTTGAACATGCAAGACACATGCCTTAGTATCTGTACTATCTCTCCAGTCTGGATATTTTTTGAATGCTGAAAATGTTTGAAAGTTAATTGTGGTGAGGACTGTACATATCTGTCAGCATACTAAAGGGTGTTGAATGGTATGTTTTAAATGCATGATTTGTTTGTTATATGGGTTATATGTTGATAAAGTTGTTACCAAAAGTTGACAATAAACTTTATGTATAGAAAAATAAAATGGAAATTTGCCAAAAGGCTAATAGTGAAAATAAGTTAGTAGTTAGTTCTGATCATTTATTTTTATTTATATTTTGGGGTATTTTTATATGTTGTGTATAGTGATCACTATCTACTTTTAGTTTTTATTTTGGAGCCATGCCAAGCAGTGCTCAGGGGATACTCCCAGCTCAGTACTCAGGGGAATCATGCAGTGCCAAGGAAGAAAATATAAGGCATGAATTGCACACCTTTTATCTCTCAGTTCTCACATATGTATTTTATTTATTTTGGTTTGGGGCCCACACCCAGTGATGCTCAGGGCTTGCTCCTGGCTCTGCATTCAAGAATCACTCTTGGCAGTGCTAGAGGGACCATCTGGAGTGCCGGAGATTGAACCTGGGCTGGCCATGTGCATAGTACCCTCTGTACTATCTCTCCAGTCATTATGTATGTGCTTTAATACATTACAGTGAAGAAACTAAAAGGCAAACATTAAGAAAAAAACTAACGTGAGAATTTTCAGCTTACGGTATTTAAACTTGAAATTATGAAATATAAGGAATCATTTTTTTTTAATTTTTGGGCCACACCCAGCTATGCTCAGGCTTCCTCCTGGCTCTGCACTCAAAAATCACTCCTGGTCGGCTAGGGGACCACATGGGATGCTGGGCATTGAATGCAGGTCAGCCGCGTGCAAGGCAAGCATCTTACCAACTACTCTACCACTCGAACTCCTAAAAATTACTTTTGCACTAAATAAAAATTCAGCTGAAGGCCAAAGAGCTAGGACAACATCCTGAGAACATGCTTCCCTCAGCACTGCCCAAAATTATCCCTGAGCACAGAGTTAGGAGCAACCCAGAGGACTGCTAGGTATGGCTCTAAAAAATAAGCAAAAATTTCAATGAAAGTGATGCCCCTGTCTACTTTGTGGTAAATATAATTACTCAGCTTTTTCATTTATATTTTTGCTTATAGTTGTTAAACAATGGTACAGGTCTAGAGTGATAGTGTAGGTAGGGTGCTTGCCTTGCATATGGACCTAGGTTCAGTCACCAGCACCCTAGATGGTTCCCGAGCACTGCTGGGTGTGGCTCTCAAACCAACCCCCCAGAAATAAACCAAAAAATTCTCCCAAAAAGCCATAAGAAAAAAGACAGTGGAAGTGGGACAAGTCAATGATAGATGACATAATCTTATTTTTTCCTTCAAAGTGATAATCATCATCATTCAGATTTAGAGCATCTGAATGTTTCAGAATGCAAAATAAAAATTCTCTTTGTCGTTGGACCTATGGGCAATAGTGCATGAATATTGTCATTTTGGAAATGGGTTTTGTTTGGTAACATTTTACTGCTAAAATTTATACGCATCACATACTTATAAACCAACCTCAATGAAAAAGCTAAACTAAAAAAATTATTTTTATCATTGAAGGGGAGGAATAGATTTTTCTTTCTATTTTCACTTTTAGGTTCTGTATCTGGGACCTGCAAATTAGATTGTCAAATAACAAATGAGCAGAAATAAAGGCAGACACAATTTGATGGTAGTATTTTACTTTCTTTTCTTGAAGGGAAAGAGGTGGGTCAGATTTGTTGGTGTTCAGTAGAGTCTGCCAGTGCTCAGGGAGACCCAATGCAATGCTGGAGATCCAGTTGGGGTCAGCCCCATGCAAGGCAAGAAACACAACTCTTGTATTCTCTCCCAGTCCCGTTTTGCTTTTCATATACATGGAAGCTTTCATAGGGGAAAAAAGATCCAAAGAAGTAATTAAACCTGCGGATGAGATACCATTTCAAAAGAGTGATTTTGTGAAAAGGTGATCAGAAAATTCCTATGTGGAGAAAAGGGATTTGGGTTTCTGAGAGCGGTGAATTGTGGGAAGGTAAATATGGGGGAATCTAATGGAATATAATGTTGCTTTTTATTTGTGCAAACGAAATCTTGGTGTTCACTGCCTGTGCAACTCTTTGTCTCTTCTTCCTGGTCCAGAAGAGGGTGGCTGGGTAGCTTCCCTATGGGAAATTCATGCATATCTTCTTGGGTAAAAGGGGAAAGCCAAATTTTTGTGTGTACTGTTTCTCAGTTGTTTCCAGCTAAAATCACCCTATGCCTGGGCTAGAGCCATAGCACAGCAGGTAGGGCACTCATCACAGAGCCAACCCGGGTTTGATCCTGGCATACCTTGTGATCCCCTGAGTCCCATCAGGAGCTGTCCTTGAGCACAGAGCCAAGAGTTAGCCCTGAGGAGAGCCAGATGTGGCCCCAAACAGGAAAATCATATCACCCTGTCTAAATGGCATCTTTTTTGGTGGGAGGACCCACACTCTATAGATAGGTGCTCAGGGCTTACTCCTGGCTTTATGCTCAGGAATCACTCCTGAAGGAGCTTGGGGGAGGGACTTATGGGGATTGAAACCCAGTTGGGCACATGGAAGGCAAGCGTCCTGTCAGTTCTACTATCTTTTTGCGCCCCCCCCCACATAAGTGGCATCTTTGTGGATGACATTCTGATCCTCTTCAAAATTACAGTTTAACCCAAATTTACATGTCTTGTCACTTCTATATATTTAAATCATAATTATACTAGCCTTTTGTGTGTGTTTGGGTTTTTAATTGGCGGGGGCATACCCAGCGATGCTCAGGGGTTACTCCTAGCTCTGCACTCAGGAATTAGTCCTATCAGTGCTCGGGGGATCATATGGGATCCCAGGGAGAGAAGTCAGGTGGGGATTGAACACAGATTGGCCACGCGCAAGGCAAGCACCCTACCTGCTGTACTATTTTTTCAGCCCTATACTAGCCTTGATTCAAACATTGAAATAAGTGATCTTCAGATGAGCAATACTTCAGTACTGGTGAGAAGGTGAACTGGTTCAAGTGAATAAAGAATGTAACCAGCCTAGGTTTCCCATCAAGTTTATTTCTGAAGCTCAGTCACATCCCCAGTCTATCCTCATCTGCCCTGGATAACACGACTTTCCTTTGTTTCTTCTCATATCATGGTCTCTGCTTCAAAGTTTTGGTTGTGCTGCTTGCATTCCTTAAATGAACATAACTCAAGTTCCCAGTACTAGAGCAAGAAGAGAATGTGCAAAGCACTTACGGTATACCCTGCCCACCCCTCTTCCACATTGCTGCCATGCTTTTTATCCTGAGAGGCAAAGAGCAGCTGCCTCGCTCAACTTTGGTGTCCAGCTCAGCTGTTTCATATTCATCCTGTTGCTTTAAGCATCTGTTGACAGGTGGGCAAACCCGCTGTGAAGAGAAGCTTTGTTGCTGTGGGTGATTTTTGCCAAAGTCAGGCCTGACCCCTTTTGTTGCCTCTGGAACAGAATGTGTGCTTTCGTCCTGGCTTTAGGTAAATGACAGCTGTTGGGAACATTTCAGCAGATGAGAACAACTTCAGTAGCAGCTCTCTTCTGAGGACACAGTGACAGTGTCCAAGATATAGGTGACAAGGTCTATGTACTAGGGAGTGCCTGGAAGTGACTGCACCCTGTTGAGGGTGCAACATGGTACTAGTTTCCTTGATTAGCATGTGGTCCTAGAGAATGTGGAAATGGACAGACTTTTCTTTATGTGGGAACCCTTCATTTCACTGAGGACATCGATGACCTAGTTAGCTTAAGAGCCTTAAGTTTGCTTTGTTTATTTTGACCACATTCAGCCAGTGCTCAGGGCTTATTCCTGGGTCTGCTCTCAGGGATCATCCCTGATGGGACTCAGTGGACCATATGAGATGGCAGATATCAAGTGCTGGCTGACTGTGTGCAAGCAACTACCTGCTCTACTATCTCTCTGGCACCTAAGGGGCTCTCTTTTTTTAATATACAAATCAGTTAATGGACAGTGCAGCCCCCTGAAGCACAAAGCAAGGACCAGCCCCTGAGTACCAATGGGAATGTCCTCAAATTCCCCCTCCCTTGGAATAACTAAATAAACAATATTAGTTAATGGCATTTTGCCTGCCTTGACATCATGGGATTTCATATCACAGCATTTCAGAGTTCTTTCCTGGTCTTTTTCTGGCAGGTTTCTGGAAAATCTTTTTTGCCTCATGTTTATGATTTGGGCCTAATCCAGCATATTAAAATTAGAAATTGGTAACTGCATTTATAGTTAGCTATAAGAGATCTACAAGGAAATATTCTAGAAAATTGAAGAGTTCTTTGCTCCATGTTTCTCGTGATTATTTTTTTGCTTTTTGGGTCACACCCGGCGATGCTCAGGGGTTACTCCTGGCTCATGCACTCTGGAATTACTCCTGGTGGTGCTTGGGGGACCATATGGGATACTGGGAATTGAACCTGGGTCAGCCGCATGCAAAGCAAAGGCTCTGCCCGCTGTGCTATCACTCCAGCCTCCTCCTTGTGATGTTTTTTAAACTTGGGGACCATACCCAGTAGTGCTAAAGGCTTACTCCTGGCTCTGTGCTCAGGACTCACTCATGCTGGTGCTCAGGGGGCTTTATGAGGTGCTGGCACTGAACTTGGGTGGGCCTCATGCAAGACACAACTGCACTATTGCTTTAGTCCCAGGAAAAAAACAAGTGCCAGATCCACTCCTTGCCCTGAATTGCTTTTTCTAGTATATTCTCTACATATCACCTTCCCTGGGCACACTACATGGAGACTTAGGGGATTTATGTATTCAGTGAGGGTAAAATGCCCAGAAAGTTTCTGTAATTGGTGTAAAACCTTGGGCCTGGGAACCTTACTAATGAATTTTCAAGAGCAGTTCTTTAAAGAGCCCAAGTCTTCTAATCTTCTAACAGGCTCATCAGCTCCAGGGACAGCCCACTTTGAAGGAAGCCTCATAAAGACAAGCTTCAGCATCTTTCTTAATGGCTTGAGCTAATGGAAAACCTGGAGGGGAAAAGTGAAATTGCCCTCCAACTTTATACAGGTAGAAAGGATAAAAATCTCGAAATTCTAAGAAGTGATGGGAATTTTAAACGTTTGGTTCCAAAGGCAGGAAGTAGCGGGGACTGAGGAAAGATACTTGCAAAGTACCTACTTTCATACTCAGCCCTGAAAAAAAATGGGACTGGCAGTTTGTTTGCGTCTGGATCTCTCCGTTTGTTAGTGGAATAAATCTAGAGCAACTCCGGGTGTCTTGGAAAACATCAGGGATCTGCAGCATGAAGCTGGTCCTCTGATGCTTTACCTCTGGTGTTGTCTCGCCTTTTCAGGCACTGGATCCCTCATCTCATGCACCCCAGTGAAGTCTCCATGATCCAAACTTTACATTTGCATTTTTATCATTGCCTCTTTCTCTTCATGTGACATGTTTATGTTGAACATCTCTAGAAAATATTTAAAGCCCAGAACAGATAGAAGTGTGCATGTAGGAGTGTGGTATTACCTGGAGAAAATTTATTTGGTTAAACGAATGTGGTTCTCTACTCACTACCAAAGATCGTGGTGAATTGCTAAGAGTTGAACCATCTTGAGAGTTCCTTCCCCCAAAAATTCACTATTCCTGGAAATTTCTTTTGGGGAGAGAGATAATATGCAGGCCTACCTTGAAGATCTTGCTGTCTTAGGTTCAGATCACTGTAGTGAAAAATGTAATTAAAGAGTTACACAACATTTTGATTTCCCAGGGCATATTTAAGGGATGTTCGGGGGCTAAAGGTATTATAGGAGGTAAGGCATCTGCCTTGCACGTAACCAAGCCTAGTTCAATTCTCCATCTTGTAGCTGGTCCCCCAAGCACACTCAGGGGTGGCTTCTGAGCACAGAGTCAGGTAGAACCACAGAGCGATGCAGGGGATGGAATGAATTCTGTTCCCCTTTCAAGAGATGGTCACCCTGTTCTGTAGTTGATTATGTTTGCGATCATGGTCTTAACTGGAAATCAATATCCATCCCTCATATGATGCAGAGATGCGTACAGAGCACATGCCGTTGCAAAAGTGGTGCCAGCGGGCTTGCACAATGTGGGGTCGCCGCAAAATTTTCATTGGTACACAGATACTTTTAAAATGCAGTATCTGTAAGGTGCAAGCAAATGAGGCACACCTGTCACTATGTTTTAGCAAAAACTCAGTGAATATGTTGTGCACAGACCCAGGGCAATTCTAAGACAATTTTGGGTTGGAGATGCATAAATCACCTATGGTTCTCTCACCACCACATCTGCAGTGTTATCATGGCACTTTGTTGTTGTTGGGACAAGTTTGGGAAGTTTTTTTGTTTGTTTATGTATTGTATTATATTGTATATTTTATTTGATGCGCTGTCATTTTCAATATTATTCATGATTGTGTTTCATGCATACAACATTCCAACACCACACCCTCCATGGGAGTGTCCTCTTCCCTCTACAATTGTTGCAATGCCCCCATCCCTCTACCCCAACTCACTCCCATCTCTCACCTTGGTAAGCTCAGTTCTGGAGGTCTTTTTTCAGTTTCTGGTGCCTTTAGCCACTTGTTATTCTCTTACTATGTTTCTTAATATCCCACCAATGAGAGTGATCATTCTGTATCTGTCTCTCCCCTCCTGGCTGACTTCACTCAGCATACTCCCTCCAGTTTCTAACCATCTAGCAACAGATGGCATGATTTCATCTTCTCTTACGCCGAGTAATGTATTTATTCTATTGTGTATATGTACCATAGTTTCTTTATCCAATCATCCGTTCTTGGACACTCTGGCTGTTTCCAGATTTTGGCTACTGTGAATATTGCAACAATGAACACAGGAGTGCAACTGTTTTTTCTGAACAGAATTTTTGGGTCATTGGATGCTTGGTTCTTAGATTTTTACTCATATTGTTTTCAAAAAAGACTACCAGTCGACATTTCCACCTGCAATATATGAAAGTCCCTTTTTTCCCCATGTCCATGCCAACATTGGTTGTTTTGTTATTTAAAAAAAATGTGTGTTAGGACTAGTTTTAGTGTAGAAACAAGGCTTTGAATTATTTTTTAAGTGGCATTCACAGGACACGAGCTAGTCATTCCCAGCAAATATATCTTCAGTTATTCATTTGCTCATCCTGCGCTTATTTTTTCTCATGTTTCAGATTATTTCCTTAGGAGAGACTCCCGGAAATGGCATTACTGAGTCAGAGGTTTAAAATCTATTTTAAGGCTCTTGGTACATACTGGCAAATTGCTTTCCAGGAGGTCTTTGCCAACGAGCAGGGCTGCCAGGAGCAATACCTAAATCTTACTTTAGACTAGTGTTTCGCACCTGGGTGCCATATTATCTCCTGCATGCCTTCGGGGGTTATTCCAAGGGGGTTACAGGTAAAAATTGTGGAAATACAGAGCCACATCATGAGATTAGGGGGAAATTGTTAGGATGGGAATGGGGGGCTAGATACAGGAAGGAAATAAGGTTGGAAAGTGGCTACAATAGGAAAAGCTTGAGAAACACTGATTTAGGCTTTTTTAGTGCAGTTAATGAGTAAAAAAAATCTATTTTAGAGATAATACAGTGGATAAGACACTCGCATTTCAATAGACTGACCCAGGTTCCATCCCTGGTATACCAAGTATGGTCCCCCAACTCCACCTAGGAGTGATCCCTGAGCACAAAACCAGGAGTAAGCCCTGAGCACCACCGGGTGTGGCCCAACACCATGCCATCCTATATTTTTGCTTTTTGGGTCACACACACCCAGAGATGCTCAGGGGTTATTCCTGGCTTTGCACTCAGGAATTACTCCTGGCGGTGCTAGGGGGACTCTATGAGATGCTGGGAATCAGACTCGGGTTGGCTGTGTGCAAGGCAAACGTCCTACCCACTGTACTATCGTTCCAGCCCAATGCCCTCCCATTTTTCAAATATACACACATACACACACACACACATATATATATGTATATATATATATTACTGATAATAGCAATATGTGAAATCTTCAGTGTGTTAGCTTGGTGGATACTTACATATGTGTATCTGTGTAATAGACGTGCACGTCTCAGACAGCAACCTGGAAATATATATATATATATATATAATAGCATATATATGCTATTTTTACTCTCTCTAGAAACTTCCTTCCTGTCCCAATCAATATCTGTCTCTTCTCAGAGTTAGCCGGTACTCTGAGAGTCCTCATCCTTGAGTGAATTGTAAATTTTCAAGGTTTCTTCTGGCATCTAAAATGATGTGACAGGTGATCTCTGGGGGAGTGTCTTTATGTCCTGGGCACCACCCAGGAATTTTGCCACTCCAGTATTGGCAGGTCTGAGCAACGCTTCATGGTCTTTCTTTTATTTCTGCTCAGTTACCAGAACTGAGATTAGTGTATTCAGTGGCCAGCATGACTTAGGATCACTTTGTGACTGTGCATATATAATTCTCCTCCCCGCATCCACTTCCCCCAGGAACAAAACCTACAGCCATCTGTTTGGAGCTGCGTGAGCTTGCAGGTAGGGCTGATAAAGAAGGTGTTGTACTGAAATAAAACAGGAGCAATGCTGACTTGGAAAGAAAGAACCTTCCAAATGTTCTTGGCTGTCTGCTTTCTACAGAGGAGTTCAAACAGAGGGTGTGTGAAGTGCTTGGTTTGCAGATCTTGCAATAGTTTGCCAGGGCAGAATTGCACTTTGTACTCAAGTCCGCAGGACGTGGGGTTGAAAATGGACTTTCCTAGGGTGAGTCGGATTGGACTGTGGAAATAGTATATTTCTGTTACTCAGACCAGTTTGAAATGTGGGAGACTGACAACTCCCTTGCTGAGAATAATTGGTCCCCCTCATTTTTTTGCTGTTGATTTTGATGAAAACCCTGGCACCTAATTTTCCATGAGAGCTTTTTTTTTGCAGCTGTCTTCATCTTTACTGAGATAGATTGGATACTCGTGGGTCAAAAGCACTGAAATCTTCCGAAGTAGCAAAATGACATCGTCATCAAGGTTAGAAACATATGGCCAAGAGATTCTTACGCTCCACAGCAGTTGCAGGTCCAAATCCAGGTCAGAAAACAACAGAGGGGCTGGAGAGATAGTACAAGGGGTAAGGTGCTTGCCTTGTATCCTGGTGACCCTCCTTCAAATCACAAGCACCACATATGGTTCCCTGACTACCTTCAGGGGTCAGTCCTTAGCACCTAGCCAGGAATAGCCCCTGGGCACCAGTGAAATTAGCCCCTCAAACTATTACCCCCCACCTGCTCCCAAGAAACCAGTAGATTAAATCTCCAAATGAGAGACAAGGAATTAGTGATAATGGAATATCTACAATAGGCTAAGTAACATATTAGACATTTTCCTATGCATTCTTTCATTTCATAGTCACAGTAAGGTTGTAAGCTAGCCATATTTTCCCCTGCCACACACACACTTTGCTTTTGAGGACACTGAAACGTGGCCAAAGCTGGGAGAGCAACTTTGCCAAAGTAGTTCTTGCCAGCCCCTCTGGCCCTCTTGCCCCACATTACAAGCTGTATCTCTTCTCCTGTTTTCCTTCTTGACCTTTTGATTTGTTTGTTTGGGGGCCAAACCCAGCTGTGCTCAGGGCTTACTTCTAGTTCTGTGCTGAAGGTCACTGCTGGTGGTGCTCTGGAGACCCTATGCAGTCCCAAGCATTTATCGTGGGTCAACTGCATGCAACACAAACTCCTTAACCTATTGCACTATCTCAGTAGCCCTCTGACTGATATCTAGGCGCTGCCAAAGAATAGGGCAGCATTACTCAGCTGGGGTGAGGGGAACTCTATAGCCCTTGTAGATCTCCAGGATATTCTAAGAGGCTGCAGATACAAATCACATCCATGCAGTTCATGACATGAGGCTAGGGGTTCTAACCAGTAAAACAGGAAGATGGCACCATTGAAAGAAAATCAGATTGTTAGAGGGCCACAATTGGAGAAAATTTGGAAGAGCATGGTGTAAAAGAATGTACATGCAGGGCCGGATAGGTTCAGTGAATAGGGCTCTTGTCTTGCACGCAGCTGACCCAGGTTCAATCTCTGGCATCCCATATTGTCCCCTGAGCTCGCCAGTAGTGATTCCTGAGTGCAGAGCCAGGAGTAGCACCTGAGAACCGCCGCTATGGCTCCAAAACAAGTGAAACAAGAAAAAGAAGGTGCAGGCAGAGTGCACTCACATATGCCATGAATAATTCTGTGACCCAGACAAGCGTTGGTTGGCATCAAGGGACAGATGGTCCTGGTGAATGTTGCAACATCACTGGCATGATATCTGATCAATGGAAGCGCCGGAGTTCTCCAGCAACTGTCCTACAATGACTGTTTTCCAACAGTGGCTTGGAAACAATGGCTCAGTTGGTTCCATGGCTGTGCTCCCCCTCCGCAGGCAGCAAGCGCTTGACCATATTTTATGTTTGGATTTCACCAGGGAGCTTTCCAGCATCTTAATTAATACAAAAAAAACTGTTTCAAGCAGGGAAGAGATGGTTGGAGCAGAGCTCATTTCCTTTACAGGTGCTCCTCAGACAGGTCCCCATCTGGCAGAGGCAGAGGGCTCGCCTGTCTTCTCCAAGGAGCTCACACCTCACACCTCCAGAGCGAGATCAGAACAGACATGAAATTCAGGCCGAAGCAGGTTGGCGTTCCGTTGTTTGCTGAGAAAAACTGTGGGATAGTAGCGAGAATGCATCTAATTATATCACTGTTCACATGCTTTTCCTTCGCAAAGGGTCACAGCACAGCTCTGGACTGGAATTGCAATGTGTGCCACCTATATAATTTACACTTTTTTTAGCAATCACAGTCGAAAATGGAAGAGGCAGGGAACCAGTTGTAATTCTGTATTTTCTTTAACCTAGCATATCCCAAATATTATGATTGCACCATGTAGTAACAGAAGAGATCATTTTTTGTCTCTTTTTTTCCTTTTGGAGGAAGTCTCTAGAATCAGGTGTGTAATTTATACTGAACAGAGCATTTCATTTTGTTAGATTTTTCTTGGTGAGGGGGGGCCACACCTAGCACTGCTCAAGGTTTACTCCTTGTTCTGTGCTCAGATATCAATCCTGGTGGTGCTTGAGGGGAACCAAATGTGGTACCAGAGATCAGATCATGGTCGGTCCTGTGCAAGGCAAGTACCTTGCCCCCTATACTACTATATCTCTCCCAGAAAAGTTTATTTATTTATTTTTGGGTTTGGAGCCACAACAGGTGGTGCTCAGGACTTACTCTTTACTCTGCACTGGGATCACTTCTGGTGGTACTTGGGGTAGTTCTATGGGGTGCTGATGACTGAACCCAGGATAGCTGCATGCAAGACAAGCTTCCTTCCCTATTATGCTATCACTCCAGGCTCTACAAGAAAAACAAGTGCTACTATCCACCCCTTGCCTTGCATTACTTTCTAGTATAGTCTCTACTATATAATGTAAACCGCCTCCCAGAATTATTATTATTTTTTTTGCTTTTTTTGGGGTCACACCTGGCGATGCACAGGGGTTACTTCTGGCTCTGCACTCAGGGGACCATACGGGATGCTGGGATTTGAACCCGGGCCGGCCGCGTGGAAGGCAAATGCCCTACCCGCTGTGCTATCACTCCAGCCCCATCCCCAGAATTATTTTTAAATGTGAATTTGGGGAGCTTATTTGTTTTGCTTTGGTTTTTGCGCTACTCCCTGATAGTGTTCAGGGGACCATGTTGCCAGGGATTGAACCCAGGCCCCTGCATAAAAAGCAGGCTGAAAGCAAGCCCTCAGTTCATTGAGTTATCTCTCTGGCCTCCAAAAAATTTTGCTGGAAACTTCATTTCAACCAAAAAAGAATATAATATTAAATTAATGTATTAATTTAAATTATTATATAATATCAATTACATTAACATTATAATTTATATGCTATTAAAAGGAATTTTAATAAGCTGAAACTTTTTAAGTTGTGGAGCTACACAACATGTTGCCGAAGGGTGTCTTTGCAGTGTTTGGGGCATCACACCAGAGTCAGCTGTGTACAATGCAAGCACCATAAGTCTCTGGCCTGGAATTTGTCTTTTAAAAAGTGAGCATGGCTTGTTCATAGACAGTTGAAAAGCAAACATCCAGGTGTCTGTTGGCTTCCTGTTCTGTGTGGAGCGTTGAGGGGAGAGAGAAGCACGCAATGAGTACAGCATCTTCCACCTAAGTTCCTCACACGGGAACCATGGCTTCATCTGCTTGTAACAGAGCATGTATTCCACCCCAGGCAGCTTTCCCACTTCCTTTCCTCCTTTTGTTGTTTTGCCCCATGGCACATGTTTTTAGTTGTAGTACTTGCACATGTGCTCACGACAATGGGGGTGTGTAAAAAACTTCTGGCAGTGGGCAACCGGGGGAGAGCAAACCTAAACTCCTTGTGGCTATGTTATCCTACAGGGGTGAATGCATATCTTTTAGTTGAGGCTCTTCCACACACCTGGTCAGAGATCCCACTCTGTGGGATGCTAGGGTGGGGGTGGGATGGGTTGCAGGGAGAGGAGGGGGCGCAAAGAGCAGAAACATGGCAGGCACTGGGGATTAAATTCTCTATGCGTGCAAAGCAGACACTTCTCTTCGCCACTAAGTTAGCAGGACCCCAACAGGCAGCTTGGGGGACTAATTCTCAAGCAAGTGATTGAAGTAGTAAAGGACTGTGTGTTTAGAGAAAAATGTCATCCTTGCTCATTGAAAGAGTCAGGGAGAGGCTGGTGTGATAGTGGGGAAGGTATTTGCCTTACACACGGCTGACCCAGCTTCGATCTTTGGCACCTCATATAGTCTCCTGAGCACTGCCAGGAATGATCACTAAGCACAGAGGCAAGAGTAAAGCCCTGCCCCCCAACAAAACAAACACTAAAAGGAAAAGAAAGGGGAAAGAGAAAACTAAGGGTCTGGAATATTTCTTGGCAGATGAGGAATGGAGTCAGTACTTGAGATGGGGAGAAGGGAGAACAAGCAGTTTGTGTGCAAGGTACAGCTCCGGCAAAGATGGAGTGTTAGTTAAGTAAGAAGCAAGGGAAGCCAGTAAGTGGATTCGCTTTGCTGTAACCGAGAATTCACATAAAGAGCATTGTAAAGTGATGTCTGGGATTTATATTGTGTCTGGATTGGGAGCCACATCTAGCTGTCCTCAAGGCATTCTCCTTGACTCTATGATAAAGGGTCACTCAGTAGGGTTCAAGGGACCATATGGGGTGCCAAGGACAAAGCAGGGCTGGTCGCATGCAAAGCAAACACTGTCCTTACTCTCTGGCCCATAAGGTGGGCTTCCTTTTGGCTGTACAGAGAGGTGCAGTGTGGGGAGAGATGTATTAGATGCTTTTATTAATGACAAGGGTGAAAATAGTCATCGTGGCCAGTCTCTGTACCAAGTGCTTTATAGAAACCATGTGGCTGAATCCTGAAAATGAGCAAGCTGAACCTTAGAGAGGCCGAACGACTTGCCCAGAGTCACATATCTCTAGTTGGCAGAGGGAAAGGTTGCATCTAGATCTATTTGTGTTCGGAGCATTTACCTTCATCATGAACGGTTGTGTTGAAGTATGTTGGAGACAGTGATCTGTGTGCTTTGTGGAACAACTGGCCCCCGTGCCTAGCGACAAATGTATAAGGGTACCATGAGGTGGTTGGGGTACCTCAGTCAAGAATTCTCTGTGATTTTTTTCTTTTCTTTTCCTTTGGAGGGCAAGTACTCAGCAGTACCCAAGCAGTACTCAGGGGAATGGGACCTACTCCCAGTCACAGTCAGCCGACTGGCCAGATAACCCAACGATGTAGAGCTGTTTGGGCCCAGCAGTACTTGTGAGCCACCAGGGCCACCCTAGTAGTGTTCATGGAGCCTCCAGGGCCACATCTGTGGTGCTTGGGGAGCCGTGTAGTGCTGGGAATCAAACTCTGGTCCTTGCACATAAAAGGCTCTGACCCCTGAGCTGTTTCCCTGGCCCAAACTCTCTGGGTAACACCAGCCGAATGACAGAGGCACCTTGACAACTCGACCCATTTGAATCTCTTCAAAAGAAACAAATCACAGGGCTGGGGAGAGAGTTCAGGCGTCAGAGGCTTGTGTGCTGATGCAGAGGACCTGAGTTCAATCCTTGACACTGCTGTGTGTGGTGCCGATAACTCCTATGTCAGCCAGATCCAGTGCCACCGCATTGCCAGACTCGAGCACTTCGGCCAGTTAGCGGAGTATCACTGACAGTGTGCTGTCTGCTCCCTCATCAGAGCAGTGCTTGGGAGCCCCCCACCCCCTAACTCATGTAAAAGCCAGTGTTGAATTCCTCCTTTATCCCCACTACCTCAAAGTTCATATTAGAATACTGGATTCTCAGGGACCATTTAAATCTCTGGTCTTATAGAAAGAGTAAACTGAGGCTTAGCAAGGAACAGACTTGTCCAGAGCGATTCAGTTTCAGAAATGGCAGAGCTGTGGCCCATGTCAGGGGCCTTTCCATAGAGCCATGCTAACATGTTATGTGTGTGTTTGGAGGCACACCCAGTGGTGCTCAGGTTTACCCCTGACTTTGTGCTCAGGAGAAGCATAGGTAGTGCCAAGGATTGAACCCAGGTTGGCTACGTACCAGGTAAGCACCGTGTACTATCTTTCTGGCCGTTTTAATGTTTCTCGAAAGCGTTTTCAATAGAAAGCTACATATTTCGGTTAGGAAGCAGCTTTCAGTCACGCCGAGTCATTACTTGAGCTGTCTCAAGTTCTTTTCACAATGGGGAAAACTTCATCAGAGATGATCGGTACCCCTGAATTGAGAGGCGATTTCAGTAATGATTGCTATGAAATGAGTTTCTGGGCAGTGGACTCTAGCTAGAGTCGTGGGAATTGTGATAACATCAGATCTCCTTCAAATGGAAACAAAAAAGTGTTAACCTCACTGGAGAGAATCCTCTGGTGCTTAGGAATGCAGCAAATCTTTGAAACTCTGGCCTTGGAGAGAGAACACTGGCCATCTGAAATTCAACGCTCACTCTGAATACAATTGCAGTTGGGGAACAGCTCACAGAATAAAAATGCTTCGTGTTCAGGAAAAACCACAATCACAACAGCATGCTTCGATTACCACAGGGTGGAGGCTATGCAGGTGGCAGCTGCTCAGGCTGTTTCCTCTTACCTGACAGACTGTTCTCAGCCCAGGGTGCTCAGGCTAAGTCTGGCTGACAAGCTTCCACCTCTTCGAATTCCTTTACCCTTTTCCTTCTGACTTCAGTCATTGTTTGACTTGGGTCCTTGTTTTTTGCCTTCTCTGCCCAACAACCTACTGTCTTGTCATTTTGTCTTGCTTGGAAAGAAACAGACTGGAAAGCTAAGGCCTTCACTAGATGGTTGTTACATTAACTGCTTCTTTTTGTCTGCTGTGGTCTGGTGTTTGTCTTGTTGTTAGTGTGTGCAAGGAGGAATCCAAAGAGGAACACAACTCTGAGGGCAAAATAGTGGACAAAGGGAAAATGGGGTAAAAGGACACCGAATGTCAAGGCACAGATGGGAGGTGGAATTGGACCCCAGTGATTCTGTGTTACCTCGACAGATCATCCCTTGTCCATCTGTCCTTGCCAAATTATACGTGGAGCTCCCTGATGGCCAACATCGGACCTCCAGTTTTCTAAGTGTGAAAGCTCTTGAAGTAGAAAGAATCCGTATCCTTAGAGGAGTGCTTTTTTTTCAAACAGCTGTGGACACTTTATTTTTAAAAAAAAATAAAAATTTTATTGAATCACCGTGAGATAGTTACAAGCTTTCATGTTTGGGTTACAATCTCACAATGATCAAACACCCATCCCTCCACCAGTGCACATTCCCCACCACCAATATCCCGGGTATACCCCCCCTTTCCCACCCTCCCCCTGCCTCCATGGCAGACAATATTCCTCATACTCTCTTTCTACTTTTAGGCATTATGGCTTGCAACACAGACACTGAGAGGTCATCATGTTTGGTCCATTATCTACTTTCGGCATGCATCTCCCATCCCGACTGGTTCCTCCAGCCATCATTTTCTTAGTGATCCCTTCTCTATTCCATCCCCTCTGCTTATTAACTGCTGCTGCTTATTATTGTTATTAGTAATATTATTATTATTATTATTATTATTATTATTATTATTATTATTATTATTATTATTCTCCCCTCTTCTCATGAAGCAGGCATCCAGCTATGGGGCAATCGTCCTGGCCCTTGTATCTATCTACTGTCCTTGGGTGTTAGCCTCATGTTATGTTATTCTATACTAGAGGAGTACTTCTAAAGTGAGTTCTAATCCCATGAGCCTCCAAAGGACTTCGCAGTAGAATAGTTCGTTATATACTCTTTGCCCGGAAAGCTACCAAGAGTATCTCGCCCACATGGCAGAGCCTGGCAAGTTACCCGTGGTGTATTCAATATGCCAAAAACAGTAAGAACAAATCTCACAATGGAGACATTACTGGTGCCCACTTGAGTAAATCGATGAACAATGGGATGACAGTGACAGTGATACAGTGATACTCTTTGCCCTCTTGAAAATGGAAGTGATGGGATAGTACTTTGAAAACTTGGAGAAGTCCTGGACCATTTTAATTCTGCCATTTACTAAATGGATCTGTTTGTAGAACCGATATTTTCTAGCATGCATCCAATCGATGTCATGGTAGCCAACAGTAATACACACTGGCAAATACTGTATTGCAGTGACTCTTGGCTCCCCATCATGGGTAAATGACTGCTTTGGTTATAATTCTATCAGCCCCAGGACACTGCATATGAAAGTCTGAAGGAGGAGGTAAGAGACAGAAACTAGCCATAGCCTTTTGTCAGTGGTGGTTTTTTGGTCACTGTTGGGTCACACTCCAGCAGTGCAATGGGATTATCCCGGGCTATGTGATTAGGGATCATTTCTGATAGGGTTCAATGAACCCTCTACAGTGCTAGGAATCGAACCACATTTGGCCACGTGCAAGGCAATCCTTTATCCCTGTACTATCTCTCCAGCCCAAGTCCAGGCTATTTTAACATAAGCTGTGATGGAAACAGCCTCCTGTGTGTGGTGGATAAACATTTTCCCTCTCTTAAGGGAAAATCAGGCCCAGAAACAAGCACATATAAATAATTTACCAAGCTGTAATCTGCTATAAATAACAAGCCTACTAAATAATGAATTAACCCAACTGCTGATTCATAGGTAAATGTCTCTTGTAAAGCAGCATTTTTATGGATTTTACAGCTTAGTTAATATCCACTCATATTTCATTAGGACAGTTCAGGTGAAGTATTGGGGTAATAATCTGGATCTATTTGAAAGTGATGGAGCACGCATCAGGAGCCCAGACAGAGCTTGGGGAACTGCCAGGATCCCTTTTAGCCAGAGCCTGAGTGCCACTGGTGCCCTCCCTCTTCTTCTTCCTTCACCCAAAATATTGCCAGGGCCTCAGTGCCAGCCTGAGATTATGGCCTCTCTGTGACCCTGGGCAGGAACTCTTAGGCATCATGACAGAGCCAGCTTTTCTGAGAAACTGTGACTTAAGTACATAGACTCCGCTTTTTAAAAAAAAAATTTGGGCCACTTCCAGCAGTGCACAGGGCTTACTCCTGGGTCTTTGCTCAGGGATTACTTTGTTTTGGCTTTTTTGGGTCATTCAGCTATGCCTAGGTGTTACTCTTGGCTCTGAATTTAGGAATTACTCCTGCTAGTTCTTAGAGGACCATATGGGATGCTGGGGGTTGAACCCGGGTTGGCCGTGTGCAGGTTGAAGGCCCTACAAACTGTTGTCTCTCTAGCCTCCGTACATAAATTTTTTTTGCCATACATGGTGATGTTCAGGAATTACTCTTGGAGATGTTGGGGGATGATATGCAATGTTGGGGATCGAACCTAGGTTGGCATCATGCCATGACACACCCAGCCATGCTCGGGTGATTCTCTATGGTTCTGTGCTCATGGGCCACGCCTGGTAGACCTTGGGCAGTGCCAGAGACTGAACCTGGGTCGGCTGCTTGCAGTTGCAAGTACCTTACCTGTTGAACTCTCTCTTGGCCACACTCATCTGTCTGCTTTGCACTAAAGCAAGAGAATAGGGCGCCATTGAATGGACTGGGTTCAACTCACAACTGTTTTAGATGCCTGGCACTAGGAGACAGAGCTTGCTTCTCTTTTCTGTGCCTCAGGCTGGGGAGGTGTGTGATCTGGGTCAGGTAGTCTGCACACAGCTTCCTAAGAGGACGGAGCCCATATCGCTGCTGCTGTCTTCCTTCAGCTTTAGAATGAAAAGAATGCTTCATGAATGGAGGGGAGAAGGCAGATGGAGTAGAGAAGGGATCACTAAGAAAATGATGGCTGGAGGAATCGTCAGGATGGGAGTTACGTGCTGAAAGTAGATAATGGGCCAAACACGATGATCTCTTGGTGTCTGTGTTGCAGGCCATGATGCCCAAAAGTAGAGAGAGAGTATAGGGAATATTGTCTGCCTTAGAGGCAGGGGGAGGGTGGGAAAGGGGGGTATACCAGGGATATTGGTGGTGGGGAATGTGCACTGGTGGAGGGATGGGTGTTTGATCATTGTGAGATTGTAACCCAAACATGAAAGCTTGTAACTATATCACGGTGATTCAAAAAAATTAACAAAACCGAACCAAAACATTCAACCATAGCATAAA
Source organism: Sorex araneus (assembly GCF_027595985.1). Lineage (NCBI taxonomy): Eukaryota > Metazoa > Chordata > Mammalia > Eulipotyphla > Soricidae > Sorex > Sorex araneus. The sequence continues at coordinate 82,958,103 of NC_073313.1, forward strand.
TTGTTTACCTCATTTAAGCAATGTTAAATTCAATCAGTTGTATTGTGCAAGGCACACCTTACTTAATAAAGTATATTTTAAGACTGTTATCTTACACACATGGACTAAGTGAGTGCTCTTATACTGGACAACAATAAATATTCAAACAACAACAACAACAACAAAAGAATGAAAAACTCCACCACTAGCCGTCACCATTTGGCCAAGACTCCTCCACATACCTATCTGGGAGGAGTGGGAAATAAAAAACGGGTGGCGTGACATTCACATTGACAAAGCTCTCCTTTTTTCTTTTCTCCCCATCTCCCTGAAATAAATGAAACACCAAATACAAGCTGAAAGACATGAAACCAGTTGCTAAGCTACTGGGTGGGCCCTGGCTGGGGGTTTTGTTGCCATCGGGGAGTTCCAAGTCAAGACTAGAGTAGAGAGGGGGGGACTGGAGCGAGCGCCTTTGTAAGCTGGCGTGGTTGGCCAGGAACACAGCTGTCCTGGGGGTGTGGAGGCTTACCTTATGAGCAGCCTTTCTGTCTCCATATGTGAGCGTTTCTCCCCACTTCTCAAACAAGCCCAGAAGGCCATGCTGACTTGAGGCCTTATCTTTCTTTGCGGTTTCGGGGTGAAGGAGGGGAGCACACCCAGCAGAGCTCAGGGGCTCCTCCCATATTAATGCTTGGGGGGTCTTTTCTGGGGTGCAGGTTTTGAGGGTGGCAGCCAAGGAAATCGGGATCAGATCGAACTGGCAGGTGGGATAGGGGATCCGTTCCGACCTCCTGCAGACAACGCCTGAGCTCAGCCCCTGAGCTCTCTTCCAGGCCCTTCTTTGACATTTATCTCAGCAAGGTCACTTTGCTGGGAAGCTTAGATTCTGCTGCTCTTTGTTCTTCAAACTGTGTTGCCTGTTTTGATGTGCAGTTTTGATGTGCAGTTGTTCCTGACGGGGGGCCCTGGCCCCCAGCTGGCCCCCTGTGTGCTTCTAACTCAGCCTTCCAGAAAGCCTGCAAAGCCAGACCTTCTGTACTCTGGCCAGACTATTGCATTGTTCCGTATTTTCTGTTTGGGCTCCAGCATTCTCTTTTCACAGCGGGGCCAACCCAGGTTAAACAAGTCTGCAGTTAACAAACATTCATTTAACCTCTGAATTTGGCTGGTTTAGAGCTGGTCATTGTATCCAAATGCCAGGCCATCCTCTACCCCCCACTAGTTGCTACTGAGGAAGGCTTCCCCACTCTTAGTCCAAGGGCATTCACCCCAAGAATGATGGAAAGGCAGGCTTATTTCCCAACATCACTTTGCAACATCGTCTAAATTGCTCCTGGTGGCCTAATCCACCATCAAGCAGAGGCTCTTGGTGTGGAAATAATGGGACATTACTAACTTTCGGCTTGTTTTCATCCACTGGCTCGCTCTGTGTGAAGTTGGATTTCGAAAGGGAAAAAAAATCTTATGAAAATTAACGCAGTCTGGGACACCCTTTGTGGAGCATACACTGAAAATTCATCTTAAATAAAAACCCCGGAAATTGTCCCTTCTGTCTTTCACCCGTCAGAATCTGCAATAGAATTCTATAGCCCATTCAGCGGCATATTTAATTAAGCAACCTATCTGCTGAATGCACTGGGGGTTGGCTGACAGTGCTTTTCACTGCTGATTTGGATGACAAAAGCTGTGGTGAGATATTCAGTGGTCTGGTGGAATGGAAAGAAACTCCCAATTGGTCACACCTACCTATTTCTCTTGGCATGTTGCATTAGCTCTGCTAATACAGAAAATAGACTGTCTTTTGTTTATTGAGAAAGTCAACGGACACCAACCCTCTCGCCTTCGCATTTCCAGCGTGCATCACAGATGAACAGACCTTTCCTTGTAGGTGGGAAACTTCAGCTGGTAGTTTACAAAGGCAGAGACAACCAGGTGCGTCTGCTTTTTGTCTTTTGTCTTTTTTCCAGGGGGTCATACCCAGACGGACTCAGCGATTATACTTGTGTCACTCCTGGCAGTATTCCGTGGAGGGTGGGGGGATATTGGACCATATGCCGTACTGGACATCTAACCAGGCTTTCCACAAGCAAAGCGTGTGCTCTGGCTCCCTAAACTATTTCTGTAGCTCTCTGATCAGCTTTTAATGCTAACACAGAATGCTCCCTGACCAGCATCCTTAGCTCAGGTGAGGGTTATTGCCAATTCGTATGACTGTTGTTGGCATTAGTGAAAAAGATGTAGCATTTACTGAGTGCCAGGCACATGCCAAAGTACTACACACATTCTCACTCCCAGCAACTCTAGGATGTAGATATGTTAATAAATATAGAAATCTATGTTACCTCCGCTGTTGCTAGGATTGAACCTAGGTTTCAAGCAAGCAATGTGCTTTTCCTTTGTGTCACATCACAAGCCCAGTCTATTAATATCCTCATTTGCAGATGAGGAAACAAAAATTTGACCAACTCACATCACACAAATATTAAGAGGCTGAGTCAAACACTGCTCATTTGTTCTACAACTCCTATTCTTTTTGTTACTTTGTTCTGGGGCTACACCTGGCACAGGGATCACTCTTGATGGTGCTTGGGTAACCCTATGCAGTGCCTGGGATTGAACCAGGGTTGGCCATGTGTAAGTTAAGCGCCCTACCCTCTGTACTATCTCTCCGTCTACCTAACCCCTGTTCTTCACTGTTAGTCAGTTTCCCTTCTCTAGAAAGCCTAAAGAGTTTGCAATCCCAACACAACCTTGAATTACAAGTAAGGGGGGTAGGAACACAAGACTATTGGGAGTGAAAACTCTTTGAGGGCATGAAATCAGTTGTTGTTTTGGTGGGATGGGCCTAAAAGAAGTGCTAAAGAGATGGGGGAGTGGGAAGTGACCTTTGGTCATTGAGGCTGATAGTTCAGTGCAAGGGCTCCAGAATGCAGTGTTACTCAGGGTCTTTAGTGCTGGAGATTATCTGGAACCCATATTGTGACAGTGCTTGGGGGTCTCCAGGGTCACAGTAGCATGTATGTGGGTAGGGGGGGTGGGCATCAGGGCTGAACTTGGTGATGTTTGGGTAATCATGTGGTGCTGGGATTGAGCCCAGGTCAGGTCCATGCTAAAGTTTGCTCCCTAATCACTGGGGTAGAAATTTAAAGTTCCTCATCTAGATCTCTGGGCTCTCAGGGAATCACTCAAGCCCTCACAATCAGACACAGATATAGTTTTACATATTCTGGGAAAGGCCAGAGAGATAGTCCAGAGATCAAACGCTTGCTGTATATGCAGCTGACCCCAGATTGAATCCCTGGAACCAGGTAGAGTACGCTGAGTATGGGCCCAGAAGTAAAGCCCTGAACGCTGCCAGGTGTGCCCCAAACAAAATAAATAAAAAAACTAGTCAAATATACATGTTGTGAGAAGAAGGGCCATTTTCATCAGCTTCCTGAAGAAGTTCATAACATGGAGATGGTTAGTAATTGCCACATATCCGTGAAGTATATATAGGACTCGGTGTACTCAGTGCTTTATATACATGAACACAGGGAAACTCATTTCACTCTCAGTGGAGCCAGTGGGGGTGGTGGCGGGGGTAAGTATGATTCTTTTGCCTATTGGACAGAAGACCAAACTGACACCAAGGAAAATGACCCGTTCAAAATCAGCCTGCTAGTGGAATCATGCAGATTTGAAGCAAAGCTGTCTGTCTGATAGTCACATCTTTGCTTTTAACCACATTTGGGATCAGGTGGGGTTGGAGTGAGGTTTGAGCCATACCTAGTGATGCTCAGGGGTATCTCCTGGCTCTGCACTCAAGTGGTTCTCAGGGGACCATATTGGATGCTGGAGATGGAGCCTGGGCAGGCCGTGTGCAAGGATAGCGCCCTATCCACTGTGCTATCGCTACAACTTTCAGACACAGTTGATTGCAGATTCCTTCTTCTTTGCTGACTTATCTTGCAGTGTTAGATAAGATAACACTGCATGACACATAGTGGGTTTTTAAAAAATGTGTATGTATTTGTAGAACTGAATTGTTTTGGGTAGTGCTGGCTCTCAGTACATTTTCACATTCAGAGTCATTCTTAAAGGTGTCAGGCCCACAGTAGAGACTCTAAATCTTGACTAGATGAATGGAAAGCAACCCCAAAAAAACACACAGCCCAACATGGTCAAAATATCATTTATCATGTTTTCAAGACAAGTGACTTGGCAAAGCACATAGGTACTGTGCTGTTCATAAGGCCTCCCTAGAGGACTGTTTGATTCATTTTCAAGGTCATTCTTCTTTCAGTAGGCTGACTAGAGTGTTCAAACCGGTTGTAACGTAGCCCTGAGTATGGATTGGGTCAGTGGCTTTTGTTTGCCAGTCCATAAACAGTGCTGGTCTGCAAAAGTTTCCCACAGGTTCACGAAAATATTATTGCCACGTAACTGCTGGTGGTTGAGAGGTTGAAAGCTACGGGCCTATGTAGTTTTTCAGGTTCTATGAAGGTATGGCTGTTTCAAGTCCTGCTTAGGATGCATAATTTCCCTTGCCCCTTATTCCCAAGTGACCCAACAGAAGCCACCCAAAGTCATTCCAGGCTGGCATTACTCAAATAGGTTCTGACCCATCCAGTATGTTAACCCTATGAAGGAAAAACTGGAGAGAACTAGGCATGGGGTCTGTTGTTGAGTTTCTATACTGGAACATTTTTTTAAAAAATGGGAAAGATTGTCTGACTGGGGAGAGTGTCTAGTGACCTGGTTAGGGGTTGAGTAACAAGGTGGAGCCGCTCAAGTTTTTATCCTTTTGGTTACATGTTCCAAGTTTTAAGGGAATGACACTAGCATTCACCTAAATTGCTCCGCTGTGATCTCATATTGCTTTGCATTTTTTGTTCTTATTCATTGCCGATCAGAGCCCCTGGTCCATGATTCTTCTGTTGCCTGTCTCCCAGCCTGATGGCACTCCTTGTACTGAGACTCAAGAATCCCACAGGCAGCTGGACCTCCCAGGGCCCAGAAGCTTTTTAATCTCTTGGGAGAGCAAACCAAAGGGATTGGCTTTAGAATTGGGTTTGTTTTCTTTCCTTCTCTCTCTCAATCTCTCTCTCTTTCTCTTTCTTGTTTCTGATTTGAGAATTTTTAATTACCATTTTTTTGTTGAGTCACTGTAAGTTACAAAAGTATTTCTGAATGAGTTTCAGGTGTATAATGTTGTAACACTCATCCCTTCCCCAGTGACTGCTTCTCTCCCCCAGTGTCCCCTTTTTCCCTTCCACCCCCATCTCCCCTGTTGGGTTTTAAATTCATTTGTCTTAAGTACGGCATTTGGTCTAAAAGACGAAGGTTTCTTTTCCCCTCTAAATTAGTCAGATGCACGAGCTAATTATAAACCAGCAAATACTTTAAGAAAACTACCTTCTAGTAGAAACCTGAGCACAAACTGAAGATGATATTCCCAGTAATTAATATGCTGCTTTTATTTCCTTTGAGGTGAAAAGCCGTTGCTGACAAGGACTCCTTACTCATTTGGTTCAAATAACTCATTTTGTACCTGAAATACTAATTACTGTAGTGACACCATCTTTTCCTATTAAGGCCTTCACATAAAAATCTCAAAACAGTTTATAACCTTTGAGTCTTGGGGCTGCTTTTCATCTGTTTTGGGCAGTATCACAGTGAATATTGTGATCAGAAATATGATGAAGGCTTTTTAATCGTTTCCCTATTAATTCAAAAGGTACTAATTCAGACAGTGTGAAGAACAAATTTGACAAGTCTGTGACAAGAAGAAAATAAGTTGGCAAGGGAGTTATTTAAACTGCCAGGTAGAGCACACTTTCAGAAGTGCCAGTTTGCATACAAAGAACTGGTAAGTACATAGAAAGCGTTCCATTAATAGACTGTCTTAGAATCTGAAAGTTAAAAGCCCTATAGTAAAACTCTTCAATATTCCAAATGCATTTGTTGAACAGTTGGGAATACAAATTTGGGAAGGGGATGGGTAACAGCTTTATTGAGAGGTAATAAAAATAATATTTTTAAGATGTCCCCTTCATTGTTCAGTATCTTCACGGAGTTTTGCTTCCATCTCTATCATCCATCTTAGAATAGTTTAATCACACAGAAAGAATCTTTTTATTCAGTAGCCATCACTCTTCATTATAGTTTTCAATACAGGTACTGAAAGGTTATCATGATTTGTCCCTTTACCTATTTTCAGCACTCAATTCTTGTCTAGAGTGATCATTTCCAAATGTCTTTGTTATAGAGGTCCTTCTCTATCCTAGCTGCCTTTTCCCCCAACCACCACTTGTGGCAAGATTCCAACCATGGATCACTGAAAGAGGCATTAAACAGATGAAACACCTCTGAGGGCAGGAGAGATAATACAGGGGTCAAGGACCTTGCCTTGCAAATGGCCACTTCAACTGTGATCATGATTAAATCAGTACCAACACTTGTGGTCCTGCCAGCACACCAAGGGTCACTCTTGAGCACAGAATCAGGAATAGCCCATGAGCCATGCTGGGTATGGCCCCACCACCCCCACCACCCAAAATATGCCCATCATAGAACCACAGAATTTTGGTATTGAAAGACACCAACAGACAGATACATAATTCACAACTTAACAGCCATTGGATTTATATTTTCTCTAATCCATGATCATATTATTTTTAGAAACCATACTTTGAATTTTGATCGTTTCCCCCTCCACCCCAGTGAAATCCAACATTGTACTGTGTTATTGGTGAGTGTTTTTGGTTTACTGCTGGGGATAGAACCTAGGGCCTCAGATGTGTGAAGCTTGAGCTTTACCACTGAGCCATGTCCATGGCCCTGCCAGTAATTTTAGGATATTGTGTTTTTTTGCTTTCACATCCCATCATATATAGAAAAGGCACATTAGTGTCTTAGATAGTCAACATTTTCCATATTAAATTACCTTTGGTGCTAGATGATTTTGCCCAGCTGTAGTGTGAAATATTTTAGGTAGGCGAGGCTAAGCTATGATATTACTGATAGGTTCAGTTCATTAGAGATATTTTTATCATGCTTGACTGTAGCCCTATCATAAGTTGAGGAAGATCTGCAATCTCAATTGACATGTGTGAAAGCTCAGAGATTCAGAGAAGGGAAATAATTTGCCCAGGGATTCACAGCTAGCATAAAGCCCCAATGAAAACCCCACCATTTTAGCATACTACAGCGTTAATGGCAATACAAAATTATGGAGCATAGTCATAGTCGTTTGGGTTTTGTTCTTATTTTCAAATAATAGGAAACAAAGTTGAGCTAGTTTAACAACTACACAATAGAATATATGGGAGTGCATTATGGAAACTTCAACAGAAACCTTGGCTTTAAAAAAGAGCTGGGGTGGGGGCTGGAGGAATAGCACAGCGGGTAAGGTGTTTGCCTTGCACGCGGCCGACCCAGGTTCGAATCCCAGCATCCCATATGGTCCCCTGAGCATCACCAGAGGTGATTCCTGAGTGCAGAGCCAGGAGTAACCCCTGTGCATTGCCGGGTGTGACCCAAAAAGCAAAATAAAATAAAATAAAATAAAATAAAATAAAATAAAATAAAATAAAATAAAAAAGAGCTGGGAATTTAGGGAGAGAAATGGTTCAAAGGGCTGGAGCGTGTGCTTTGCATGCTGGAATCCTGGTTTTGATCCTGGTACTGCATGGGAGCGACTACAAAGTGCCAAGTCAAGACCAGTCACTGAACACCCCAGGTGTCACCCCTCCAGCCAAACCAAAACCAATACTTAAACAAATTTTAAAACTTCAAAATTGGAAAGCTATTATGATTTGGAAGGGGCCAGAGAGACAGTACAGTGGGTAGGGTGCTCTCTTTTCATGCAATTGACCCAGGTTCCATCCCTAGCCCCTAAATGGTACCCTGAGCACCACCAGGAATGATTTCTGAACACAGAGCCAAGAGTAGGCCCTGATTACCACCAAGAGTAGTTAAAAAACAAAAATCAAAAACAAAACTTGGAAGGTAGGTGACAGATAAATTGGAGGGGGGAGAAAGAAGCTGGGGATGTCTATAAACTCAACCACATAGTCAATCCAGCTAGAATAGCCTTGTTTTATTACATTTTTGGTCCCACAGAAGGTTGTATTTGGGGAATACTCTCTCTTTCTCTCTCTCTCTCTATATGCGCATATATATATGCAAAATCTCCTGCCCCTGTGCCACGCTGTCTTCACCGGGGGGCCCCCTAGAAGGAGTGGGTTGAGTTCCCCTCCCCACCTTAAGCAGAGCCCTGGCAGCCGAAAACGTCCGGAACCCAGCCACAACCATGCTCAAGGCCACTCTCCACAGGCTTGGATGAGCCTCATGCATGAAGGAACCGGCAGAGAAACCCAGGTATGCTGGACCCGTAGCTGAGATCTTCAAGCCTACTCGGATGGGGACTGGGCCTCCTCCACCCAGATCCCCCTTTTTTCAGTAGCTTGGCAGTCACACCCACAAACTGCCCATGGCGTCATGTAATCTCATTGACAGCCAAGATCCAGAGATTATAAAACAAAACTCCCAGAAGAGAGTGATGCAGAATCTCGCACAGCAGAACCTGACAAGCTACCCGTGGCATATTGGATACGCCAAAAACAGTAACAATAATGGGCCTCATTCCCCTGACCCTGAACTCGACAGGGACAAGTGGCGACATTACTGGTTCCCGCTCAAGCAAATCGATGAGCAACGGGACGACAGTGATACAGTAATAAGTCACAATCGAAAGTTTTGATTCTAGAGACAAACTGCTTGGATTTGAGTCTCAGCTTTATATTTATTTTGCTTATTTACACAATGGATGGTGCTTAGGTGCTGCTCCCAGTTTCTCAGTGGTGCTTGGGGAGCCATGTAGTGCTGGGCATCAAACCTGGTCCTCCTACATGCTTTGTAGGCTCTAGCCCTTTGAACTATTACCCTTTCCCCTCACTGCTCTCAGCTCTACCTTAGTAGCTTCAGGTCAATTAATCTCTATGGATTTTTGTTACCTGTTGTGTTGAATTTAAATAACAGTTGTTCATGTCTTACGTATCTGATATGAAAATATGTAGTAGGAAGTGTTAGATAAGTTCATACATGTAGTTAAAATAGTGTTTGAAATGGAAGAAATGCCATAGAAACGGTGGTTGCTATTATTCTGTTTTGTGCTCAGGGTTAACTTCTGGCTCTGTGCTCAGGGATCACTCTTGGTGGTGTTCTGGGGACCCTGTGTGGTGCCAAGAATTCAAACTGGGGTTGAACACATGCAAGGCAAGTACCATACATCCCTATGCTCTTTTTCTAGCCCTCTTTTATTATTTTATTGTCTAGTTATTTTATATGAAAGCACATTTTTCTTTAGATGCTAAAATATGCTTTTTTAAAGGAAACATTTTTTTATTGAATCACCATGAGATTCACTTACAAAGCTTTCATGTTTCAGTTTCAGTCATACAATGATCGAACACCCGTTCTTCCACCAGTGCACATTTTCAACCACCAATGTCTCCAGTATCTTCCCCCCACATCCCACCTCTCCCCCTGCCTCTATGGCAGACAATTTCCCCCATACTCTCTCTCTCTACTTTTGGGCATTATGGTTTGCAATACAGATACTTAGAGGCTATCACATTTGATCTTTTATCTACTTTCAGCACACATCTCCCATCCCAAACTATCCATCCAACCATCATTGACTTAGTGATCCTTTCTCTATTCCAGCTGCCTTCTTTCCCAGCTCATGAGGTAGGCTGCCAACCATGGAGCAATATTCCTGGCCCTGTCTCTACTGTCCTTAAGTGTCAGTCTCATATTATGTTATAAAATATATTTTATATGTCTATTTCTCTGGTTTTAACTTCTAGTTGTTCTTATTTAATTTTTGTTGTTTCAACATATATATTTGAGTGTTAGGTAATGCGAGTAAAATGTCTATGTGTACATATTTTTTTTAATTTTTGCGTTACACCTGGCGATGCACAGGGGTTACTCTTGGCTCATGCACTCATGAATTACTCCTGGCAGTGATCAGGGGATCATATGGAATGCTGGGAATCGAATCTGGATTGACCACGTGCAAGGCAAATGCCCTACCTGCTGTGCTATCACTGCAGCCCCTATGTATGTATATTCTTATAGATAGATAGATAGATAGATAGACAGATAGATAATATACTTTTTTGCAGTCTAGGTATGTAACGGACTGGAGCGATATAGCCCAGTAAGTAGGGCATTTGCCTTGTATGCAGCCAACCCGAGTTTGATTCCTCCATCCCTCTCAGAGAGCCCGGAAAGCTACCGAGAGAGTATCCTGCCTGCACGGCAGAATCTGGCAAACTCTCTGTGGTATATTCGATATGACAAAAACAGTAACAACAAGTCTCACAATGGAGACCTTACTGGTGCCCACTCGAGCAAATCGATGAACAACGGGCTGACAGTGCTACAGGTATGTAACAGTCTTAAAACTTAAGAATTTTGTAGTCAAGTGAATAGATATGGCAAGTGAACAGATATATAGTCATAAATTAAAGTTAGTGATAGGAACTACCCAAGATGAAGTATATGTAAAACATATAGGATATTATAAAGACTTCATGAAGGCAATGACATCTGATTTTAAAGTCTGTATCCTATTACTTTAGATTTCAAGGAATGATAGGAGTTATTCCAGACACGGGTAACAGCAGAAGCAGAGGTAAGAATATACGTATCTTGGTCAGGGAAAGCCTAAGTATTGCAGGTGCCCAGAGGATAGAGTTTTGCAAGATATCCTTAGAGCCATGCCTGAAATATCAATTGGTAGGAAAGAGAAAAAAACTGATGATTCTGTGCATACTTGCTGTCTAAAGTAGTAAGTACTGTATATGTATGAGGTAACTCATTTTATTCTCACAATGATCCTGAGGAACAAAATGCAGGGAGATGGAATAAACTGATCAATACTACACCTAGCAAATGGCAGAGTCTAGATTCAAACTGAGGTATCTCTTTATCTTAATGCCTATCCAGTTTCCCCATACCACATCAACTCTGGGACTAATATACTTGTCACCTTTCCATAACACTTAGCCAGTCTGGAAAAATAGGAACTTTGAAAAATTTTAAACACCAAGGATAATTTTTGTGTTTTACTAATTTTAATTGTCATTTATTTACTTATTCTTTGATTTGTTGTTTTCTTTGGTGTTAGCATAGACGACTTTGAAAGAAATAAGTCAGTATAAGGATAGCTCATAAATGGGGGAAAATACAGGATAGTTTTTAAAGTTCATGGAGTGTGCAGGAGAGCTAGAAAGTTAGATCATAAAGAGTTTGGCTGAATACTTCAGCCATTCCTTTGAGATGGGATTAGGAAGAGCCAGTGCACAGGGGACAGATAAAACCAAGGGCTTTTTGAAAATGCAATCTGAGGAATCCATGATCAGTTCCTTCTTGGATTTAGAATTCTCTACTTGTCTAAGAAATCTTGCTGCGTTTATACAATACAAAATCATTAGAAAACCATAAGCCCTTGAGAAAATGCTCAACATCATAATTTTGGGGAATTGCCATGCAGAATCACAATTCACTCATTATGATAGTTACTTTAAAAACCTTGAAAAACATAAATGTTGCTGAGGCTGTGAAGAAACCGTGGAACACTGGAACCCTTGTGTATTGTGGATGGGCAAGTTGAATGCCTGGTTCTGCTGATCTGGGGCAGGCTCACTGTACTATTAATACGACCACCCAGATCGTGGTTTTTTAAAAATAACTTGGCTTCTGAATATCTTTTGGATTTTCTTTTTGGTGGGGGAACGGTATCCATTTCTCTAAGTTTTATCATTTTCCTCCACCTGCTTACTTTGGATTCCCTTTGTCAGTCTTTGTCTAGTAGCTTAAACTGTGCAATTAGGTTATTTATTTGCCCCACCACCACCATTTTCTTCCATTTTTGTGGTTATACCTGGCGATGTTCAGGGGTTACTCCTCCCTCTGCATGCAGGAAATATTCTTTTTTGTTAATTTTCTTGAATCACGTGAGACAGTTACAAGCTTTCATGTTTAGGTTACAAACACAGAATGATCAAACACCCATCCCTCCACCAGTGCACATTCCCTACCACCAATATCCCGGGTATACCCCCTCTTTCCTACCCTCTCCCTCCTCCATGGCAGACAATATTCCCCATACTCTCTGTCTCCTTTTGGGCATTATGACTTGTAACATAGACAGTAAGAGGTCATCATGTTTGGTCCGTTATCTACTTTTGGCACACATCTCCCATCCCGACTGATTCATCCAGTCATCATTTTCTTAGTGATCCCGTCTCTGTTCCATCTGCCTCATAAAGCAGGCATCCAGCTTGGAGCAATCCTCCTGGCCCTTGTATCTACCATCCTTGGGTATACGCAGAAATTATTCTTGGTGGTACTCAGGGGACCATATGGGTTTCTGGGGATCAAACCCTGACCTGTTGTATGCAAGGGAAGTGTCCTATCTACTCTATGATATCTCCAGCCTGTGGGCCCCTTTTTACTTCCTGATTCACTCTTGCAATTCTATGAACTTCTTTCTTAACATTGCTTTTGATGTGTCCCATATGTTCTAGTAAGTTTTGTCTTCATTCTCATTTATTTACAGGAATTTTTTTCCCACTACTTGTTCACTAGAAGTTGTATAGTTTCCAAGTATTTGAAATTTTCCCTAGGTTCTGTTTCTTATCCATTTCCACTTTCAGAGAGCCTTGTGATCTGAGAAGTTAGTTGATACAATTTCTATTGTCTTGATTTTATGGAAACATGTTTTGTGTTCCAGCAGCATACAAGCTTTTCAAGTCTCTGTTTGAATCCCATTTGCTAACATTTTGTTGGCAAAAGCAAGTCACTTAAACTGTGTTCAGATTTAGAGAGGGTGGAGTTATAGGGCATAAGGCAAAGCTACTTGCAGTTAATCTCTACTAATACAGTTAATCTATTACAAAATGCCTAAGAAAAGCCTGGGGTGGTATATTTAACAAGTATCCCAAAGAAATTCTTATGCAGGTAATTCATAAACAACATTTTCAGTATTACTAGTGACACTTGACACTAAAATTGTAACTGCCATTGTGAAGAGTTTAGGAAACAGGGTTGTAGCAAAGGAACAGTTATCCTTTCTCTTAGCTCCAATTTATGAATCACACCACTTGGAATGTAGAAGCTTAAATTAAATCTCTGTCTTTGTTACAGAAAATCTTCTACAGTCCTTTACGTTTTTTTAAACCAATAACAGTGTAGTCAGATTAAAGTAGATTGGCTATTATTTTTCAATGCTGGTCAGAAAGACTTGTTTTGTGTTGCTTGTTATAATATGTATTTCTGTCCTGGGGATGCTCATAGTAATGGAAATGAAGCATTGATGTGGTTTATGGGGCATGTGATAGGTTATAAAGTTGAGACTGTTGCTGGGACAAGATCTTTCTTAGAATAGTAAGCCAAGCAAAAGGAACATGAATAGGAAAGGAAATAACTCATAAGAAGAAACTCCAATGATTTAACCCATTGTATGAGATTTTTATTCTTCAGACTTTTAGTCAAATTTTAGGATTAGAGACTTACTTTGTGACATCCGCCTGCCAGCCCCTCTCACTGGAAAGTCATGCTCAAGTCAAGGCAGGAACCAGGATCATATTGGATTCCTAACAGCAACCACAGTGTCTGACACAGCTAGTATTGATTTTTATGTATGCATTTTCTTATTTTTATTCTTTTGATTGAATCATCGTGAGACACAACAATACATGGTTGTTCATGGTTGGGCTTCAGTCATACAATGTTTCAACACCCATCCCTCCACCAGTGTACATTTCCCATAACCAATGTCCCCAGTTTTCCTCCCCTCCCCTCCCTTCCCCTCTCCCTCCCCTCCCCTCCCTTCCCCTCTCCCTCCCCTCCCCTCCCTTCCCCTCTCCCTCCCCTCCCCTCCCTTCCCCTCTCCCTCCCCTCCCCTCCCTTCCCCTTCCCTTCTGCTTCCCTTCTCTCCCCTCCCCTCCCCTCCCCTCCTCTCCCTTTCTCTCCTCTCCCCTTCCCTTCCCTTCCCTTCCCTTCCCTTCCCTTCCCTTCCCTTCCCTTCCCTTCCCACAATCTCCCTCATTTCCCCTCCCCTCCCTTCCCTTCCATCTTCTTTTTCTCTCTTTCTTTTCCTTTTCCCTTTCCTCTTTTTTCCCTTTTTCTTTTAATTGTGCCACACCAGTAGTACTCTTGGTTTAATCCTGGTTCTACACTGAGGTATCACTCTTGGAGGACTTGGGGAACATATGTGGTGTTTGGGATCCAATCCAGGTCAGGGGAATGATGTGATTGATTGGAAATGCCCTCCTCAGCACATGTCATGGATGCTGGGTGCGTCCTTAAACTGCAGAGATTCCAGAGGAAAGTCTCCTTAGCCAAGAAGGTCTCAGTTTAGGAATCACTTATATCACAGGAGCACAGGAAAACAAATTGGACACCTTTTTCCTTTTGGTAATTTAAGTGTAGAGCACAACATTTGAAAATGTGAAAGAAGTTTGCAAGGGAAGAGTTGTGGCGGTTGTTTCGTAAATCCTTCTTATATTTAGTTTTACTCAAGGTCGGAATAGGAGAATTTTATGTATATGTAAATATTTCAATACCTCCACCCCCTTTTCTTTTATTGTCAGGGTTAATCATGGGGACTTATGTATGTGAGAATGAGCTCTACTGCTGAATGGCATCTCCTGGTCCGTCCTGTGTCTTTGGGTAGGATTCGAATGAATTTGGGTCACATCCTGCAGTAATCAAAAACTATTCCTGGTTCTGTGCTCCAGTGACTGCGGACCTGCTTGGAGGGACCATATCCAGTGCCAGGAATTTGAACCCAGATTGACTGTGTGCAAAACAAGTGCTTTCCCCCCACTGTATTCCCCAGTGGGGAAGTATTTCTTAAGAAATAACTTTGGGGGAGGGGGGAGGGTAGAGGACCACGCCCAGCATTACTCAGGGCTTACTCCTTGCTCTGTGCTCATGGATGACTTCTGATAGTGTTTCAGAGACCATATGTGAAACTGGGGATTTGAACTCGGGTTGACGACATGTAAAGCAAGCACCTTAACCCCTATCCGGTATCTCTGGCCCCCATGTCCCTTATTCAAATACGGATTTTAATTCACCCACCTGGCATTTGGAAATGTGGAATTTGGGAAAGCTATTTTGCTAGCTTCTCTGCAAGGGTAGATTTCCAAACAGGCAAGGTAAGGCCAACGAGACACTTGCATCCTAAAAATGAGTTCACCAAGCCAGCTAGGCTTGGACAGTTTGGTAGGCTGGGAAGCTTCACGTGCAGTTGCATGAGAGGATTCACAAACCTTTCCTCTGACAGCAAATGGATAGACACTGAGGCTATTTCTCTCCAGCCATCACGTGAGAGAGCAAGCCAAAGTACTCTCTGCCATAGCATCACCTTCCCATGAGCCTATTAGTGGTTGTACTGTTTGGCTCTGACGCCCAGCACCCTCTGCTTTTGGTCACTTACTTAGTGTCCTTTTGCATTGCCTATATTTCAGACAAACTGCTTTGTATCTTTTTTTTTATTCCCAGTGAGCTCCCTCCTCACAGCAAAGAATATACCGGATGATTTTTGAATTGTTTTGTGTCTTTTGAGGTGTTAACGTTTTCCATTTTGTCACATCTAGTGATTTTTGCCTGTTCTGATATGGTCTCAATAAAGAGCTATAGGAGTTCACTCAAGAAAGAGAAAAATCTCTAAAAGCATGCATCTGGACACTGTCCACATCTTAATCTCATCATCCCCTGTCCTGGCAGCACTCATCTCCCATCAATTCTGCCCATTTGGTTCTTTTCTCCTTAGGTTCTCCTTAGTATTTTATCCCACGCCACTCTAAGAAGAATCCAATATATTGTTTTCCTTTTTGAGGGCCACACCTTGCATCACTCAGGACTTACTCCTGGCTCTGTGCTCACGGACCACTCGAGTGCTATTCTCAGTATGGGGAGTTAAGATGGAATTCAAATTTCTTGCCCAGAAGTGAAAATTTATTGGCACACAGGCATGCTCATTTGTTGTTTATGGGGGCTGTCACAGTATAAGAGACTTCACTAGTTCTGAAAGACTGTCTGACCTGGAAGACCTAAATATTTCCTATGTAGGATTCCTCCTGTAGGACATTTAACTGTCAGCCTGGAACAGCAGAAGGGTGGATAGTTTGGGCATTATCTGTTAACATTCCCAAACTGCCTTTGTGTGTTTGTGCCTGCAGAGTGATTCACAAAGAAAGAAATCATACGTTTTTCTGTAGGACGAATGAGACAAGACTTGCGAGGCAGTTTTTACCTAAGAGTTCGTTTTGTAGCTTTTAAGGGATTGTGGAACGTCTAGAGGCAATGGCAGCTTTCTTAGATGAATTTACAGGTTCTTTTGTTTCTCTTACTTCCTTGGGAACCTTCTGTTCATGGAGGAGAGACTGGATAATTAGTTTTGCTTTGTCAGATGGATTGAGTTGTTCTTATTGGTTGTAACTGAGAAGTTGATTCTGAATGTGACACGCCGCGGTAAAGTTTCATCTCAGCAACTCTCACCTTCACTCCCTGTCCTCCCTAGAAAAGGCAGCTTGTGCAGAGAAGTGCAACATCCTAGGATATTCAGCTTGGAAGGCGCTGGTCGAGATTTACAAGGATGATCGCCCATATTAATATTGCTCCGCTGAGATAGATACAATATCCGCTTTGAAGGTGAACTCTGGTAGAAATGAACAGGTCCTAGCCCATCTTATCTGTTCAACTTAGATGGCCTTTAATGGGTATGTGCATCCTGGTCATAGGTTTGAATCCTGTAATATATTAAATTTCAGGTGCTTTACAAAATGTGCAGTTAGTGAGACACACAGACATAATTGGAGATTAGAATCATGGCACGAGGTGGGGCTAAACTTTTTAAAGTTTCGGGGCTAGGAGAGTCTAGTGTTGTACTTCTTGGGTCCAACCTCTGCCTGACTTGTGGCCTTCATGGAATGCGTGGAGGTGGTGGATGGGGAGGTAGGGCGGATGTAAGTCAGTGCTGGTGGTCCGCTAGAAGAAAAGCATGTATTTAGCTGAGCTCTGTGGATGTGTCAGCCTGACTCTCCCAGAGAGTAGCACTAAGGGGTGAGGTTTTCTGCTGTGACCTATGATGTTGCAGGGGGCAGAGGTGAGAGACAGGCCTGCCACAAGGAGGAGGAGGAATGCAGGGAAGTGGGAAAGGAACCCAGGGTCAGATCTTGCTGAGATCTCAGAACCTCTCGTTCCTCTCTCCTCTTGCTTCCTTGCATCATGGACTTTCAAGCTTAGGGGACTAGTGTTAAGGGAAGTGTTTATTTTCAAAAGGTTTATTTTTATATTACAGTTTAGGCCACATGTTTATAATAGTATTACTGTTTATGGTTTTGAAGTACACAGTTAGCATACCTCACCACTGCCAAAGTGCCCAAGACTCTTCCTTGTGTTACTTCTAGTCCTCTTCATTCCTCCTCTTCAACTCTACCCCTCACCCTCCCCGCGTTCTTGGTATTTTCCAGTGATCCAGGGTCAAGGGTTTGGTTTCATTCAGCACTGTCCATTCCTTTGTTTTGTCTCTCTGTATACTACTGATGAGTGAGATCATCTGGGATTGTCTCATCTTGTTTCTCTGCCTTATTTTGCTCATCATGATATCCTCGAGTCCCATCCCAGTTACAGCAAGCTGCAAGAATTCATCTTTGCTTCTAGCTGCTGTGAATTCTGTTATGTATGTATGCCACAGCTTTATCCAGCCATCTGTTTTAGAATAATTGTTTTGTTGAATGGGGGGAATGTATATCTATTCTGAGGTGTGACGTTCAACCCCTGACATTCCATAATATTAGAAACAATCATAAGGTCAGGAAACTTTTGAGAAATAATCAGATTGAATTAAAATTTTAAAGGATGGGCTGGAGTTATAGTACAGTGGGTACTATAGTACATTTGCCTTGTACGCAGCTGATCCATGCTCAACTCCCAGCACCAATACGGTCCCCTGAATCCTACCAGGAGTGAAGGAATAATCCTTGAGCAGAGCCAGGAGTAAGCACTGAGCCAGGGGTGGCCCCCAAACAAAACAAAACAAAAATAAAATAAAATTTGAAAGAAACTACTTTAAAGTGGAATTCATCTGAATATGCAACCTGTGGTTCCAGTAGAACAGCAAAATTCTGTCCTGTGGTTTTTGTTTTTGTTTCTGTTTTTTTTTTTTGCTTTTTGGGTCACACCCAGCAATGCACAGGGGTTACACAGGGGTTACTCCTTGCTCTGCACTCAGGAATTACCCTTGGCAGTGCTCAGGGGACCATATGAAATGCTGGGATTTGAACCCAGGTTGGCCGAGTGCAAGGCAAATGCCCTACCCTCTGTGCTATCGCTCCAGCCCATGTTTTTGTTTTTGTTTTATGGGTCACACCCAGTGATGCTCAGGGGTTACTCCTGGCTCTTTGCTCCTGGCAGTGCTTGAGGGACCATATGGAATGCCGAGGATTGAACCCAGGTCGGCCCTGTGCAAGGCAAACGCCCTACCCACTGTACTATCGATTCCGCCCAGCTCTGTCTTGTGAATAGGATCAGCAGAGTAGTCACAGGCAGAGCTGGAGATGGTGACTCCATGCAATATGGATAAGGATGAGACCAAGAAGCATACTTGGACTTCAAGACTCTTGTGCATGTGTTTTCTCTAGGCTCAGTGATGGCTGGTGTCCTGGGTCTTCATGCTTCTGCCCAGAGCAGGGATCTAAGTAGGTCCTGCTTAGGAAAGGACATGGCTGACCCAGGGCAACTGTGAGATTATTGTTCTACTGCCATGTTGCTAACTCCCACAGAATCATTGAGCTTCTGAGCTCAGGGAAGATACCTGTGTAAGAAAATCACCTGTCAAGTGCTTTGCCATATTTATTCACTGCGCTCCCACTTTCATAATGGGCTGAGGTTCAGAGGTGTAAATAAAGCCAATTATTTTAGTCTGCCATTGATTTTAACATATAAATTTTCAATATAGATTAGATTTAATAAGAAAAATAACAGCCTGTGTTTTTATGCTCTGCAATGGGCAGTTGGCCAGCAAGAGCCTTCTGTTCGTAGATAGTTTCATTGTATACGGAAGCATGTGGTAAAGTCATGCCTACTGATTCCCAAAAGCTACCATTTGGGGGGTTACTTACCATGTGCCAGGCATCATCAAAGTGTTGATAAACATTATTCCATTTATTACCACTGATATTTCTACAAAGTATTATTATTACAATTTGGGGGCAGGAGATTTAGCACCACACTTGGCTATACTAAGGGCTTATTTTTGGCTATGACATTGCTCAGGGAGCACTCCTTTTTGTTTGTTTTTTGGGAGGGCTACACCAGGTGATGCTCAGGTCTGATTCCTGACTCTGCATCCAGGAATCATTCCTTATGTTGCTTGAGGGACCATATGGGATGCTGGAGATTAAAACCGGGTTGGCTGTATGCAAGGCAAGCACCTTAACTGCTGTACTGTTTCTCTGGCCCTCAAGGAACACTTCTGACAGGATTTGGGGAACCGTATGTTGTGCCAGAAATCGAACTTGGGGTGTCTGCATGCAAGGCAAGCATCTTATCTACTATACTCTGTCTTTAGCCGCTGTTGTTACTACTTCGTTTTGGGGGCACACTCAGATGTGCTCAGGGCTTACTCCTGGATCTGTGTTAGGGGATTGACTGCATGGAAAGCAAGAATTTTATCCCCTATACTGTCTTTGGCCCATTATTGCTATTTTATACACATGTTTATAGATGGGGAAACTGGGAGTGAGTCACTTGCCCAAGACACCACCTGGTAATTCTAAGGAAATCTTAGAGTTCAAAGGGAAATCTGCTTTGACATCTTATCTCTTGGTGAGCCCATAAACTTCTTTTTTTTACTGTTTCCTTCACATACTGACTTATTAACGTTTCTCTGAAACATTCCATGCAGTTTTTTTCCAACAATTTGTTGAATGGCAAGATAAACCAAGTGAAATAAGAGAGTGTATTTAAAATTAGACAACTCAACTTAATATGAAAATAAATGCATAATTCATACAATATACATATTTTAATATTGTATGTAATAGAGAGCTTTTAAAATGCATCATGATTATAAATCTATATTTTCTGTAATATCATTTGAAGTTGAGTACTTTATGATTTAATAGACTTGAGATTTGAAGACTAAAATTAAAAATGGAAGTAGTTAAACTGCACCCCATATTTATTTATTTATTTTTGTTTCATCTATTTTTTATTGAGTCACTGTGAGATCGTGAGATAGAGTATTACAAAATTGTTCATGATTGAATTTCAGTCATACAATGTTCCAACACCCATTCCTCCCTCAGTGTAATTTCCCAGCACCAGTGTCCCCAGTTTCCCTCCCTCCCCTTCAAGCCAGCCCCACCCCAGCCTGTCTCTATGGCAGATACCTCTCTTCTCTTTCTCTCTTTTTCTTTGAATCTCTCACATTATGGTTTGTGATACAGATGCTGAAAGATTATCCTGTATATCTCTTTACCATTTTAAACACTTAGTTGTTGTTTAGAGTGATCATTTACAACTAGTATTGTCATAATGGATCCTCCTCTATTTTTTAGCTCTGTACTTAGGGATTGCTCCTGGCAGGGCTTGGAGAACCTTTTGCAGTGCCAGGGATCAAAATGGGTCAATTTCATGCAAGGCAGATTCTTTATCCCCTGTATTATACATCCGTATCTTAATTCTGCTCATTATATCTTCTTAGATCTTGGAGAACTAAATACCACAAAGGTTAAGCCTACTGCTTTATTCAATGTTTAAAATTTCATTTCCATGTTTTTCAAAATTGTGGTGTCTTAGTTTATTGACACTGTCATTTTGCTGTTGCAGTGCTATGGTAGCAGTCCTGCCACCAATTTTTTAGGAGCCCTCCACCATAGTTGAGGGTTTGGCATACATTTCTAATGGCTGACTGGCCTTACGGCCTTAGAGCATGAGATTGAACTTAGGTGACAGTTACTGTTATCACTGTCATTGGAAATAATTAGTTCACATCCCAGAAGTGTAGCAACAAGATTACAAGAAAACAACTGGTCTGTTGGTTCTTATGTCCCTGGTTTCTTTAGATTTCTCCCCTTTATCCTCTATACTAAACAGAATGGATTCAGGCTTGTAGATCAAAGTCTCTGAAGACAGGTTCTTCTGGTTTCCCCTTCAAATCAAAACAATTATAAGACAATATTCAGATGTCGGTGGTAAGAATGGGGACAACTCCACACATTGTGTGAATTTAGACTCCTGAAATTCCCTACCTGTGTGAAACAATGATGTTAAAAACAAAAACCCGGGGCTGGAGCGATAGCACAGCGGGTAGGGCATTTGCCTTGCACAAGGCCGACCCGGGTTCAATTCCCAGCATCCCATATGGTCCCCTGAGCACCGCCAGGAGTCTTTCCTGAGTGCAGAGCCAGGAGTAACCCCTGAGCATTGCCGGGTGTGACCCCCCACCCCCCAAAAAAAAACTCATGACAAAGTTCGTGACAAAGACTTCTTGATATACTGAGGTATGTTACTATCATTGTGCTACCTAGTCTTTAGGCAAATGTAGCAAGCCAGTGACATAAGTAATTGTTATTTTTAACACATCTAAGGTTTCATCTTTCTTTACTTACTTCCTAAGTTTTCCAGGTAGCTCTTTCATTGTAGCCCCACTATAGTTTGCTCTATGTGTATGCCTTTGCTGATTATTTTTACCAGTCTTTGACACACTTCTCCTAATTTCTTCACTTGTTATGCAGGTATTTTGTATTACAAACAGTATTTAATTGTATTCATTCCAAACAGGTCACAATTAAAATCTATAAACCCCTTAAGCCTCTCTAAAACCTCCACCATCCACCTTACAGCTTAGCATTAATATTGACTCCAGAGAGGGAAAACATCTCATCCAATATTTCTCAGATGTACCATTTTTGTTATCAGTGAAAACAAAAGACACGTTTAATTGCATCTCTTAGGTACACATTTAAAAATGCAAGTTAGATTCCTCACTGGCCAAGATGGTTCCATAGAGCATCTTAGAATTATAGTCTGTTTCAAATCCTTTGAGGATACACCTGCTTAGTATTTTCCTTCCAACAGCCACTATGTGGATTTTAAGAAATGCCACACGTTCAAGAGCAGACAGCAGAACATCTCTGGTATCGTGGATCTCTACAGCATTCAAAGGATAACTCAAGTTCTATTGGGCAAAGGTAGGAAGGATAGATAGCAGATACTTAGCGCCGAAAACCTGCTGGCTTAGGGGTTCAAGCTGTCAGAAATTCGCTGTATAATCTATCATTGGATAATCCTAAATCCTTTCATTCTTTTTTTGTTTATTATTATTATTTTTATTTGTTTTGGGATTATACCTGATGGTGCTCAGGGGTTACTCCTGGCTCTGCACTCAGGAATCACTCCCAGTGGGTCTGGTAGACTATATGGGATGCTGGGGATAAAACCCAAGTGAGCCTAGTACAAGGCAAGTGCTGTATCTACTGTACTAGTTTTCTGACCATTGTTTTTTTTTAATTTTTTGGAGGGGTTATACCTGTTGATGCTCAGGGGTCACTCCTGGTTCTGGGTTCAGGCATTACTCTTGACAGTGCTTACATGACTATATGCGATGCTGGGTAGTGAAATTAAGTAGTGAACCTGAGTAGTGCCTTGGAACTAGGCATGCTTTGCATGTGCCTTACCAGCTGTACTATGTCTCTATCACAACTAAGTCGTTCTTTCAAATCCACTTCCTAATGTTGATATTTTTACACTGTCTCATAATTAATATTCAAGTTTCAAGGCACCAAAACTAATCAGAGACTATAAAATTCAGCCAACCTAAGGGAGGGGAGATAGAAAGGGATTGGACCAGAAAATAGAAGTATATTTATAATCAGAAATGATCTTCCTGTGAATTCACTTTGGGAAGCATAAGCCAAGCTGCCTTAGCATGGGCTACTGTGTCTGCCCCTTGAAACATCAGAATCTGGAGGCAGAAACGATACTTGGAACTGTTTGCTTTCTTGTGGTCCTTCTCTCTGGTACTAGGATATTTCTAGTGATGGCATTGTCTTGGTAGTTGCTCTGGACTCCATGATTGCAGATGGAGTTCTTTAGACTTTGGCTTGAGACAGGTACTTGGGGCAGTAATCAGCATAGAGGATGATGGGAGTGGTCCTTTCTTGAGTACTGTTTTGGCATCTTCTGGATTCTTGAGAATTGGTCTCACCCCCAAACCCTAACTTCCTCTTTACAGTGGTGCTATTTGAGTCCAAATTTGCCAGCAGGTAAGGATATCAGTATCGGAGCTGGAGCGATAATACAGTGGGTAGGACATTGTGTGCCTTGTACACAGTGGACTGGGGTTTGAT
Source organism: Sorex araneus (assembly GCF_027595985.1). Classification (NCBI taxonomy): domain Eukaryota; kingdom Metazoa; phylum Chordata; class Mammalia; order Eulipotyphla; family Soricidae; genus Sorex; species Sorex araneus. The sequence continues at coordinate 82,981,508 of NC_073313.1, forward strand.
CCTTGGTACCCTATATAGTTCCCAAGCCTTGCTAGGAGAGATCCCAGAGTACAGAGCCAAGAGTAAGCCCTGAACACTGCAGGGTGTGGCCCCCAAGATTAACTATTTTAAAAATGAAGATCAGTATGTCTTGCAGGTAATTTTTAATTTTTTGGACCTCCCCAGTGGTAATGGGGCCACCAAGGCTACCCACTTCTTCCACTCCAAATAGTTCCTAAGTAGTCCATGTGGTGCTGCAGATTGAACCTGGGACTCCATATACAAGCCCTTCCTTACTTTGAGTTTTCTCCCTGGCCCTCAAACTGTGAAATATTTATACAGAAGAGAAATAGAATGCTAACTTAAATTTCCCAAGAACTTTTTCATTGCATTACGCATCTCACAAACAGGATCTCATTTAATCATGATCACACTTCCATTTGGTTAATGTGTGTAGTGATATTATCTTCACATTAAAGCTGAAAACATAAACACAGAGAAGTTGTTAGGCCATACATACAAGTAATAAAACCAATGAGTGACAAACCAGGTATAACTGCTGAAAAGTGAATGAGGGAATGGTGTTTCACATGACGCTAAAAATATTTAGGATGAACGATAAGCACAGCAGGTAGGGCATCTGCTTTGCACGCAGCCGACTTGAGTTCAATTCTCTGTCCCTCTCAGAGTCCAGCAAGCTACCGAGAGTATCTGGCCCACACAGCAGAGCCTGGCAAGCTACTCGTGGCGTATTCAATATGCCAAAAACAGTAACAAGTCTCACAATGGAGATGTTGCTGGTGCCGCTTGAGCAAATCGATGAACAACAGGATGACAGTGATACAGAGAACATGACCATGATGTTAGTGCTGGGGGGCTTCGATGGGATAACTGTCTTCCATAGCATTTCCCCTTTCCATTGATATCTAATTAGAAATCACAAAGCATTTCTAAGAACATTTACAATTACCCCAGACCCCAATGATTAGTTTCTCTGATGGGACTTACAAGGTCTAGAAACATCTTTCTCTCTCTGTCTCTGTTTCTCTGTATTTGTGTGTGTGCAAGTGAGAGAGAGCGATTTTTAAATTTTTTTAAAAATTTTATTGAATCACCGTGAGATAGTTACTACCTTTCATCTTTGGGTTATAATCTCACAATAATCAAACACTCATCCCTCCACCAGTGCACATTCCCCACCACCAATATCCCCGGTATACCCCCCCTTTCCCACCCTCCCCCTGCCTCTGTGGCAGACAATATTCCCCACACTCTCTCTCTACTTTTGGACATTGTGGCTTGCACCACAGATACTGAGAGGTCATCATGTTTGGTCCATTATCTACTTTCGGCATGCATCTCCCATCACAACTGGTTCCTCCAGCCATCATTTTCTTAGTGATCCCTTCTCTATTCCATCTGCCTTCTCCCCTCCGCTCATGAAGCAGTCTTCCAGCTATGGGGCAATCCCCCTGGCCCTTGGAGAGAGGGATTTTGAGCTACCAAAATCTAGCAGTGCTTAGGGCTTAATCTTGACTCTGCACTCAGTGATCACTTCTGGTAGTGCTCAAGGGACCACATGGGGTACCAGGGACTGAGCCCAGGTCAGCCATATGCAAGGCAAGGGGCCCTGCTTGATTTCCTATCTTTCCAGCCCCACATTTCTCTTACTGAAGATACCCTCTCTTAAAGATTCTTCCCCTGGCTATAATTTTATTCCTTCCACCATGAACCAAGATGGTGACTTACTTTTTAGGTGGGCACTAAAAAGAGTCAACTGTCATAGGCTTGAGGATATAAATAATTTATGAGGCAGTGCTGAGGATAATGGTCTTGCAAGAACTTTGTAGTGTGGCATGACATTACCAAATAATTTATTTAGCAAACATTTTCTCAACGTTCTGGGACAAGCCCCCAAATGTCCCTGGGGACACAAAGACAAGAGACTTCTCATCCTTGAGATCAGAGTCAGCTGGGGGAGAAAGTAACAGGTAGTAAAAAAATAAACCCGTCAAATAAATATGAAGATATACAGTTCTGTTCCCTGAGTACCATGAGAGTGTGGTGCTTGGTACAGTGTGGTTGGACACTGCCAGCTCTACTTGAATGTTGGGAACACTTTGCATAACGGACTTGACATCAGTGTAAACTCAAACACTTTTCCCAAAGAGGGAAAGAGAGATAGAGCGAGGGAGAACGAGGGAGAGGAAAAGTGCCTGTCATAGATGCAGGTGGGAGGGGGCAGGAGGGAACCAGGGGACATTAGTGATGGGAAGTGTACACTGGTGGAGGAATTGGTGTTGGAACACTGTATGACTCAAATCTGACCATGAACATCTTCGTAACTCTGTATCTCACAGTGACAATTTAAAAATCAATAAATTAAATAAATAATAAGAGAATATACTCAAACACTTCTTTTCTTTTTCTCTTTTTCTTTTTGCTTTTTGGGTCACACCCGGTGATGCACAGGGGTTACTCCTGGCTCATGCACTCAGGAATTACTCCTGGCAGTGCTCGGGGGACCATATGGGATGCTGGAAATCAAACCTGGGTCGACTACATGAAAAGCAAATGCTCTACCTGTTGTGCTATCGCTCCAGCCCCAAACACTTATTTTCTGAATTGGTTTTTTAAAAATAGAATCAGTATTTTCATTAAGTGACCTGAAATGATATATTCTGCAGTGGTTTTTCCCTTTTTTTCATTTTAAAAGCATAAACTATATGTTTCTATATGCTTCAGGGGATACTGGTATAAAGTAATGTGGATAGAACTCCATCAACGTGCTATATAGCCTGAATCAGTAACACACAAACAATGGCATCTTTAAAGAATACAAAAAGGGGGCTGGAGTGATAGTACAGCAGGAAAGGTGTTTTGCCTTGCATGTGGCCGACTCGTGTTTGAGTCCCAGCATGCCATATGGTCTCCCTAGCACTACTGGGCGTGAAATCTGAGGACAGGGTCGGGGGTAAACCCTGAGCACAGATGGGAAAAAACAAACAAAAAGACCCATACAGTGAAAAGCAAAATGCTAACAATCACAAACTACCTATGTGGAATCCGTGTGGCACAGGGGAAAGAATGACTTGAGACAGGAAGTCAGGGGTCCTGTGCCCTGTTCTGCTGAGGAGCCCAAGGAGGCCCCTGCTGCACTCTGCACAGCAGATTCCTGGTTGGCAGCATGGGTGACAGATGAGAATGCCAATCTCAAGTCCTCAGTTCCTTTTAAAGTTGCTAATCGCCTGAAATTGTATGATTATGCTGCATTGTTGTAAGGTTCCATACTGTAGCATGCACTCAGCATGCATTTTGCTTTCTTCCCTGTATGTGCTGGGCCTGTGCCTCCTGACTGCATCCAGCAGTGGAGATAAAAGGTGACATGCAGTGAACAGCAGCCCTCCTCGTGTAGGGGGCTTTCCCACTCCACTTCTCCCAACCTCATGACCTTTCCTGTCTATGCCATTCCGGAAATTCTCTCTGAGAATGGTCCATGTACTACTTTCATTTCGCAGGTGGAAAAGGGTTGAAAACAACTGGTCAATCTTCTTGGTTCTAACTGCCCATCTGTGGACTGGTGTGCAGGACAGTTCCTGATCTGCAGATGTTAGAAGGTTGAAGAATGCTGCTCTCAGGGGCCAACTTGAATTTAGTACTGGGATTATTTCTTTTAAAAGAATGAAGTAAGAACTTGCCTCTTATTCCTTCTGTCCTCCTCTGCATGCACACACAGGTAAATACTCCTAGCTCTCTGGAGTGAAAAATCCGGGCCCATACTCTTCTTTTCACTCAAGTGTCTTAAAATGACAGCTATATTGTTACACAGTAAGATGAATGAAATTTTATTCCCTTTCTCAAGTTTTAGACAGGGAAGAGTCCAAATTCGAATAAAAGTGGTGTTCTTGGCCTGCTCTCTATTTCATAGGGTGGTAATGTCTGAAGACATTAACTTTAATCTGACTTGGAAAATGCAAGGACCTTGATTTTACAGCCACTGGGAAGTCATATTCATATGACATTGTTTTTAGGTTAACATCTTGTTTTTTCTGAGTTATGGAGTTCTCTTCATCCACCAAGTACCTCTGCGACCAAAGAAAAAGAACATGCCTAACTGAATCTTCTTGTCTTAGCATTGGTGGATCATGCCGTTCTTTGATTCAGAGTTGCTATTCTTTCTCTGAGTTCAGCCCAAGACTGGTTGATATGTGTTTACCTTTCCTCGTTCTACTTGTAAAGGACAAGCAGGTGGTACTTCTAGGCAGGGAGTCCTGAAGTTCTCTGGCTCAAAGAACATGAGCAGGTTCATAAATTTCACCTTTTCAGTTCTGCCCTACAGATTCTTTCTGGGATTTCAGCCCTTTGGCTTTACTGTAGGTGCTCAGGTCCTTCATGTAGGCTACAAATAAGATTTACATGCAGTGGAGATTCTCCCCCTTGCTGCTGAAACACACACACTGAAAAAGTTGGAGGCTATTGACTCCAAAGAATTTTTGCTTTTGTCTCAGACCTGTCGCCTTTGTTCTCTCCCTTTGTCTATAAACTTATCACCATACTTTGGGGGAAATGGTTGACGATGACTGTCAGAGACCAGGACTCTGCTTGCTAGGGAAATCACATTGACGTTAATGGTGACCATCTGGCGGGACACCTCAGAAGATGTCTCAGTTCAGGCCTGTTTTTGTGAATGAACCTTTGTTTATTTCCAAGCCACACTGCTGTTAAGACTGGAACCTTGTATTTTATGTGATGGGCACTGGAAGTACCAATGAAAGTTCTTCAGAAAACACTCCCATTAAATTTACCAGCCCTGGTGTGATGGCCATTTTCAACATCATCAGGGCACAGCTATTTCTTTTTTATGGAAAACATATGGTAGAGACTTTAGAGCAAACATTAAGCCAGACCCTGCCATATTGCTATCAAGTGTAACAGGAATTAAAAAGGGGGAAATGGTATCCAGGTGGCATGAGGAATTCAGTTAGCGAGTGGGCTAGAAAATAATGATTGCTAACAAACTTTCAGGAGCAAAACAGAAACAAATTAGATGTGTTTTGCAGGTCCAAAGGTAGAAATCTCTGCTACTCAGAGGGAAAATTTGTAGAGGATTCCCAAAACTATGCCTCAAATTTCATCGAAACCACCATCTGTTTGTGCTTCCCATACCCTATCCTTTTCTCATTAATAAGTCCAATACGTTTTATTAAGCTTTGAGAGTTGACTTAAAATTAGTGCTTGTACTTGAGAGATTTTGCAGCAGGTAAGATACTTGCCTTGTATGTGGCCAATTCCTTTTCAATCTCTGGCACCACAGTAGGAGTGGCTCTTGGATACAGACTCGGGAGTAAGTCCCAAGCACTGCTGGATATGGCCCAACCACTCCCCTATTAAAAATATAGATTTGATGGCTCAGAGAGATAATATCGTGGTAATGATGCTGACCCTGATGAGAATTCTGGCATTGTGTATGGTTTGCTAAGAATGGGTAAAGGTCACTGCTGAGCACAAATCTAGGACTAGCCCTTTAGCTAGCTGCATATGGTCCATCCTCCGTCCCCCCTGCCCCCCACCCCAACCCCAAAGCAGCTAGCTTTACCATCTATGTGGCATCTGTCTGTCAGTCAGTCACTTAGCTTCTGTACAGTGAGACCTTGCTCAATACGCATTCCTAGAATATTCTAGAGATTCATTTAGTCATATATAAAAGTATTTCCAAAGTCTGAAGGTCCACATATGTCTGAGCAATTAGGAGAAATGTAAGATGTAACTATAGTTATGTAACTGACATTGTCTTTAGATGAGATAACCCTGGTGCTATCATTGTCTCTTAGCTGGACAAGCCTCCCCACTCTGAAAACACATTTCCAGAACAGCCAGAGCCTTGATCCAAGCTCAGGCACCACATTTTAGAAAACTAGTTTGAGATTTAAATGAACCTTGTCTCTCAAGACACAGCTTTGCATCTATTTTACATCTGAATTTATTTATCTGGAGATAAAATTGCACGTTCTTTAATTCTACTCACAGCATATGCAGGCAGATCAAATGAGGTGCTGATCCAGCAAAATGGCAAGTAGCCTTTTGCTTCCTTGAAATTGCTAATTTTACAAATGGCAGAGTGATGAAACATGGCATGGAATATCTATTTTACTAGAATCTGGCAACATGGGCACATATGGTCTTGTCAGGAATGAATCAAACACAATTCCGAGATTATAATTAAGCAGTGGAAATTCCAAAAGGAATAACTTAACGTGAATAAAATCAGCTCTAGATTGCTTTTTGTTAGCTTTCTCTTTGGCTCTTTCCTTGGCACTTTATTGGTAACATGGCTACTTTGATTTCTTGCTCTGAGAAACGTTGAATTGTAAAACATTAAACATTTTCACCCTGAATAAAGAGGAAATACAACTTTTAGGGAGAAAAACGGAGTCCCGTTTTATCCCTGTATTTCACTCCATATCTCCTTCTCAGCTTATTTAAAGAAAGAAAAAGAAAATTGCTCTGGCTGATTCAATTCCTCAAGCTACTTCAGTTTTCTTTCTGGTTCTAAAGGGAACCAGTCCAAAGTGAGAAAATATTATTTGACCACTAAAAAAGAAATTACTGTTTTTGTTTGTTTGGGAACTATACTTTATTGGTGATCAGAGGTCATCTGTAGTACTGGGAATTGAACCTGGGTCAGGTACATCCAAGACAAGTATTTTAATCTTTTTACTATCTTTCCAGTCCTTAAAATTATTCTTTTCCTGAAATGTATAGTTGTTTCTAATGACTGTGAAGTGGATGACATGCTACTTTTCCATTCCTAGAAATTATTATTTTCCTAAAGTGGATGGGATGTTGTTGAGGGGCTGCTTATAGGCCCATAATACTGGAAAGCCAGTGTAACTTTATTCTTGCCACCTTTCCCTCCCCTTCATTTATTTCCCTCCCCTTTCACCCTTCCCTTCCTTCCTCTTTCCTTCCCTCCCCTCCAATTTTCTCCTCTACTCTCCCCTTCTCTCCCTTTCCCTCTACTTTTCTTCCATTCATTTCTGTCCTTCCCTTCCCCTTCTCCCACCCCTTCCCTTTACTTCATTTCTAAAATATTTATCCTGCAGAGACTGTCTAATGTTGATAAAGATGAAAGCTTTTGTAACAATAGAACATGTTTTCCTAGTATGGTCACCAGTACATGTCATTGAACTTGAACATATTTTAGCATGAGGCTTTTATTCAAGAGATTTTTACAAAGTTAATTAACCCCTAATTTAAAAAATTCAATGTACATTTTATAGTTTATTGTTAGTCATTCTTTCAGTGTCCTCGGGTACTCAAGAGCAATGTTATTTTTAATGATAGCTATATAGGTTCTTAATTCATTTGGTGGTGTAAATGGGCCACAGCCAGAAGTGCTCAGATCCAGTTCCTGGCTCGGTGCCTACAGCTCACTCTTGCCAGTGCTCCGGGGACCCTACATGGTACCAAGGTCAAACCCAGTTGCCTGGATGCAAAACAAGTGCTTTGACCCCTATACTATACTCCCAGCTCCTCATAATTAATTTTTGCTTGCAAAGAATGATTCTGTGAGCAGCATAAGAAAGAGCCATTTTTTTTTTAAGATTTCAAGGATTTTTCAAGATATCCTAGAATCATTTCAATGACCATAAAGAAAGGAATATCTGGATTGATTGAAAGGGTGAGTGCATAAATGGATAGATGAAGACTTATCCCTCCATTCACTCAAAAATTGTTCAAAGTCTGTCACTTCAGTGGTGACATGTGATAAAAGGGGAAAAACTGAATGCTCTGAGAAGATGTATCCAGGACTTTTGACCCACCATGGGTTACTGTGATTAAGCTGACACTTGACAGTGCGTCAAAGAGAAGCTTGGATGAGTAAAACTGGGGGAGGATCTTGATAGAAGCAACTCGTGAATGTAAGAAGACAAGGAAATAGAAAATAAGAGAAATAAAGACAGAAAGGAAGTGGGGGAGAAGAAAGGCATTGTTAGGATTAAAGGGGCAGCTGTAGAGATGGTACGGCAGCAGGGAGGAAAATCAGTAAGCTAGGGCAGATGGGGCCAGCTGTTGACTCCTGAGAAAAATGAAAGCACTAAACCTTTGTAATCTGGAAAACTTGGTTAACCAGAATGACTCATTCTCCAATTATGCCCCAAATTCAGAGCAGCGAGTAAACTGACCCTGGACATTCTTAACATATGCTGCTGTTTCTGTTTCAATATCTGACAGAAGTTCTAGATGACAGATAAACGGAACACCATCACTGAGCAGGAAATGGGGTGAAGAGGCACCTTGATATCTTACATTTTATAGCTAGAGACAGAGTATTGGGAGCTCAAACTTTAAAAGCATTATTCATCAGCCAGGCACTATTCCATGTCCTTATTAAGTCATTCACCTCTCTCACATGAGAAACTTGTGATTCCCATTTTAAAGATGAGGCACTGGTTCAGGTACAGAAAACTTGTGCCTTGCCTAAGCTATAGAGTGTACACAGGGTGACCTAGTCCTTGGGTGACTCACTGGCTGGTGTCTCAAAATTACATAGGCACTCTGTGGCAGATGCAAGCATGGAGACCAGGTTTTCTCACTCTTTTTTTTTCTTTTTGGGTCACACCCAGCGATGCACGGGGGTCACTCCTGGCTCTGCACTCAGGAATTACCCCTGGTGGTGCTAGGGGACCATATGGGATGCTGGGAATTGAACCCGTGTTGGCTGCATGCAAGGCAAACGCCCTACCCGCTGTGCTATCGTTCTAGCCCCAGTTTTCTCACTCTTGACATAATATTTGTTCTTCTACTTAAACCTGAACTCCATTGATGCAGTCTTAGATGGACAGAAATTAAGCAAATGACAGTGTAATCCCATAGTAAACACAATGAGATGTTATCAGTTGGGTCATTTTTGTTTATTTTTGTGTTTCATACTGGAAATCAAACCCAAGGCCTCACACATGCAAGGTAAGTACTATTCCGCTGAGCCATGTCCCTAGTTCTACAGTTTGGGAATGATTCTCCCTCCGGCAATCAGTGAAGCCAGTCTACCTCTGGCACTAGGCTGCTGGGAATTTGACACTCCATCATGACATTGTCATTTGAACAGAGGATATTTTGGAGCCCACAGAAGACAGAAGACATTTTCGCGCTTCAGTTCAATTCAGCTCAGATGTTAGAAGCCATCCTCCAAGTATTCAATGATGTTAATGTGTCTCTTTGTGAGTGATTTAAGGGTAAATGGGCTTCATTACATGGTGATGTACTGAACAGGAGACCAGGTATGAAAAACAATGCTAGGAAGTAGATTTCAAGGGCGTTGAGTAAACCTGCTGTCAGGATTTCTAGAGATTTGATTGGGCAGAAAAACACATCTTTGCTTCATCATTTCAAAGCAATTTCATGCTTCAGTTCTTCATAGTTCTATCTTCTGAACACTTCCGAGGGCCACACTTGGGCCTCAGCATCAGCCTGACGTCTGTTGGATGGAGTCGCCATATGAGGGCTCTCGGGAGTTATGGAGAAAGCTACCCTGTAATACCTGATTTTGACAGAACATTTAATCATCTTCTTCTGCCTCAATTAAGTTGAAAGGACTCAAATGCACCTTAAAATCGAAAAGTGTAACTGAATGAGAAGGTTAATGTTGAAAGGCTAAAAGTAAACGAACAAATGTGTTAGCAGTGATTAATACAACAGCCCACAATATGGCATAGCTCAGGGGTCTGTCGCTGCAGACAGGGACGCTCACCTTTCAGAATTGAAGCAGAGAGGAGGTGGAATTAGATGGAAGAGCACAGATAGCAGAGACTCTTCCCAAGGGGGTGTCTAAAGCCCAGTGGTTGTCTGAGTCTATTATGTAAAGATTTCAAATGCCATCTGGTCATTTCTTCAGGACCTTGTTTGACCGTGTGTGGAGTTGTTTCATTTCCCTTAGCCTTATTTAGATAAAATAGACATATAGCATTCTGTGATTTTTTTTCAAATTTATACAGTGTGATGTTCTGATATACATATATATTGTGAAATGATATGCAAAATGTGGTTAACATGTTCATTACCTTGTCTAATTACAGAGTGTATATGGGGAGAATATTTAACAGACCCTTTCAGCAACTTTCAAGGATATATTATAACACGGTACATGCCATAGATCCCCAGAAATTATTTCTCATCTAATTGGAAACTTGTGACTTCTGACTAACATCTCCCCATTTTCTCACACCCTAGTCACTGACTGTCACTATACTGCTCTTTTCTTATGAGTTTTGGCTTCTTTTGATTCCACATAGAGGCAATCACACTGTATTTGCCTTTGTCTGACATTTCAGTTAGCATAATGCTCTCCAGGTCCCTCCAATTTTGTCCTAAATTTGGATTTGGGGGTCTCTAAAGCAGAACACTGTTTTAATCTTTGCTTTGCCTCTGTGCAAAATGGGGTGGTGAACAGGTAGGATGGAGAAGACCTTGATGCTGAATATTTTTCTCCTTACAGCATTTCCAGTTCATAGTATATATTCTAACAAGTTCTCCAGTGAAGACCATATTTGACTGCATATTTCAGCATCCCAAATGGCATTTACCATGGAATTATGTCTCCTCCCAGCAGTCGATTTTTTCTTTTTTTTCTTATTTTTGGTTTTTTGGGGGACCAAAACCCAGTGATGCTCAGGGTATATTTCTGGCTCTGTACTCAGGGATCAAACCATGATCTACAACATACAAGGCAAGCGCCTTACCCTCGTACATCTCTCTTGCTTCCACATGCTCATCACATACTTAATTTTTCACCTGAACAATCTCTTTGTTTTGTTTTGGGGTCACATACGGCAATGTTCATGGGTTATTCCTGGCTCTGCACTCAGGAATTACTCTTGGGAGTGCTCGGGGGACTATGTGGGATGCCAGGGGTTGAACTCTGGTGAGTCATGTGCAAGACAAGCACGCCACTTGCTGTACTATTGCTCCAGCCCCAAAGAAAGCTTTTCTCCATAGGAAGCCCTTTGAGTCTCATCACGTACATGACCTACTGGGTTTTAGGTGACAGTGACACTTCCCTATGGTTGCTGGAAAATGATAAGTTTTTAGAGCTCTCCCATTTTATGTATTTATTAAAATAGTTTTGGTTAGGTTTTTGGGCCATATCCAGTGCTGCTTGGGGATTACTCCTGACCCTGCATTCAGGAATTATCCCTGACAGTGCCTGGGGGACTAAATGGTATGCCCGGGATTGAACAGCGTGCAACACCCTACTCACTATGTTATCGCTTCAGCCCCAGACTTATTTTATTTCTGTGTAGCTTTTTTTTGCCATTCAAACTCATTGAATTATTTTATCTTCTCTTTTTGGGCTGGGGAAAGAGATTTTGACCACCCCCAGTGTCCCTTGGGCTACTCCTGACACTATGTTTGGGGGCTGGTCCCTGTGGTGGCTAGGGGATGTAGTACACGATATCAAACTTAGGCCTCCCACTTGCAAAGCATGAGGTCCTGCCTGCTGCACTATCTCTTCAGCTCCGCTCTGTTTTCTCCTTTCAGTGATCAGCCTTTCTTCCTGAAGGGAGTTTGTGTGCATCATTGACCCAATAGACATAGAGCTCCATCCTTTGTGATAAAGTAGTGTGCATGAGTGGCTTTATAGTTAGGTATCGTCGATGGCACATCTGTTTCCAATGACTTCAGCTCCAGAGCAAGCATGTACTGCTATTGCTGCTGCTCCAGGATGCTTTGAAGAGAGTCTGATTGTAGTTGTAAGATAATGATAACACTTTGATGCAGATAATCCAGAGCCACCTGAGCTCTTGCTCCTGAGGGAGAAGTTCAAGCAAGGCCCAGCTCCGACTAGTTGGTCTTTGTCTAACTATCTTGTGGCTGAAAGCTTCTGAGTAGCTCCCCATCCCAGAAGGCTGCTCCCCAGCAAAGGAAGGAAAATATCCACTGTTGAGGATTTCCTTTGTGCAGGCAGTATGCTAAGACTTGGCATGCATGATCACTTTCCTCTTCATTATACCTCTTGTGCACTAGGAACCCTTGTTTTCTCCATGTTACAGAGGCGAAAACCAGGACACAGTAAATTGGCCTGCTTAATGTTGGGCTTAAGCTGTAGGCGCTAATATTCCCCGCAGTACTTCTTTGCTCTGCTCCCTCGTGCAAATGAGTTCATCTAGATGAGTCTCAATGTCCTTAACTGCAAAATAGAAATAATAGAAATCCTATTTTGTAGAATGGTCATAAGGTTGCAGTGGTAAGACTATGCAAAGTGCCTGTCTTAGTATTTGCTTATGACAGTTACTCTATAAATATTAACTACTGTGATCTGAGGTAAGGGACATTGTTTTTTCCTAGGATACAGGAAAACAGGAGGGTGATTTTGTGCTACAGGAGAGTATGGATCCAAAAAACCAATTTTGCTTCTCAGAAAAACAAAGGAGATGCACTTCCCCAAATGAATGAGGGTCATACTATTTAAGGATCCAAACATGTTCCATCTATTTTTTCTTTGGTCGGGGGAAGGGTTTGGGACACACTTGGGGATGCTCAAGGTTACTCCTTGATCTCTGCTTAGGAGTGACCCTGAAATTGCTCAGGGATCACTCTTGGCAGATTTGGGGGGAACATATGGGTATTGGGTATTTGAGCCCAGGTCAGCTGCATGCAAATTGCAATACTATCTCTCCAGCTCCAGGCACAAGAGTTTTTGATGGGAAAAGGGTTGGTCTTATGGAGGCAGCAAAAGATAAATAAAACTAGGCTTCTGTGCAAGTCAGGGGCAGCTTGACATGTATTCCATGCAACTGATCTTGTCTGTGTATGATGGCTTCTCATGCATTCCCTGTAAGGGTCATGGCATCCACTCCTGTAAGAACTGCTAGGAGCAGATGTGGAGAATTTTTATGGAGGGTATGAGTAAAAATGGGTGGCAGATAGAGAGTAGAACTAGAGCAGTGCAGGTGGAATGAGCCTGCCTGTATTAGAATTGTGACTTTGCCCTGTACTTGCTGTCTGACTTAGGGCTTGCTTCTTCACTTTCTGTGCTTCACTTTCCTCATCTGTATGCTGAGGATAGTAAGAGTACTTACATCGTAGAGGAAGAATAAAAGGATGTCTCCAATTACTGAGCACAGACCAGGCACATGGGAAATCCTTTGGAATTGCCAGTTATTGTTATCATTATGGCATATGCTGGATATGGCAAGGGGAGGATGGAAAGTGACCATACCGAGGATTTGAGGGCTTGCTGTAATGCTCCCGAGTGATTCTGCCATGAATCAACCAATGCAAATATTGCGTTTGCCTCCATTAGTTAAAAGAAGCTCTGCATTCTTTCCTTTCAAGTTTATTTTGTGGCTCAGTTCTTAATGAGCTTTTTAGAAGACCATAGAGATTTTGATCCAATTAAAAGCTATCTGCTAAGAACGCCGCCTCTGACAGTTCAATGGTACTCTTTGGGGGCATTTTCCTCAAAATGCTTGTAATGTGATATTTGTATCTAGTGCAAATTATGAGTTTTCACTAATTCTTAGATTAGATGGGATTTAACTGGTAAGATGCAGCCTGCACATTTAATCAATTGCAGAGCAGTTTCATTTACTAGATGGCCCTGATGGATTTGGGTAAAGAATGTAAAGCATCATCAATGAGGTATAAAGCAGGTTTGAAAGGAGAGTCTCTTGTTTGAGGAACTGATGGAAGTGTTTCCAAATCATAGCCTTGCTCAGCTACATGCAGTACTTCTCCCAACCTAAAATCCTAAGGGCTTTCTTTTTCATTTGCATTGATCATGTCCTCCTTTCCTTTCAGTTGGAGTTGATATCCTTTTGCTCCACTTGTACTGCTAAGCTGAGCTATTGCTATCTAATTACACACCCATAAGGCAATTTTCTCTCCTTCCCAGGAAGCCATCTTAGTCCTGGTTGGAAGATTTATTTTGTAAAAAAACTAAAGTTTGGTAGTACCTCTTGAAAAAAGTAATGTTGATGATCAAACTTCCTGTTTGTGTATAGCTTTGTGCAAGTGAGAAACATTCTGATAGTTACTAAGTGTCAAGATGGCCCCAGGGAAACTGAAGAGTCTACCTTCCACTTCCTAGAACCACTTTTCAAAAAAGAGCTTGAGTTTCAAATTATTCATCTTGACACAGCCTTGCTCAAGTCCTTCAAATTTAGTGGAAGGTAAGTACATTTATTGCTTGGCCTGGTTGTGATATTCATTTTTACTGTGACATATTAGGGTTGAGTAGAATTTACAATACACTAGAGTTATAATTTGCATGTTTAAATGTATATCATCATATCCAGAGATCTCTGTTTTTTTCAAGAACTTTAAAAAAGTGTGTTCTAGAGTTGGAGCAATGGTGCTGTGGGTAGTGTACTTGCCTTGCACGTGGCTGACCTAGGGTTGATCCTTGGTACCCCCGTAAGGTGCCTCTAGTCCTGCCAGGAGTTATTCCTGAGCACAAAGCCAGGAGTAATCCCTGAGCACCGCGGAATATGCTCCCCCCACCAAAATAAAAGAAAGAAAAAGAAAGAAAATAGTGTTGTATACGAATTTATTATAGAAGCAATATTATAGTAGGTTGTGACTCCATTTAGGTTAGATACATAGACATTTCCATGAAATACGTCATGATTCCATTTTATCCAAGATGGCAGCCACATTGCTTTGATGAGAACATGTATTCTGTGATAGCGACATTTTTTTTTTCTTTTACATGGCATGGCTTCTAGTCATGGAAGCACCACACCCAAAATTTAAGAACTGAAGGGCTGGAGAGTGAGTGTACTGTTAAAGCACATGCCTTCCATGTGGCTGCAGGTTCTCATTAATCATCAACAAATGTAGTCCTGGAGGCTTCCAAGCACTGCCGGAAGTAATCTGGGTTATCTCTGATTTGGGAAATCCCTGGCACCATAGATCCTTGTATTGAATTGCTGGTCTGGATAGTTGAGAATTACAGGTAGCATCCTCATGCCTCCTGAGCACCGCTTGGGTTTGTTTTTCCTTCAGTTTCTTTGTTTTTTAGGTTATGGTGTTTGGGTCACTCCTGGCTGTACTCATGGGGTTACTCCTGGCTCTGCACTCAGGAATGTATCTCCTGGCAGTATATGAGGGACCATATTAGATGCCAGGAATCGAACCTGGATTAACCTTGTGTAAGAAAATACCTTACCTGCTGTACTAGATCACTCTGGCCCCCTGAGCATCACTTAGGAGGTTCTCCTCCTCTTTTTCTTGTTGAAACTTGATTGAATTGAGATTTGCCATTGTTTGCAGTGCAATAGGAATTAATTAAGAGTCTTTTGAATGGGTGAGTTGATTGTCTATATTCCTCTGAGCAACACTGGTGGAAAAGAAGATTGAGACTTCTAGTTTCTGAAGTTTTATCATAATTTGAGTCTTGGAACAGTCCCATAACCATTTGCTGTCCTCTTTCCTTACTAAGAATCATCCATCTCTTAAAGGGTTTATGAAGAGAGGATACCGAACATTAGTCTCGAGTGACATTCTTTAAGCGTGATATTTAAACTCCATTAGATAAAAGTAGGATAAAACCAAACCCATCAAGAAGAGATTCAATTTTCTTCTCTTTTCTCAGCCAGATAGATGGTGATATAATCCACAGGCATTTATCAAAGAATGTTCTCACAGACACTCCATACTGTGCTAAACACTGTGAATGACCAAGTTCCCACTCACTGAACTTCCATTCCACTTAAATATGTGTGTGAATCAGGTGTTCTCAACATGAGCACTGTTGGTATTCTAGATGATGGAACTTTTGGGTGGCTGTATTGTGGACATTGTGGGTGAATGTTAGCAGCATCCCTGTTCTCACCCCATCCCTGTTCTCACCCCCTTAGATGCCAAGATAACCACTCTCTAGTTATGACAACCCAATTTTGTCTACAGACTGTCACATTCTGGTTTCCTCTGGCATGCAAAATGCCCTCCCTTTGAAAAACACAGGTGATCTGTCATTAGTATCAGACAAAGAAATAAGGAAGAAGGCATTCACTGGGATGAGTGGACTGAAGTGGTCAGCATTTGAGACTGCATTGTAAGAAAAATTGGGTAGGTTATTGACAGGCAGAAAGAGCCTTTCAAGTGGAGTAAATAAATGCCATGCACTGTGGTTTCAGACTGCAACGCATTTTGTGGGCAAGCCTGACTTGTGACTGTATTGCCTGGCTTGAATATAAAGGAAAGCAGATAGTGGCAAATACAGCTGATGAGGTAGGTTGATTGTTCTCTTCACCGGACTAAAGCGTGAGATGCACTTGATTTCTGAGTGGAAGAGTGAGCAGGATATGAAGGGATATTTTGTTAGTGACTCTGAGTGCAGTGTACAGGCTGAGTTGGAGGGAAGCTGGATAGAAGCAGTGATCTAAACCCCCGCCATCCTTGCCTGTTCATGCAAGGAGAAGGTAAAATCAAGCTCAGATGGTACCAGTTTTCAGTACGGCAGTGACATCTCTCAGTTTGTGTATCCACAAGACATCAGAGGTCTGATGATATATGCAGATCTTTTCCTTTCTCCTCTTTGCCTGCATTTGGAGAGCACAAGATGTAGATGTCACAGATTTGTCTTTGAAAGTAATTGTCTTGTTCTTCACATTAATATACTTCATTAGGTCTTTTAGATTAGCTCCTAGGGCTAAAATCCATATTCTTCAGACAGTTCTCTCTTCAGCAATGCGTCTTCCTAGAGTTCTTTCTTCGGCTCTTGTACCTCTCTCATCTTACAAAAGTTTCCAGTCAATTTGGCTTCCACTCTCTCTCCTTCAATAATATGTTAACATGCTATTTTGATTAACCACCCACTCCAAAATCATACTATTGTCAAGTACACCTGAAGAAAACTTTTGTTCCGTGGTTTATTTTTGTAAAAAATATCTTTATGCCATGTAGTTTATTTTGAATTTGATACATTTGAAATTAACTTTTGTTGGTTTGGGGGCCACATACACTTGTAATCAGGACTTATTCTTGGCTCTACACTCAGGGATCACTCCTGGCAGGGTTCAGAGAACCATATGGGGTTCCAAGACTTGAACCTGGCTCAGCCACATGTAAGGTATGTGCACTAATCCCAGTACTATTACTCCACCCCATTTGAGATGAGTTTAGCAGACTATGTCTATATAGCCAGCAGCTAAATGTGAACATGTGAAAATGTAGGACAAAAACAAAATCCCAGGATGTTTTGTTTTTATTTTATTTTCAATCCAGAGACAAATGAAAATCTGTGAAGTTCTGCTATCATGTTGCTAGCGGAGGGAAAGCTCACTTAATTTACAGCAAAAATATGATGGAGGAGATTTCTATCACAACTAAGCTCAACATTATTAAAATTAAACATCGAAATGAAAGCAATACGAATCCCATGGTTTAGTGCCATAAATGTGAGCCCAAACATCTTTCCATTTCAATAATGGAACAATGTGCTCTTGGTCAGTGGAGATCTCAGGAGTTAATTCAAGTTCTGTTTACTTATTAAAAAGGAGACTAGGGGCCAGAGTGATAGTACAGTGGGTAGGGCTAATAGATAAGTAGGGTGCTTACCTTACACATGGCTGACACGGGATCCAACCCTGGCACTCCATATGGTCCACCAAACTCTGCAGAGAATGGTCCCTGAGCACAGAGCCAGGAGGAAACCCTGAGCACCTCTGAGTGTAACCAAAAAATAAAGGAGGAAAGTATATTCCATTTGCTTTAACTGTATGCAGTAGAGAAGTCTTGGTAGAAATTTCATTTAGGAAAGGAAATCCCTAATACACTCTTTCCTGTATAATAAACCTGTAGAAGTAATGCCAATCCTCAACCTTTTTCTTGCCCTGTACTGGGCTAGGTACATGGAGGATGAGCAGCCAACCATGTGATCCTTGCACTTGAGGAACTCATCATTGACAGGATAATTCTGTAGTTCCATATGGTCCAATTCAAGACCAGTAGGGTCTGCAAAGCTATGCAAAGTGATTTAGAGGAAGTCAGACTTTGCTGGTCTTGAAAGTCATGTGGAGAGAAAGGTACAGACATTTTGAAAATGCAAAAGATAATTTGCATGGCCTCTGCATAGAAGCTTGGATGAATTGCCCAGCAAAAGCAGAGAAGCAGTTAGTTTCAAGGAAGCATGGGAGTAATGGTTGGATGGACAAAACATCCCTGACTTTGAAGTCAGACTCATTATGAACAAATCCAGGTTGTTACCAACAATAACTACTTTCATCATGGAGTAGAGATGAACTGTGCAGAGAACAGAGCTTTGTGGGGGTAAACTCCTTTCAGACAGAAACAGTTCTAGATCGCAATTATTTTTACAGTATTGTGACTCACTGTATCCTGTCGTTGCTGATCTGATGACCAGGCATCACACATATTTTGTCTCAGTAATCGCACATTTTGTTGTGGTGTTAGGAATCACATTTGGAGGTGCTACTGGCTCAGGACATGTGGTGTTGGTGATCAAATTCTTAGCTTCATGCCTGCAAGGCATGTGCCCCAGCACTGCGCTGTCCTTGGGTCCCCAAGACTGTCTGTCTATCTATCTATCTATCTATCTATCTATCTATCTATCTATCTATCTATCTATCTATCTATCTATCTATCTATCATCTATCTGTCTATCTATCTATCTGGTATACCCAGTGGTATTCAGGGACTATTCCTGTCTCTATGGCCAGGTGTGACCCCTAGTTGTGGTCAGGGATCCATATATGGTTTCATAGATTGAACCAAGGTTAGTGGCATGCAAGGCAAGCATCTTATCTCTTGTACTATCTCTCTGCACCTCAAGGGTGGTATATATATATATATATATATATATATATACACACACATATATACATATATGTGTGTATATATTTGGGGGGCTTGGGAGGTCTCTTCCAATGGTGCTTGGAGAAACAAATCTAAGGTTTACACATGCAGTATATTCCAGCCATTTGAGCTATCTCCCCCAGTCTTTTACATCTTTTTTGTTTTTGCTTTTTGGGTCACACCGGGCAATGCACAGGGCTCACTCCTGGCTCATGTACTCAGGAATCACTCCTGGTGGTGCTCAAGGGACCATATGGGATACTGAGAATTGAACCTGGGTTAGCCGTGTGCAAGGCAAACACCCTACCCGCTGTACTAATGCTCCAGCCCCCAGTCGTTTACATCTTTATTGAAGTAATATTGCTGTAAACTATCATCTAGGCTTCAGGTTATACAGGATTTTAATTTGAAATACAAACACACTGGATTAGGTTCATCACTACAAGTCTAATTTTCACCATATTCCATACAATGGATCCCCTTTGCCCAATTTGTTACCCCTTCCCCAAGTTAAAAAAAAAAGTGAAATGTGATTTCTATGACTGTACCTCATGATGTTTTGCTCATTGAAGATTCTATTTTTTTTTTAAAAAAAAGACTTTTTAAAAAGCACTGTGATGCCCAAAATGGAGGAGGGGAGGGGGGAGAGAGAAGAAAAGTGCCTGCCATAGAGGCAGGCAGGGGGAAAGGGGTGATGGAAGGGAACCTGGGGACACTGGTGCTGGGGAATGTACACTGGTGGAGGGATGGGTGTTGGAATACTGTATGACTGAAATCCAATCATGAACAGCTTTCTAAGGGTCTATCTCACAGTGATTCAGTAAAAAATTTTTATAAAAGCACTGTGATTTACAAAGTTATTCATAGTTGAGTTTTGGACATGCAGTATTCCAGCATCAATTCCCTCACCAGTATTAACTTCTCTCGCTGAAGATTTTTTAAGCCAGCCTCATATTCCGTTGTTCACACCATATATGACTTATTCTGGGCGTTCCTCAAGCAGGTAAGGTGCCCTTGCACAAGGAGTTTTGAGTCACTGAGCAAGCTGTTTTTCTAGAAACAGGACAATTTGCACTTGTTACTAAAAATAAATGTGTGGAGTGAAGAATAGAAAAGAGCAAATAGCACTGTTTTAGAAAGCAACAAGGAGGTCGAGGAATCTTCTCCAAACTTCCAAAATCTTCTTGGCAGTTCTGTCATGCCTAAAGTCACTGCCATCTGTCAGAGATGTACCAAATGGAGTCACTCAAATGTCCCCTTCATGAGGGCAGTGACCACATTATGCTCATTTCTATATTCCCAGCACCAGGAAGAGTGTCAGTCATATAGTAGACCTTAATATCTCCCCCTTTAATACCCTGCTGGTGAATTAATGAATTTTCAACTTTTGACATATTATTTGAATAATCATTTTTATTTTCAGTCTGTCCATTTATTACTGACTTAAAATAACAGTTTTATTGAAGATATAATGTAGTACGAGTTCTATAACATTCAAAATTCACCCCCTTTGCAAAGAAACCCTGTATCAATTAGTAGCTTGCCAGGCTCTGCCACGCAGGCAAGATACTCTCAGTAGCTTGCCCGGCTCTCTGAGAGGGCGGAGGAATCGAACACGGGTCGACCGCGTGAAAGCCGAATGCCCTACCGCTGTGCTATCTTTCCACCTAGGAATAACATTAGTGTGTCCCATGGTGACTTTATGTTTAAACACACACACATATGTTAACTTTTTTGGGAGTTGTCACACTGTTTTCCAAAGTCCTGCATAATTTCACATTCCAACAGCAAAGACCAATGGTTTCAATTCCTCTGTATTTGCGTCAATATTTGTTATTATTTATCTTTTGACTATAGCCATCCTATAGGACTAACAGTAATTTTTCTTTGTTAATTATTACTTTAAACTTTCTTATATTTAAACTTTATAAATGTGTGTTTTTTTTGGGGGGTAGGGGTGGAGGTGACACCCAATGGTGCTCAGGGATTGCTGCTTGCTCTCCACTTAGGAACTAGTTATGATAGTGCAAGGAGGACCATACAGGATGCTAGGGATCGAACCCAGGTCAGCTTCCTGCAAGGCAAACACCCTACCTGCTGTACTATTGCTCAGGCCCTAATGTGTGGTATCATTATACCTATGACATACCATTATGAAAGGCTTTGCATCAAAAATGACAGCCTGGGGCCAGAGAAATAGTGCAATGAAGAGGGCATGGAAGTTTATATAAGGCCAAACCCCGTGGGTCTACCAGAGCACCTCCAGGAGTAATTACTGAGTGCAGAGCAAGGAGTAAACCTTGAATATCCATGCTGTGACCAAAACTAAATTAATAATAACAATAATAATAATAATTTTTTAAAAAGTGACTTTGCCTATGCAATATTTTCTCTCTTGCATCTTTAGTTTCAAATGGTGCCTATTTATTTCCTCGTAGAGTAAATGAAGTTGAGAAATAGGAGTATTTTGAACTAGATTTTAGCACTTTTTCGATTTAGAGTATAATGGTCATAAGAAAATGCACAACTGAGCCCTGAGATAGCATGGAAAATTCTAGAAATATGTCATTTGACAGTGTCTGCGGAAACAGCTTCTGTGCCAGTGTGCTACATTTGAAACCACATTTTGTGTGTGCTCAACTTTACACAGATCTTGAGAAAATGAAATTGAATTTTATGCCTCTTTAATTTGATTTGAGACCATGACCATGCCATTTCTTTAGAATAATTACAAGAATGTATCCAATATATGACTTTCATCTTATAGTAATTACAATCATTTACCATTTATAGAGCACAGAGTTTAGGACACCATAAGTCACATTTCATGCTAATCGTTTTTCTGAATATAAAGGGGTTCTGTTGTACAAATCCAAGAACAATGATAGGGAAAAAGAAAATCAATGACTACATCACATCAAAGAGGAGATCAAAATGAAAATGTCAGATATATGCCAAAAGACTCATAAATTACAAATTGTGAAATCACTCCAAACTTTATTTTTAGACAAATAAATTATCTTGAAGTCTCATTGTAAAAGCTACTTCAAAGATTATTTGGTGACAGTATTTCCCCCTAAGGCTTTGCCAGTTTTACACATGACTTCTAGTGTAAGTGGGGTTCCACAGGACATAAGACTAAGCTAACAACTTATACTTTGAGATCTGATCCTTCACAGAAGGACAAGAAATCCGTCTCTGTGATCTGCTTTCCGTTTCCTTCTTTGGGGGCTGACTGAAGAATTATAAGTTGTCTTTCACTCTAAAATTACATTCAGAACACAGAGAAGGGTTTCAACAGCTGCGCCTTCTCATTCTAATGGTGTGTGTGGGGGGAATCTTCTGATCTGAAAAATACCAAATCTTTGAGGAAGGTCTTATATCTGTTATTTATATTTTCGCTTCATACTAATAAGTTTGACTCCTCCAGCTCCTTTTATAGGTAATATCTGTCCCGGAAGATATATGGTTTTCAGATATTAGAGTGAATACATTAGAAATCCAAACTTAAGATCTAGAGAATATGAATAAAATGAAAATACATCTGCAGCCTAGTGATCTAGCAAGCATCAATTTGATGGATAGTTTACACTACCTTGTCCTCATTTGTTCTGTATTTTATTTATAATCCTTTATCTTTACTAAGGGCTAGAGCAACAGCACAGCGTGTAGGGCATTTGCCTTGCAGGCAGCCTACCTGGGTTCGATTCCTCAGACCCTCTCAGAGACCCCGGCAAGCTACCAAGAGTATCTTGTCAGCACGGCAGAGCCTGGCAAGCTACCTGTGGTGTATCCGATACGCCAAAAACAGTAACAACAAATCTCACATGGAAACGTTACTGGTGCCCACTTGAGCAAATCGATGGGCAACGGGATGACAGTGAGGACAGTGGTACAGTGATCTTTACTAAACACATACTGTATGCCATGCATTGTGTTATGAGTTAAACACATGATCTACATTGACTTTATAATGTTTATATTTATAATTGATAGTCTAGCACCTGTCTCTTACCTTTGACTTTGTGCTGGACGAACATGTTGCTCACAAAATACAGTACTATGACCAGTCTTTAAGTATCATATGAAAAGGAATTTTTTATGACTGCATACTGCTTCTCCCCTAATTTCCTACCTCCATTGTATTGGTCATTTAAGATATTTTTATATCTTTTGCAGTAAATATTAGTTCTGAACATCATGCCAAAAAGATCTATACATTTTTCTGGCTTTTGCTATATTAGTCACACTGTCTCCAAAAGAGTTCTCTCAGTCTAAGTTGGTAAGCAGTGTCTGGTTGTCAAATGCAATTGAAGGGAATGAAAAAATGGCAGTTTCATGGAGATAACAGACCTACCAGTCCATTCTTTTGCCCGAAGTGTGAGTCAGAATGACCATTCCCTTCTGTGGGAAAGCCAGTTCCCTTAGGAGACTAGAACAATACTTGAATGCTCTTAGTGTAGTAGCACTGTGATTTTTTTTTGCTTTTTGGGTCACACCCAGCGATGCTCAGGGGTTACTCCTGGCTTTACACTCAGGAATTACTCCTGGCAGTGCTTGGGGGCCCATATGGGATGCCGGGGATCGAACCTGGGTCAGCCACGTGCAAGGCAAATGCCCTACCCGCTGTGCTATCGCTCCGGCCCCAGCACTGTGATTTTTGAGGTCAAGATTAACCAATTCTGCTTGTTCTTTATTTTCATTCATGTACTCTCTTTATAGTACAAACAGGGAGCTGGAGAAATGGTGTTGACATACTTGGAGAGGCAATTCATCATTTATTAATTCTCTAGTATGTGTCAGACCCTGAACTACATATTGTTGTGAGTGGTATGAAGATGAACTGGACATGAGTTTTGCCCACAAAGAGTTGAAAATCCAGCAGTGGGGCAAAGTGTGGGAATTGGAATCCAAAGAATCTAGGTTCCTCTACTTCTTCTGCTACTTCGCGTAATACCGACTGTGGAGAACCTACCTAATGCATCAGGTTTTCAGCTGACTTATCTGCAAAACAAAATTAATAATACAGTTTTTATAAGAAAGAAATGAAGTGATAGGTGCATTGAACACTTAGCACAGTGCCTGTCACAAAGCAGTACTGCTCTTAAGAAAAGAGAACTACCATTAATCATTAATCCGTAATGATTTTCTCCATCCCTCCTTTTCTTTTTTGGCCATACTTGGTGGTGCTTAGGGCTTATTCTGACTGCTCAGGGAGAGTCTTGGCAATCCTCAGCAGACTATTTGTGGTATCGGGGAATCAAATCCTGGTTGACAGCATGCAAGGCAAGTGTATTACCTGCAATACTATCTCTCTTGCCCCTTTAATTTTTTTTTAATTTTATTGAATCACCATGAGATAGTTACAAGCTTTCACGTTTGGGTTACAGTCACAGAATAATCAAACACCCATCCCTCCACCAATGCACATTCCCCACCACCAATATCCCCGTTATATGCCCCCTTTCCCACCCTCCCCCTGCCTCTATGGCAGACAATATTACCCATACTCTCTACTTTTGGGTATTATGGCTTGCAATAAAGACACTAAGAGATCATCATGTTTGGTCTACTTTTGGCACACATCTCCCATCCCAACTGATTCTTCCAGCCATCATTTTCTTAGTGATCCCTTCTCTATTCCATCTGCCTTTTCCCCTCCACTCATGAAGCAGGCTTCCAGCTATGGGGCAATTCTCCTGGTCCTTGTATCCTTTTAAGTTTTTTTTATTCAATTTTATTTAGTATAGTTGAGGAAGTTAACAATAGTGTCAAAATGTATGGTATGAAAACTTATTACATTTTGTCATCAAAGTGCAACAATACTATCTACCACTGTCTTTTTTATCTCTTCTAGTCTGGTCTTCTGCCCCTGGTATCCTTTCCCTCTCCACATGGTAAATGGTTTTGTGTTTTAACATCAGAGCTTTGTCATTGATTTAGTACTATGTTCTTAGTTTGCCTCTCTCTTTTCTACAGATGAGATTATCCTGTATTTGTCATTCTCCTTCTGGCTTATTTCACTTAACATGATCTACAACTCCATCCATGTTGCAGCAAGCCACATGATTTTATCTTTTCTTAGAGCTGCATAGTATTCCATTGTTATACAAACCACAAATTATTTTTTAAAATTTATTTATTTTTAAGTAGTGAATCACCATGAGGGTACAGTTACAGATTTCCACATTTTCGTGCTTGTATTTCCCTCATACAATGTTTGAGAACCCATCCCTCCACCAGTGCCCATTCTCCACCACTAATGGACCCAGTATCCCTCCCATCCCCCAATCCCATCCCCCAACCGCACCCTGCCTCTGAGGCAGGGCATTCCCTTTTGGTCTCTCTCTCCTTTTGGGTGTTGTAAACCACAAATTCTTGTTTCATTCATATGTCATTGAGCATTTGGTTTGTTTCCTTACCCTGATGAATTTTCTTCCAAGAATTTTGTGATTTTCAGTGAATTTAAGTAATGTAAATCAGTAATATGAGTCTAATGCCAACATTAGACCAAGGTATAATAGTGATACACTTAATAACATTTTTGAAGGAAAAGAAGAAAATATATAAGTGTGTGGGGCTAGCCATAAAAGAGCAACAGATGAATAGCTGACCTTGACACAGAACTGGTGAGTTTTGGAGCATATCACTGAAGAAAGTGTTGGCTCCCTAAGAGCTATGACACCAAGACTTATGATGATCAGCTTCTCGGAGCCATTGTAAATTCTGATCAACCCGGTATTGGTCACCTCCGCTCTTTGTGGCTATTTCTCTCAGGGCACGAAGAATGCCATTTTTCCTCCTCAAATTGTGAGGGCGTGTTTATTGTTGGTCTGGAATTGTCTTCCCAGCCCAAAGCTTTTTAGGAGTTGATGGTCTTTGTCTCCTGTGACATCAGTGAAGAATGGCTTTTGTAGTCTGAAATTAGACAAGGCATTCAGTACCCTAGGTGTCAGTTAAAAGAAGTCAGCAGCTGGAAAAGTTGCAGTGGGTTTCTCCAAAATGAAATGGACACACAGGCTTTTCCTCCAAGTCCCTTTGTTATTACAAGGTGGAAGCTAGTCTGGCTGCTGTCTGGTGAGCTGTCCCCTGCTGAAGTCCACATATTCAGTGCCCCCAGCTTTAAAGAGAATAAGGAAATTGAGCTGTTCTTCTAAAGTACTGACGCTTCAGGCCTTTGAGAAATAAAACCTTAGCCAAATGGAAAATAGCACTGTCCTCCTACTTTCAAAAGTTACTTGTTTACCTGTTGTTCATAAAGCACAGACTGATTCGTAGTTGGGAATCATTTTCTTTGTCTGATGTGTTTCATTGCAGTATCATCAACTTCCCTGGAGCTTGCAAAGCTATTCTTTTGCCACCCTTTTATAGAGCTCGCCTTGAGGAAGGAGAATTAGTGTCTGGTACTACCTTCCAGCCTGCCAATTTCACCTCAACTGATTCAATCTTTGGAACTGATTTCATCAATGGATCAGCACATTCTTCAAAGGGAAAATGCTATCATAAAAAGCTTTTGCGGGGGTTGATGATTCCTACAGACACTATTCAGGTCTTTTAATCAAATCTCATGAAAGAAGAAAATTTGAATGTTGCTTATGCATAGAATTTTGCTGAAAAAGAAATTATTAAGGAGCATTTTGGAGAAGCCCAGGGCTTGGTTTTATGTGCGCAGATATTGCTTCTGTGGGAAAAAATTTAAATGTTGTAGAATAATGATACAACAATTATATCAATGGACAAGTTTGGTGGAAGTGAGGAAAAAATGAGAGGATGGACAAGATCAGGTAGCTGAAGTGCTGTGCCATGGTGTGGATATCCCAGTGCAAGAAGTCCTAACTATGTTGGCAGATTACTGGATTACGGGCTCAATATTTG
Organism: Sorex araneus; assembly: GCF_027595985.1. Classification (NCBI taxonomy): domain Eukaryota; kingdom Metazoa; phylum Chordata; class Mammalia; order Eulipotyphla; family Soricidae; genus Sorex; species Sorex araneus. The sequence goes on from NC_073313.1 coordinate 83,008,181, forward strand.
CCAAATCAAATATCTTTGTTCTTTATGGCCTTACTTGCTCCATCTATCAAATGCGGTTAATATATTTGTTTGCCAGGATATCAGCAAGGATTGGGATAGTGTGGATTTTATCTGTTTTGATTTTACTCACAGATGTTATCAGTATGTGTTCTTAACCTTTTCTGAAATTACTCATATCCTCAAACTGGAATTAAAGTTCCAGAAGTTCCGTGAATCTCATAAAGGTTTTGGTGCCTCACTCTCTCTTTCTTTGTTTTTGGGCCACACCTGACAGTGTTCAGGACTTTCCATTCCTGACTCAGTGCCCAGGGATCACTCCTGGTGTTACCCAGGGACCAAATGCGGTTCCAGGGATCAAACTAGGATCTGCCTGATGTAAGAAAATATGCCTGAATCCCTGTACTATATCTCATGGGTCCCAAGTGTATGGCATCTATTTTGCCAGGTTGGTACCAGTTACTGAGAGGGTTGACTTAGTAGAACTCTATAGGCTGGAGTGCATTGGGCATTACAAATCCTTCTGCATAAAGAGGAAGATGTTTCAGGGCCCAGAAATAGTACAGTAGTTAGGGCACATTCCTAGCATGCAATGGACCCAAGTTTGATTTCCACCTCCAAATGGTCCCCCAAGTTCTATATGATCTAAGCAGCAATGTATATCCAGACCCTTGTGTTGAACTACTGACCTAGTTGGTCAAGAATTGCTAGTGGGGCTCCCAGATTTCTTGAAACCCCCAAACACATACACACACAAAGAGGAAGCTATTTCCTCTTTAGGGGAGAATGATTTGGCCTACTGTCTTCACTGGAAATCTACCATATCATCATGAGAATTGAAGGGTTTGTGTTAGACAGGAGTAATTAGGTGAGTTTTTTGGGGTTTGGTGTTTGTTTGTTTTGTCAGGGATTTTGTTTTTGGTTTATTTTTGTTCCACACTTGGTGGTGCTCAGGGCCGACTCTGACCTCAGGGATCACTCCTGGCATGCTTGGGGAGGGACATGGGGTGCTGGGGACCCAAGAGTAGTTTTGAATCTCACCTCTCCTGCTTAGTAGCTGTCTAACCATGGACAAGTTGTTTGACCTCTCTGTGATTCAGTTTCATCATTTGAAACGTGAGAATTATAAGGGAAGCAATCAGGATTAAATGAGATTAAGTAGGCAAAGCACAGAGCACCGTATTTGGCATGGAGGCTCAGTGAATGGCAGTTGGGAGGAGGAGCAGCTGCAATAGCCGTGACAGTATCGCCCTTTGAGGGCACAAGTTCTTGGACATCTTGAAGTTGGCTACAGCAATTATGACCTCAGTAGGATTCTCTTTGACTTTTTTTTTGTTTCGGGGTCACTCCTGCCAGACCAGAGAAGACCATTTGGAATGCCAGGATCGAACATGAGTCTGCCATGTGCAAAGCAAGTGCTCAGCCTGCTGTGTAATCTCTTCAGCTCCTAGAGTTCTTCTTGAGGGATACCACATTCATTTAAATATTTTTTCTTTTATAGCACCACGACTTACCAAGTTGTTCATAATACAGTTTTTTCAGGCATTCAATGTTCCAACACCAATGTGAACTTCCTCAGCCAATGTCCCCAGTTTCCCATCCACCAACCCAGCCTATCTCCTTATCAGACACAGAACACTTTGCTTCATATTGTTTATTATAACCCAAAGGCAAGTGGAATTATCCAAAATAAGATCAATAAAAGTTAGATCTCACAGTGGTGTAATTGAAGCCACTCAGAATTGATCGGGCTGGTGGTTGGTGCTAGTTGAGACATCTATGTTATTATTTAGTCTTGTTGAGCTTTGTGGTCTTCTATGCAACTATCCAATAAAATTAGCTATGATCCTACTGGGCTGATAGAACTATGAAATTTGGAGGCGTCAGCTACTGCATACTTACCAAATCTAAATTTAAAATTTAGATTTCTAAGGTTAGAATTCAGGGACTAGGTCTAGTCTGGCTTTTAGGAACTGTGCTTTTATTTATTAATATTTATTTAATTGAATCACCGTGAGATACACAGTTACAAAGTTGTTCATGATTGGGTTTCAGTCATACAATGTTTCAACACCCTTCCATTCACTATTGTGCATTTCCCATAACTGCTTTTAACAAGTTTCCCAAGTGATTTAAGATAGGCACTAAGTGCAGCAATAAACAGTGTGCATAGATCCTTTCAAATTAATGATTTTGTGTTTTGGGCATAGATGTCAGGAAGTGGTATTGTTGGGTCATTTGGGAGTTCTATGCCTGATTTTTTTGAGATCCTCATATTGCTCTTTATAGTGGCTGAACCAGATGACACTCCAACCAACAGTGGGTGAAGATTTCTTTCTCACCACAATCACATCTGTCGCACTGTTGTCTTGTTGTTCATCAATTTGCTCTAGCGGGCACCAGTAATGTCTCCATTGTAAGACTTTTTTGCTTTTGGCATATCTAATATGCCATGGGTAACTTATCAGGCTCTGCCATGCGGGCAGAATACTCACTGTACCTTGTCGGGCTCTCTGGGAGGAATTGAACCCGGGTCAGCCATGTGCAAGGCAAACACCCTACCCTCTGTGCTATTGCTGCAGCCCTTAAAGGCACTTAAAGCTACAGAACAAATTAACAGCAAAGTACTAAAGGCAACACAATGGGAAAACTGATCCACAGGATTGAGTTGGTGGGTTAGGGAGGGGATTGAAAAGGAGGCTGTTGTCATTGGGGAAAGGCGGTAGGTACACTGGTGGTGGATTGAAATTATGTGTATGAGACACCATCATGAGCAGTCTTGTAAGTCACAGAATCTCAATCAGTGAAAACACTCTGCCACAGATTTTGAAAAGCACTTGGATTTAGACAGCTGGCTTTGGATCCATATGTGCCACTGACAAGCATAAGAGCCTGGGTAGTGGTTGAAAGAAGGTTGGGTCACAGCTGGCATTGCTCAGGGCTTGTTCTTGACTCTGTTCTCAGGGATCACTCCTGGTGGTGCTCTAGTAGTAGGAGGGATCAAAGCAGGGTTGGCTACATGCTAGGCGAGCGCCTTAACCCCTGTACTGGCTCTTGGGCCAGGGTGTTTTCAACTTTCCAAGGGGATAACCATACCTGACAAATCAAGGCAAAGCTGGTTCTGATGATGAGACAGGAAAACGTGCAGCACTTAGCAGAGTGTGGACTCCACAGTTTGCATTCAAGCAATGATAGCTTGTAGTCTTTTGAACTAGAAAGCCAAGTTACACTACTCTTGTCCTTGAGGCATTTGTGATCTTCCTCCCAACTGGAATGATTGTTCTTTTTATATCTCTCCCTCTGGTGCCTCCACACAAGGCATTTTTTTTCCTGCAAAATATCCTTGTGAGTGTTTGTAGCTCTCTCGCCCTGGTCTGCAGACTCTTTTAGGACAAGGGGGCTGCTGTGGTCATACTTGCAGTCACTACAGACCCACCCAGAGCTGAGGCTTCTGTATTATTCAAAAATGCATGGACTCGGAGTCAGAAAGATAGTATATAGGAGTTTGCCTTGCACGTGGCTGTCCCCAGTTTGATCTCCGGCACTGTGTAGGACCCCTTGAGCACCTCCAGTGACCACTCCTGAGCACAGAACAAGAAATAAGCCCTGAGCATAGTTGGGTGTAATTCCCGTACCGCTACACACACAAAAACACACACACCACCCCAAAATATATAGACTACATTGACCTGAAGCTCTTGATTGAGAAAAGTCTCAGCTGAAATAAATTGGACCACAACATCTTTCCTCTTCTAGGCCCGAATAAGTGTGAGATGATAATAAAATGGCATGCTAGATCTTCTCTTGCACAATTTTTCTGCAGTAGGATTGGGAGGAAATGACCACAAAAGTGGAATTGGGAGGAACATCATGCAAAACATCCCAACCGTGACTGTTGTCTTTCAAAAACCATAAACAATGCTAGAGTGATCCCTGCCTCCCCATACAGTCTCCCAAGCCCACCAGGAATAAACCCTGAGCACAAAGGCAGGAGTAACCCCAAACTGCCAGGTGTGGCGAAAAAAACATGGGGAAAGGAAATAAAAACTTATCATTCAGTAATGGTCTATCTCACGGATATCCAATTAAATTTTTTTTAAGTTTTTAAAAAGTAATGTGGAGTTCATTCCCAATTCAATCAGCTTAATCAATGATTGATTAAATATCAGTACTCTTACATTAAAAAGCTGATCCTTCAAGCCAGAGAGGTAGTTGGCATGTGAGGCACCTGCTTTGCACATGACTGACCCTGATCCCATCCTCTGGCACTGCATAGAGTCCCCAAAGGACCACTAGGAGTGATTTCTGAATATACAGCCAGGTAAAAGCTGATCACTGCTGGGTGTGACTAATACCACATTTTCTCCCCCAAAGAGAGAAAAGCCCATCCTTGGTGTCCATCAACTTGATGGCTAGGGGATGCCATTTGGCCTGGGATGGATTTCTGCCTGGACATTCAAGGAGCAAGTCCCTTTGTGACACATGAATCCAGGAGTCTGGTTGTTTTTTTTTAATTTTCAATGTGCTGCTTCAGGGGCTATAGACAATGAATGCCTTCAGACTCCGCACTTTACAGAATGGGTCCCTGAGAGATCAAAAGAGCAATGTCACATATTATACTCTTGAATTGCCGGTGCTTAAGGGATTTTTGTGATCAGCTGTAATATGCTATTCTTTTAGTGTTTCTCTAAGAATGTCAGTGGTGGTTTAAATACCTTTAATTGCAGACTTCCTGCCTAAGTTGCTCATTCCAAAATGAATAGTAGTTTTCTTGGATTCATATTTCAGTTCTTCTACTTATTGGAATTGTGGCCTTGGGCAAGTCATTTGCCCTCTGGGACTTGAGTTCATTTGAACAAAGATGCACTTGGAAGATCTTTAGGATCCTTTTTGCTTAGAATACAAGAGATTATACCAGAAATAGAATTGCACTGCTCCTTTTATGGCAGGGATGGGGAATCTATTCTTTCCTGACCTTGAGATGCTGACAGTCCGGCAAATTAGGTAACTATGCTAGAAGAACGAGCTCATGGAGTTTATAAGGGCTTTACAAAGCCAGGAGACATTCTGAAGTGTTTTTCTTGTATGCAGTCTGCTGTTCCATCCTAAGACACATTATTTTGCACTCAAATTCCACACCAACATGCTCTCTGGCTAGGCATACACTGATTGAGATCTGTTCTAAGAAAACAGAGTCCTTTTGAATGAAATCCAAATGTATCGATTGTTTTATCTCCATCAGAAAAGATTGCTTTCTATTTGGTGATGGATGTCAACTTTCCATACCACTCATCTTCCCACTGTTCAGGGGATGACACAGGCAGCTTCCAAGTCTTCTGAGCTGAACCATTAGCTGTGACAGGTCATTCTAAACCTTCAGTCACACTGTCATGGCCACAGGCTGGTCAGAGTGAGCAAGATTAGACATGTCATCACTGCAAGATGATTCTCCAACTGATAACTTGATCCCAAGAACCTTCCGAAGTGGCAGACCCAGGGAAGAGCTTCAGTATAGGGTGAGATCTGGAAAGATTTGCCAGTAGATCACAGCTCCTGGTAGGAGTTTGAGCTGATTGCTGCTTTGCTACACTCCAGTCTGAGAGCAGAAAAAGCCAGCAGGATTAAAACTCAGGGATTAGGGAGCTACATTTAATGCTTTCCCATCTCTGGGAATGACCTTTGAGAATAGCCTTTGTCTTCTCACAGAATGCTTACATTCCATGACGCCCTTTCACATGGTTAGCTCTTTCCATTCTTAAAAGTTTACTCATGGGAAATAGATGACGCCGAACATGCTACAACTGGAGCACCGTACAAGCAGACTCAGCCGTGTCCTTTAGTCTCTGGTCCTTAGTCCCACAACCCACACATCAAGATTTGCATTCCTGACTCTGTGGTCAGCTTTCTTTCTATTCTTCTGTACCTTTAGGTCATCCAAGCTGAGAACCTGCAGGCCAAGTTATCATAACTGCTTGCAGTTTTAAAGTTCTCACAATGGTTCAGGGGCTTGATATATTTGCCACTGGATCTTCACAGCAATCCAATAAGGAGGATGTAATGATTGTAATCCTCGTTTCACAGAGGAGGAAAAGGAAGGACTTCCAAAAGGTGACATGGGAATATATGGCAGGACTATGATTTAAACCTCAAGCTCCAGATGTCTGGCTTCAGAATCTGTGTACTTTTTTTCACTCCTAACTCTATGCTCAGGGATCATGTTTGATGGTGCTCGGGGAGGACTGTGTTAGGTTCTGAGAATCAAACTAAGGTTATGGTCATAGCCACATGCTAAGCAAGTGCCTTACCTTTTTTACCATCTCTCCACCGCTAGAGTCCATGGTCTTAATCATGATATCTTGCTGTTGGCTACTCCCTGCCCTCTGCCTAATAAAAAAAATAGAAGAAGAAGAAGAATGGATCTTCTTCTTCCTATGTTATGTTAGCCATTGGAACTACAGGGGGTTGTTTTCATTCAGCCTCCTAGGAAGAGCAGGAGCAACTGACATGATTTAGATCATTATGACCACAGTTATTTCTTTATCGTTCCTGACCCCTGTAACACTGCCCCTCCACCTGTCCTGACCTCCAGTCCTTTCCCCACATCTCCCCAGCCCCATTGTCCAGTTTGAACATACACAGAGAATACAGAGTTGAGAAAAATGCAGCCCTGGTTCTCAACATTTAGTGGAATGAGAATGCACACCCAATGGAGCATTCTTTTGGCTTTGATTCTGGTAAAATGGATGGATAGAAGGGAACTGGACTCTTGAGTACTCATCTGATAAATGTAGCGAGTTTATCAGTTGTTTACATGCCACCGACCTGGATTCAATCTTTGTTATCCCATACGGTCTCCTGAACACCACCAGGAGTAATTCCTAAGTGCAGAGCCAGTAGGAACCCTTGAACATCGCTGAGTGTGACCCCAAAAGCCTAAAAACAAAACAAAAATAAAATGCTGAATCATAGTGACCAATTATTATTTGTTAGGCATAGGAGTTAATATTATGGATACTAATACTAGAGAATATCCTAGAGAATTTTCCACACACCAGCCACTGGCACTAAGCAATTGACATGTTGTATCCCAATAATCCTCACCCTTTTTTTTCCATCATTGCCCACTGTACACTTGAAGACATTAAGGTGAACTGTAATTACCGGTGGGGGCCTTTGTAATTGGAGTGATTGCTTCAGGAGCCTTTTTACAGAAGATTCAGATTTGCCTTTCAGAAGGCCCACCTTCCTCGACCATTTCAGTCTTACTATTCTGCTGAAAATGGCCATGAATATACTGTCTTCCAGGGCAGGGACGATAGCCATTGTGCTGCGGAGGCTGCGGTATTGACATTCAGGGCCTAATGGTTCAGAAGATGCAGTAACTCTCCTCACATGGACTAATTCCCGAAAAACTCCCTTTGTAAAGCAGCAGCAGGAGCCAGAACAGGCACTTCATTATCTGCCTCTACTCATAATGGAGAAGTGGACAGGCTGGTGAGAGACTGATTGGCCTGGGAAATGGCAAGGCTTGGGATCCACGCTTTCAGGGTTAAAGAGCTCTAGGCCCACTTCCTGGATTGAATTCCCAGGATGCCCTGGTGCTGGCGCGACCTTCCTTGTCAGCCCCACAGTGGGTGGGTTCCTGGGGTTTCTCTCTCAGTGGGAGCTCATTGGCAGCCTTTTCCCTCCCGCAGAGGCAGTCAGCCTATTGACTTCTGGACACTCGTTTCCCAGGGCCCCTTTCTATCCCTGAGAATTGCAAGTTCTTTTCACTCTGGAAGTTTGCAGACAATGCCGACCCAAGAACAGTTGTCTTTTGCCTGTGGAGTACTGTAATTGCGTGTATTCTACAGGTAAATTGTTACGTGGCCTTTTTCTGATTCCTTTTCTGAACCAACTCCAAAGCTGCAATCAAGAGGGAAGAGTCTTAAAGAGGCAAGGGTCTTCAAGTGTTGTCCCCGTCCTCCCAAACAATGCTGGCTATCTTTTTTTTTTTTTTTTGGTTAAGATGAATTGAATAGAACCCTCCCCCATCACCCCAGGCAGAGTCATGATAAGCTTTATATGTTATCCGGATTTTATGGAGGTTGATTTTTATTGGTGACTAATGAACTATTTTTGCTAAAAATGCAGTGTCTTGGGCCTAGGCCTCAAATTCCCTTTTCTCTCACTAGACATGCTCACAAATCAGAACTGTCCAGTTTTTGTTGTTGTTGCTGTTGCTTTTTGGGTCATACCCCGCGATGCACAGGGATTACTCCTGGCTCTGCACTCAGGAATCACTCCTGGTGGTGCTCGGGGGACCATATGGGATGCTGGGATTCGAACCGGGTTTGCCGCGAGCAAGGCAAATGCCCTACCTGCTGTGCTATTGCTCCAGCTCCAAGGGACTGTTTTTAAGTTTTAAGAGTGAGCAAAGAATGTGTGTTTAGAGCAGAGTGGGAAGTTGGGCCTTTACCATGCCTCCTTACCTTGAAGTAGACAGTTCTCATTTTCTCTCACACATAAGCGCTCTCCCTCTTTTCCTCTACACACACACACACACACACACACACACACATTCTCTTCTTCACATGCTCAACACACTCATCGTTGCATAATTTTCCTTGACTTTTGAATCTATATTCTACTTCCTTCTCCCCACATTACTGCTTCCAGGTTCCACAGTTGTTGTCTACCTAACCGCGCCTTTTGTATTTGGTACCATTTCAAGGCAGCTGCCCGCCACACCTTGGTTTTCATGTCTAAAGGCCAAACTTTTAAACACCAAGAGAACACTCTTTCTCCTATTTGCAAAGAGATTGGTCACAGATTCCTTCTTTTCTGTGACCATCACACTGCTCTGAAATCAGAGAGCCAGGGGGTGGAGCCAAGTCTTAACTTATTCAACTATGTGACCTTGAGCACATCACTTAATTTCTCAGCCTCACATGCCTCAGTGAGCCATCAAGAGAACCTGCTTCATAAGATTGTTGTGTGATGATTTGATCCAATAAAGCATGTAACAAAGCCCAGCTGATGGGAATCAATACATCCTTTTTGTTTTGCAACACACAGAGTGATCTTAACTGAATTTGGTACGTGGAAGACTTCGAATTTGCTTAGTTCTGTTTCTTGGCCGTTTAGGACTGAAAACAAACTTCTCTGTCACACATTATGTGTTGTTGGTTTTTACTGAGGTAGCATTCACATGATATCAAAAGGTCATTTAAAATGTTACCGTCCAGTAGTGGTTAGTATATTCAATGTGTTGTACAATTCTCATAGCTGTTGATTGCAAATCATTTTAATCACCCCCAAGGAAATTTTGTACCTATTAAACAATCATGACCAAAACAGCCTTCAGAAGAGACCATGGTATAATGTTCAGGGATCCTGGCAGTCCAGTGTTGGTCAGAGTGTGACAGCTCTGCAAGTATAAAATCATAGTATTGGCACTGTCATAAAAATTACTGTTACTGTCACTGTCATCCCATTGCTCATCTATTTGCTCAAGTGGGCACCAGTAACAGCTCCATTGTGAGATTTCTTGTTACTGTTTTTGGCATATCGAATATGCCACGGGTAGCTTGCCAGGCTCTGCCGTGCGGGCGGGAGACTCTCGGTAGCTTGCCGGGCTCTCTGAGAGGGGCGGAGAAATCGAACCCAGGTCGCCCATGTGCAAGGCAAATGCCCTAGCCGCTAGGCTATTGCATAAAATAATAATAACGATAAATAATTTTTTTGCTTTTTTGGGGTAAGGTCACACCCAGCGATGCTCAGGGGTTACCTCTGGCTCTGCACTCAGGAATTGCTCCTGGTGGTGGTTGGGGGCCCATGTGGGATGCCGGGGATCGAACCCAGGTTGGCCGCTTGCAAAGCAAACACCCTACCTGCTGTACTATCGCTCTGGCCCCCCAAAATAAAAATTTTTAAATAGAAGTAATATCGGAGCAGAAGTAGAGGGTCTTTAGCATGTGGGTAATTGTGGAGGTGCAGCAACTTTTAATACCAAATCTATAAACATTACCCCAACTACAATAAAATAAAAGGAATATAAAATTGCAAACACTCCTTCACCATCCCCCCCCATCTCCCACCACCCAGATTATTTGATTCCATATATTCTTTCTTTATTGTTAATTATAGGGCTATACCCCATGATGCTTGGCAGTGAGGAATAGGGACAATTGGTGTTGGGATTTAAACACATAAACTTGTGTATGCCTGGTAAGGGCTTTACTACCTAAGCAATCTCCTCAACCCTCAAATCTGCACCCCTCACCCCCTATAGATCATTCCAGAAATCTGGGGAGTTTAGGCAGGTAAATTCTTGAGTTTTCCAAAATTCATTCTTTTTTTTCTAATCCTTCTCCTAACTTGTTGACTTTCTTTTCTTTGCATTTTAAATTATATTTTATGAGGTAGTTCACAATACTTGATTACACTTTATATTCAAACACCAATCCCACTACCATTACACCTTCCCGCCACCATATTTGAGATGTTTCCATCCCAAGCCCCAATCCCTGTCCCAAAGCACAACCAAAATAATATGTTTTGTATTCTTTGTTATAAAAAACTGCTGAAAATGCTACCAAAGAGTATCCATAGAGGAAATAATGTGAAGATTGTTGTATTTCACCCAGGGGCCATTAAGACTTTCTTTAGGATATCACAAACACATTGTTAAAGTTTGAGTGATATGAACTTTCGTGTATATATATCTGAACCAAAATATGAATTTTCATTGAACCAAAATTTGGTTCAATCACTCATAAGTAGAAGAAATATGTTCTGATATCGTAGGACTGATTCAGAAAGAAGAGTGAAAATATCAGACAAATCACTCTCAGTCCTAAGAAATGTGGAGTATGCTCCTTTGATGCTTTCCTTTGTGGGTCACATTATTTTCTTTGTCCTGTGTGGTTGAAAGAGAAAAGGGGCTTGAAACTTTAAGGGGAGGAGATAGGTTTTCTAAACCTGCTGTAACCAAATTATGGGAAAGTCCAGGAAGAAGGTTAACAGGTCAACTTCTATGCATTTACTTTCCATTTAGGCACATTCCAAGAAAGGAATTTTAGTCTTGGGAGGTATGTTCCAGATAACCTCCAGGGAAAATGCGACCCTTTGAAGTTTCTGCTTGTTTCTGCAGCTGTTGATTGCTTCACACCACCCAGGTTGGATGGACCCAATTCCTCAGTACTTAGGATGCAGGTCTGTTTCCTGTGGAACAGTCCAGAAGCTTTCTCTACTCAGTTGCGTAAGGCAGTCATAGCCGAGGTGTCAGCTGCAAAGGAAGAAGGGAAGCTACAGTGAGCTCAGCACACAAGTGAGAAGTAGGAAGGACTAATATTTAAGAGAGTTCATTGCTGGAAATAGTCTCACCTTTGCCAAATGCACAGACCTTGTCTGTTGGCCCCATTGCCCTGTGGGACTGTAAATCAGCCTAAGAAAGCATCTGATGTTCTTGGGAGTCAAAAGCTTTTCTTTCTCAGTAAGCTTCTTGAAAACAATCAGTATTGAGGTGGGGGTTTTGCTGTGTGCAGTTCAGGGATTGTAGTCTGGTCTCTATGGCTGTTCCATAATTGTTTACAAAAATATCCCACACCTTTCAGGGACTAAGAGGTAGTACAGGAGTTAAGCCACATCCTGGCATTGCTTGTGATCTCCCAAGAACCACCATGGATCATTCCTGAGCTCTGTGCCCCCGGGTGTGCACTAAATTCCCAAAAGAAATAAAATAAAATAAAATGCTCCCGATTCTACTGAGCTACAACTGACACAGAACATTAAATCATTTAAGGTATATAGCATAAGGATTGGATATGTGTGTAGCTGAGGAATTATGAGTACAATTTGTCCTGTTAATATCCTTCATCCCACATACTTACAACTTTCTTCTCCCTCCCTCCCTCCCTCACTCCCTCCCTCCCTCCCTCCCTCCCTCCCTCCCTCCCTCCCTCCCTCCCTCCCTCCCTCCCTCCTTCCTTCCTTCCTTCCTTCCTTCCTTCCTTCCTTCCTTCCTTCCTTCCTTCCTTCCTCTCACCTGGTAGTGCTCACCTAACCAGGGTTACTCCTGGTTCTATGCTCAAGGATCACTTCTGGTGCGCTCAATGGACCATATGGGATACCAGGTTCTAACACATGTTGGCCACGTGCAATGTAAACACTCCACCCACTGTTCTATTACTCTAGGTCTAGATTTTTGTTCTATGAGAACTTTAGTGAACTCTTCTTAGCAATTTTGAAATATGTCACAGTATTGGTAATTATAGTCATTATGTTGTACGTTATTTCCCCAGAAGTTATTTCTCTTGTACCTATTTTATACCTTTACCCCCAGATTTGGGGACTACAAATCTAACTTGTTTCAGTGAGGTGGGTTTTACTTTTTTTAATAAACACAAGTGTTCATCACATCCAGTATTTGTCGTTGTCTGATTTATTTCACTCGTGATGTCTTCATGGTCCATCCATTTTTTGGGGTTCATTTATTTTTGTTTTGGGACCCCAGACAGCAGTTCTAAAGACTTATTCTTAGCTTTGTGTTCAAGGATCTCTCCTGGTAGAACTCAGAGGGACCGTAAGTAGTCCCAGGGATTGAGCCCAGGTGGCCACATGCAAGGCAAGTGTCTTACTTACTTTACTATTTCTCCAGCCCTGGTCCATTGATATTGTTACAAAGGGTAGATTTTCTTCTCATGGCTATTAGTTTTCAAACTTGTATAGATATTGTTAAGGGGAAAATTAGGAAGGATGTCAGAGAATTCACACTTTTGTTTTGTTTTCTGGGCCACATCTGGAAGTGCTCAGGGATCACTCCTGGTAGACTCCGGTGACCATATGGGGTGCTAGGGATTGAATCTAGGTCAGTCCTATGCAAGGCAAGTGCCCTACCTGCTGTACTTTCTCATTGGCCTGGGAATTCAGACTTCTGATTGGTCATTTCATATACAGTCCAATTGATTTTTATATATTCAATCTGATTGGTCATTATATATGCAATAATAGCAGCATTTTGTGTAACCAGTTAGATTGTAAACCGCATTTTACATAGGGCATAACCGCTAATAACAGAACCAACTAAGGAACAGGAATAGAAAACATATAGAAGCATTGGTTGGTAATAGTATGGTTGAGTCGAATTGTTTGGCTTGCAATCTTGGATATGAAGGTTGTTGCTGAGCTCTTTTGCACTTAAAATATAGAGCTTGAATGCTGACGATATCTGGTGGTCTGTGTGCTATTCTTACTAGCAGTCTACAAGAACCCAGACCCTAGCCAGATCTTTCGCAACAATATCAAATTTTCTTTATTTGTCTATGGATACTTACATCACTTTTGCAATAGGAAGCTCTTTCTAAGGAACCCTGTTCCTATTTTGGGCAATTTGCTGTAGTTTATAAGACCAGGAAAGTGAATATCAAGGACTTCAACAATCTAGCTTTGCAGATTGCTTTGCAGATGGGGTTGCTCATATTAATTCTAGAAGTAAGCTACCAAAGGAAGGCCTGCCATTTACTTGTGTTTCCTGTGTTGGGTCTTGCTTTAAGTCAGTGATTGGCATGTTTTATCTTGCATCAGAATCTCTCAGGATACCTGTCCATAATATAGATTCCTGAACCTCACAGCCCCAGACTCAGAATTGTGGTTAATTCTGAAAACCAACTCTTGAGCAAACCAAATTTGGCTAGAAAACCAACTCTTGAGCAAACATCTCCAATTTAAATGCTATGGTCCTTTAAGCTGAACTTGGCAAAGCCCTGCTTTCCTCATTTTGAACCCTCTAGAGAGAGGGTTCAAAATAATCTGATTCTTCACGAATGTTCTATCAGGAGTTAATAGGAACAGGAGCAACTAGGAAGCGGGGCTTCTTACTCATTTCTATTTCTGCTTATTACCTCCTTTACTGAAAGAGTTTTAAATAAGCAGACATTATTTTTGATTGGAAATACATTAAGGGAAATTGTAGGACTAGTTTTCAGAGTTATGGTTTTAACTTTATCTATAAGGTAAAGATAAATTTGAGAAGCGAGGCTCCCTCTTTGGATTTTAATAAATAGAAAATTTTGAAGATTTCAAGCTCAAGGGCATTTCGTTTTCTCATGTTTGTTCATTTTGGGAAGAATGAATTTTGCTTTCTATTCACAGGGTTTGAGATTTAGTGGCTCCCACTGAATTGGTCCTTTCTGTTCCTGGGGGAAAGAACTTAATAAAAATCAGACTGCATTCTGGAAATTGAATGATTTTTTATGTTGCTGCAGTTAGATGAGTTTCTGTAAATGAGTCCAAGACATATTGGTTAAATGTCTCTTAAAAGGCATAAATACTTCAAACAAAGGGGAAAGTTTCTGAATAGCCAGGCTCTTCTTTTGGCTCCTGGCATGCGTTTGCCTCCAAAAGACTTTTAGAAGTGTCTTTAAAAACACTGGAAGATTGCCTAAATCACCTCTTCCTAAAACTGGATCTTTGGCTAACTTTTTTTTTCTTTTTGGGTCACACCCAGCAATGCACAGGGGTCACTCCTGGCTCATGCACTCAGGAATTACTCCTGACGATGCTCAGGGGACCATATGGGATGCTGGGATTTGAACCCGGGTCGGCCGCGTGCAAGACAAACGCCCTACCCGCTATGCTATCACTCTAGCCCCCTTTGGCTAACTTTTTTACTGTGTAGGGGAGAAGAAAGAGAAATAGAGACAGACCTACACAAACTCACCAAAAGGCCATTCTCCACCAGGGCCTTCTTCTGAAATTCCCCAACCCTGGATTGATAGTACAGTGGGGCGGGCTCTAAGCTTACACTAAACCAACCCAGTTTGAAACCTGGCACCCCATAAGCCACCAGGAGTTATCTATGAGTGCAGAGTCAGGAATAATTCCTGAGCTCGTAGAGAGAGAGAGAGAGAGAGACAGACAGACAGACAGACAGACAGACAGACAGACAGAGACAGTGACAGAGAGACAAAGAAGACAGGGAGAGACAGAGATAGACAAAGAGATTCCTCATTCCACCCTACAGTCTTGCCACTCCCATACATGCCCCAATTTCTCTGCCTAAATGCCAACAAGCCACACTTTCAACTCTCTCTCTCTGACAACTAGTGGTCAAAAAGAACTTTCCAGAATTGATTGAGTGATCCTTCTAGCCTCCCTTGGCAGTAGAATTCTGAGACTTATCCAGCGATTCCACCCTTGAAGCCTGATTCTGAAAACTTGCAGCAGCTCTCCAGGAAGCTCAGCTCTCTGCTGGCCCCTTCTCAGAGAATCTGCCTTTCTCCTGTGGGAAGTTCTTTAGCTGGTAACACATTTGAGGCGAGTTAAAACAGCTTCCTCCCTTGACTTCAGTTTCCTGTTCCTAAGGGTGAGTGAGACAATTAGTCCTAAATAGCCCCAGCTGTTAGGGCTTCCCAGGGGATATTCCTTGTGAAGTAGTTTTCCCCTTTGATAATTGGGATTGCTTCTAATGAGGCTGTCTGCTTTATCCATGTTAGAGCCAGGGCTAGATTGCACATCTATCTACAGCCTTATAGCACCTTTGGCCCCAAGGGTTTGAAGAGTTTTCTCAGCTCACTCGTAGACCCCAAAGCATCTTGCTAGTTGTAGCACTGCACTGCACTGTAGCACTGCTGTCCCGTTGTTCATTGATTTGCTCGATGTTCTTGGCATATCGAATATGCCACGGTTAGCTTGCCAGGCTCTGCCATGTGGGCGGGATACTCTTGGTAGCTTGCCGGTCTCTCCGAGAGGGATGAAAGAATCGAACCCGGGTCAACCGCATGCAAGGCAAATGCCCTACTCGCTGTGGTCACAAAATATTTTTCTTTTTTACATAGAGTTGTCCTAATACTACTGAATTTTGTATTTAAAGAAGCAACTCTTTGGCTCTGAGAGTGCACGTGCACGCACGTGCGCATACACACACACACAAGAGGGAAGGGAGAGCAAGATTGGGAGACAGGGAACAGCTTGGAGAGGTGAGGTAGAAGAGGACACAAGAGTGAGAAAACCTTGGAGACCACAATCCTGCAGGAAAGGACGAAGAGAGTAGGAGGAGTAGGAAAAGAGAGTAGCCACCAGGAGTGGCCCATGAACACAGCTAGGAGCCCCTGAGCACTGCCCAACGTGACTCCCACCTCCCAGAAAAGTACAGGAAGGATGTGCAGCTTGTACAGCATCACGAATCAGAGAGGCCAGATAGTACAGCGGGTGCGGTGTTTGCCTTTCATTGCCACTGACCCAGGCTCAATCCCCAGCACTGCTTATGGTCCCCCGCCCCCACACCTTGCCCGAAATGACCATGGGCGCAGAGCAAGCTCTGAGCAAGCCGAGTATGCCCCCCAAAAAAAACTGAAAAAGAGAGTAAGAGAGCATGGAGAAATAGTACAGCAGTGAAGGCACTTGAAGCTGACCTGGGTTCTATCTCTAGCATCCGATGTGCTCCCCTGAGCACTGCCAGGAGTAATTCCTGAGTGCAGATCCAGGAGTAAGCTCTGAGCACCACCAGGTGTGGCCCAGAAACAAACAGACAAATTGATAAATATAAAAAATCTTTTGTGGGTCCAGAGCGATATTACAGTGGGTAGGGCATATGTCTAGCACATAGTCAACCCGGGTTTGATCCTGACATCCAGTATGGACTCCAGAGCACCACCTGGAGTTATTCCTGAGTGCAAAGCCAGATGGAACCCCTGAGCATCGCCAGGTGTAACCCCAAAAGCCAAAATGCAAAGAAGAGGGACAAGGAGCTACAATGAGAGGCAGACAAACAGACCAAAGATGATAGGAAGGGTAAGGAATCTTCAAGGTGTGCACTAGTCAGCCAGAGAGACTAACAGATACATGTGTGGGACTGTTAAGAGAAAGTCTGAAGGAGCAACCTCTCCTCCCAACCTATTCCATGAGTGAGAAGGAAGAGAAGATGCTCAGGGAAGACTCTGTCCTGCTTCCTGGATGCTAAACAGAGCTCCAGACAGATCTGGGCAGGACAACTATTGTATAACTACTTTCATTGTTTTTGGTTTGCGGGCACACTCAGTGGTGCTCAAGACTCAAAGACTCGCTTTGTGCTCAGGGATGACTCCTGGCAGGGCTCCGGGGCTCTATGGAGTGCAGGGGATACAATGGGTTCAGCCATGTGCACGGCGAACACCTTAACCATGGCACCGTATCTTTGGAGGCTGCACAATTGCTGATCCCTTCAGGCCATAGAGATTATATTGGAAATAGATCATTGCATAGAGCCACTTCTGACCAACCCTGGTTTGATGCTCAGTACTGCCAGGAGTGATCCCTGAGCACAGAACTAGGAATAGCCTCTGAGCACTGCTGGGTGTGGCCTTCAAACTCATCATCATCATCATCATCATCATCATCTCGTTGATCGTCGAATTTCTCAAGTGGTCTCAGTAACATCTCCATTCATCCTAGCCCTGAGATTTTAGAAGCCTCTCTAAACTAAAATAACTCCTTCAAACTAAACAAACAAAAGTTCTTGATCCCAGTTGGAGTCACACCTATATTTGCTCCTCTGTTAATACTTAAAATGATAAAACACAAAGGAAAGGATACTTTTATTTTTAAATTCATTTATTTGTCAGTCTGGGTCACACCTGGTGATGCTCAAGGGTTCTTCCTGACTCTGTAATCAGAACTCACTCCTGGCGGTACTTGAGGGACCGTATGGAATGCCCAAGTCAGCCACATGCAAAGCAAATGCCCTATACACTGTACTATTGCTCTGGCCCCTAAATTTATTTTTTATTTTTTTTTTGCTTTTTGGGGAAGGGTTCACACCCAGCGATGCTCAGGGGTAACTCCTGGCTTTGCAATCAGTAGTTACTCCTAGAGATGCTTTGCGGACCCTATGGGATGCCAGGGATTGAACCCGGGTTGGCCGTGTGCGAGGCAAATGCCCTACCTGCTGTACTGTCGCTCCGCCCCACCCCCTGAATTTATTTTTAATTAGCTATCAAAACACCATGATTTACGAAGTTATTCATAGTTGGGTTTCAGTCAATCCCACCCTAGGGTCAACTTCTCTCCACCATTGTGAAAGTGATCATTTTAGAGTACACTTTCATCACTGCATCTGCCCAGGCATCTTAGGGAGCTTAACTTAGTGCTCCCCAAACATCAGAACTGGGTCATCCTGAATAATTGTGTCTGTCCATTTGTTAAAGTATGAGGTTCCAGGGTCACAGACACTGATTTATCACATGGTGTTCCACAAATCTTGTAGGCAAAACAAATATTTAATGATAGATGTTAATATAGAATCCATGAAGAACAAAATGTGACAGGTACCTCTGTGGCAGGTACAGTCCTTCTTACAGTACTTCTTACTTTTCCTTAAAGAAAAACCTTTATGGGCCAGAGCCATAGTAGAGTGGCTAGGTTGCTTCCTTTGCACGTGGCTGAACCAGGTTCAATCCCTGGCACCCAATGTGGTGCCTCTGAATCCACACAGCCAGGAGTAAACCCTGAGCATCCCCAGGTGTGGCCTAGAAACCAGGAAAGAGAGAAGGAAAGAGAGAGAAAAACTTTAGCAGGCAGAGAGTGCAGTCCAGAGCTGGATAAGTGAATTTTTAAAGAGATATTTCACTAAAGCCCCCAAACAGCATTCATATGTTGGATGCTAATTCTGTTACCAGTGGTCCTTATAAATGGCTGTTCTACGACTATGTTTGCCTACAGCAGAGGTGAGCCTGGGGCATCTTGGAGCACCAGAAAGCAAAGAATTCCTCAAAAAGCAAGCAAATAAAATCAGAAATTTAGTGAGGCTGTGGAACAGGGGACAGCTTGATGAGCTGTCAGTGGAGGTCAGAGTGAACTCTCTAAGGGATAGTATGTAGGCTTTGCACGTAGGAGTCCTGAATTTGAGACCCGTATGGTCCCATGAGCACTGTGGGAGCAGCTCTTGAGCACTGCAAGATGGGGTTCCAGAAACAGGAGGAGGAGAAAAGAGCTCTCAGTGAAAAAGCTGGAAGAATTTTCGAAACAAGATAAACTGCGTAGTAGTGCAGGATAACTCTAGGTATAATCTAAATCTCAAAGTCCGTATCGCTATAAATAAATGATTAAGTAGATAAATTAGAAGAGACAAACTGGAGACTGGAGAGATTAGTACGGTGAGTGGTTGTCAGGGTGCTTGTCTTTGCATGCAGCAGACCCTAAATAAGTCCCCAGCACCCTACATGAGCCCCCGAGCTCTACCAGAAGTGACCCCGGAGCACAGAGCCAGGAGTAAGACCTGAGCCCCGCCGGGTGCGACTCCAAAACAAAACCAAAAAGGGATCATTTCCATGCCAGCCAATTCCAAATAATTTGTGTGGGTACTCTGCCCTTAAGGAGATAAGAGTGGAATTCATTGTACCTTCGATTTGATCTAGGCATGGAGACCTCCTTCCAAAGAGCAATGTGCAACAGGAGAGGAGAGTAACCTTAGTGAACCTGACCTCAGCCAGGTGATCGAGGTCAAAACCAATATCAGTAGTCATAAATCCTGGCGATAGTGTGTACTCTTGCTTTGCTGTTAGGAGTGTCATCTCTGTAGCCTTCCTCCCATTGTCTATGCTCCCAGTCAAATCACCAGGAAAGTTAGGAAAACTCCATTGGGGGACATCCTCGAAAGTTTTTCCAATTGCCAAGAATATTGATACCCAAGAAAATCAGAGAAACTACCAGGGCCAAAAGAAGCCTAGAAAGAGATGATAACTAAATATCATGTGAGAATGTAGTTCAGAAAAAAAAGCAAAGAATGTTGGAAATCTGAATAAAGTACAGAGTTCAGTTAATAATAACATTGATAGTAGCTTAAGAATCATGAAAAAACTACTTTGGTAATAAAAAATATTAATATGGAAGAAAGTAGGTGTGAAGTACCTGGGGATTTTTTTAGGTTACCTTCACCATTTTTCTATAAGTCTGAAACTCTTCTAGCATACAGATATTGATGTTTAAAACTCTTCTGGGCCAGAGAGATAGCACAGGAGTTAAGGCACTTACCCTGCAAGTGGCTTACCCTCGTTTGATCTTGGCACTGCTTAGCATCCTCAGAGGCTTGGCAGGAGTGACCCCTGAGCATAGGGCCAGGAGTAAGTCCTGAGCATTTCTGGATGTGTCCCAACATCCCACTTACATGAAAGTGTCTTTATTTCTTTTCTTTCTTTCTTTTGGTTTCTGGGCCATATTCAGTGATGCTTAGAGGTTATCCTGGCTCTGCATTCAGGAATTAGTCCTGGCAGTGCTCATGGGACCCTGTGGGATGACGTGGATCAAACCCAAATTGACCATGTGCAAGGCAAGTACCTTTACCCACTGTACTATCTCTCTACCCCAAAGTATCCTGATTTCTCTGTTATTTTACTGCACTCTTTTATTTTACATGCAAGGCATTTCCCTCATTTTTCTCACCCTAGTCCCGTCCCAATCCTTAAATGCAAAACAAATCCCAAGCGCAAAAGTTTGCCTGGGACAGAGCCATCTGCATTGCTCTCTTTGCCTGCTTTTTCTTTATTTATATAAGGCAACCTCCTTCAATTATACTTTCTTTGCTTTATTGCACACCCCCATCCCCAGACTGTGATTTTCACAAATTGAAGGTTTGTGGCAACTCTGTGTGAAGGAAGTCTACAGGCGCCATTTTCCCAACAGCATGAACGAACTTGTGTCTTGGTGTCACATTTAATTAAGGTGTGAACATTTATTTTAGGCATAATGCTCTTGCACACTTCATAGACCGCAGTATACTATAAATACCATGTTTACGTGTCCTGGAAAACCAAAAAAAAAATTCCTGTAACTCGTTTTATTGTGATATTTACTTTAATGTGGTGGTCTGGAACTGATCCTGCAATATCTCCTAGGTGTGTCAGTTTAGTAGAAAACCTTTTTCTCTGCAGGCTTTTCCTTAGAGTAAGCCTAGTGATGTGCCTTGACTTTTGAAAACTAATGACCTCAGCACAGGCTTAGTATGGGCATGTGAAAGTGGGAGCCCTACAGCTTTCTGCGCGCTGTGAACGCAGACCGTGGCTGGAAACCTAAGCCATAGAAACAGATGATTGTCCAAAGATCGCCATTTTGTATCTAGTAACCCTTGCTTCTCCTCAGCTGTTGTATTCCTGCCTTCCTTGTGAAGAACCTAAGCCTTCTTTGCTACCTGGGTCTGCCTCACTGAATAGAACTCTGGAATCTCCTACTTTAGTCCCCGAAGGTGAGAAGACCAAAGTAGGTTGTTTCCACTCTCTCTGCTTGCCCTCTTTCCACATCAGTACTGATTTGAGAGGACAAGGTTCTATTTATCATGGTATCGAAGTCTTCCTCACTTCCTCCTCTGTTCCTATGGGTGGAGAGGCTGCCAGGCTGTGACAGAAAGCGGGGTAGAGACACTGTTTTCACCTTATTCCCTCTGGTGAAACTGCATCAGTGAAACCACAACGTGAGTTGACTTGAGCTTTTGCAGTTTCTGACTTGACTTGGGTGGAAAGATTTGTTTTGAGGGGAATTGAAGCTGGGGAGGATGTGGCTCTGACAATAACTCTGTGTGTACCATCTATTTCCTCTCTGATCTGTGTAAGAAGATCCTTCAAAGCCAGCGGTGTGAGTCCCATTGGAATCAAGTGGCTGAAGTTAGTGTTTGTTTGTTAACAGCTTTGCCACTTGGGGGTTAGAGTGGCAAAAGTGCTAGAAAGCGAATGCCAGACACTCCATCCGGTTTCCTGTATAAGAACCTTGGCTCTGCTTCAGAGACACTTGGGTTTGTGTTATTGATGGCAAATTTCTTATTTGTAGTGTCTGGGTAAGTCACCTCCCGAACCTCGGTTTCTTCTTTTAAAAAATGAGGATTGGTAGTCGCGATGCAATGAGATAGAATGGGCTCATTCAAGTTTATAGCCAGTCCTTGCCACGAGGACAAGTATCTGATGGACGGTCACCATCATTCCCCACAACTCTGTCGCTGGGGGCTTGGTGGGAGATTACTTTAGCCAGAGTCTAGACCCAGGGATTATCCTGAGACCAGGAGGCTCATCAGTTTCATAGCGACGTTCCCTTCTTGCTGATTAGCCACGGAGCTATGGCTCAGCAACAGAATCTTGCCCTTGGGGGAATCCTGAAAATGAGAGCATAAAAAATAATGGTCTTCCAAGGTGGGATCCCACAGGACCCAGGTTTTTTATCCTTCCTTTGCCAGACCCACAAGAAGGAGGGAGGGCGCCTTGGGTAAGGAGGAATTTCCGGAGGGGAGGCGGGGAAGGCTCTGGCAGCTTTTCCTTTCTCCTCTGTCTGGTGGTGCTGTGCATGGAATTCTTTATATTTGGCATGTGCGATGACCCCTGTCTGGACTTCACACTTGGGGGCCTGGGAGCCAGGGCAGCCCTGCGCCTGGGCAGCCTCCTTCATCTGCTTCTCCAGGTGCAGGCCCGAGAATGTGCTGATGGAGTTGAGTTTTCATAATAGTCATAATTCCAGTGGCCTACTGTTGTTTTGATTCTGCAGATGAAGACTAGATGACCTCACTGTAAAATCTAGGGACTGGGGGAATGGAAGGAGGAGAGAAGCAGCTGTTGCCACAGGAAATCACCCTCTTCGTGGGGCACCCAGCTCCTTGGGAGTCTGTGAGGGTGGGCTGGATTCCTAATGGCAGTTGCCCTCTTTCCAGATCTTTCTTTGTGTGCCCAGAGCTTGGAACTGAGCTGCACATCCACTGATCACAAAAAAAAAATAGGTAGGTTACTTCCAAGACTAAAGCCTTGGTCTGAGGCTCTGGAGAGACATTACAGCAGATAAGGCGCTTACCTTGCACATGTGCAACTTGGGTTTAACCCCTGGCACGCTGAGCCCACCAGGAGTGATCCCCAAGTACAGGCAAGTATGGCCCCTAAACAAAACAAACAAGAAAAAACCCTGGCCTATGAAATTTCCATCTAACTTGCTCTGTTTAGTACACCCTCATCCCACCCCTGGTGTCCACTCCAACCTTGTGATTTCTCTCCTTTTTCTTGTTGTTATTCACACCGATATTCTGGAACTCTGTCTCTGGTCACTCCATTCCTCATCCCTTCCAAAGCCAGCTCAGAGCTATTTGCCATTCTGAGTCCACGTGGGGCGTTAATACCTCCTTCCTGCCTTCCCTGAGTAAAAATTCAAGAGATATGTACTAAGCTTTCTAATACTGGGTGGATACTTACGTCAAACCCTGAAGAACTTCATAGTGTAATTTTAGGTAGCAGCTGCAGGTTGGGGGTGGTAGGGGTGGGAATTTGGGGACAGGGGCATTGTCCCTGGGACTGGTTAAATCACGGCATTTTGAGAGCTCCATTTTCATCTGCACACAATATTATTCGTATCTGGTGTGGCAGGGGTGGGGGTTGGGAGAGAACTACAAATTTCTCTAAGCTAATCTTCGACCCAATTCCTAAACCCTTGGCCCATTACACCACAGAATAAAGTCTTGGAGTTAAAGGAATCCCAAACAGATGTCTGTAGATTTAAGAAAATACAAACAAAAACAGCGCTAACAGCACTATTACTATACAGCCCACATATTGACGTCGTTTTAAAAATAGACTCGATGGCTTTGGCTTGACTTGTTCACTCCTTACCCCATTTCCTGTTGGTCTCATACCCACCAGGCTTTCTTTTTGGTGATTGGCATCTTTCCCTTCCACAGCCAAACCCAACCCAAACACCTCTCTCAGAAATACCAACAGCCCCGAAACACCTACTGGTTTCACGGGCGTTTCCAGATGTGGAAATAAGAGGGTGTTGGATGGGCCACACGTCCACACTCCACTGCATCTGGTCCAGAGATAAGGCCTGTTCCTCACAGACTGCGGTGGGAGGCCGGCTGTTGGAGACAGGCTGTTGGCTGCCAGGGTTTCACAGGAAACTTTGAGAAGGGAACTGGGGACTGTGGCTTCCTAAAGCCTCCTGGCCGGGTTCATTTGCTTTGTTTCTGAAACACACTGATCGCTATCCAAATGGGCCTCGCTCATGTTCAGAGCTGCGTGCTGAAACTTCATTAGCTCTTTTCAAAGCCCTTTTCCTATTGGTATAGAAGTTCCTCTTCACACTGCCAGTTTCCCTGAAAGGTTTGTCAGCTGCTCCTGATAGAATCACTTCAAATTAAAATGCTTCATTCCAGGGGATATTTTATTTACAGCCAAGCAACTGTAACTAGTGCTTCTCCCCCTACCAGGCTGCGGTGACTATAGATCTTTGATTCTGCTGAATGACTCTGCCAAAGGGTTTCAATTGGCTTCTATACTAGCGAATTGCCCAATTCAAAACAAATGCCCTCCGTGGCGTGTTCCTTCCCTCCCCCTCCCCTGTTGCTGTGACCCACCCCACCTCCCCCAACCCACTCTTCGTCTGCTTTCGACCTCTGCCCCATGAAATCACTAGTTTGTCTCCCTGAACTAGTGATTTCAGGTGGTTTGCAAGACATCTGGTGAATGGAGGAGCTGGAGCTGGAGTACAGAGGGTAAGATGCTTACCTTGCACATAGCCCACCTGGGTTCACTCACTGGCACGCTCAATCAGGAGTGATCCCTGAGTACAGCACCAGGAGTAAGCCCTGAGCACTGCTGGGTGTGCCCCCCCCCCACCAAAATACAAAAATCTGGTGAACTGAGTGAAGGGAATGGTTCTTTCTATAGTCTCAAGTAGCCTCACCATGTAACCTTCCCAAGACCCAAAAGCCAGTGTGTACTGCTGCATTTTTTTCTTTCACTTTTTGTTTTGGGGTCCATACCAGTCAGTGCTCAGGGCTTACTCCTAGCTCTGTGCTCAGGGGTCACTTCTGGTGGGGCTCTGGGGACCCTATGGAGTATCGTGCATCCAACCTAGGTTGGCTGTATGCACGGCAGTTGCCTTAACTGCAGTATCTGTTTCCTTTTGAAAATCAGAACGTTAGAGCTAAAAGAGCCGCCTTGACAAGGGCTCTGCTGAAACTGCCTCTCTGCCCTCTTGGCTTCCAGTTTAGAAGCTGCACGTGGGCTGACAGCCGCTGTAACCCCTGTCCTCAAGGAACTCCCAGTCTGTCAGGGGGAACGGTGGCGGGTGTCACCCACGGGCTCCGAGAATCGGCAAGAACAAAGCATGCCAGGACAACCCAAAGGAAGGAAGTATTACTTCTGCTCAGAGGGGAGGGGAGAGGCAAGGCTGCTGGGAGGAGGTGATATTTGAGCTGGGGCAGAGGGCAAAGCTGGTCGCACAGCAAGGAGAAGCGAGTAAAGTCTCACATGCATTTGGTGTGTTGGAGGAAGCAGATGGAAAGACCGAGGAATCGCCCGTGGACAGTAGTTTTCCAGGGAATGAACTCAGTAAAGCACATCCGGCTGTAGACAGGTTGTTTCCTCAACGTGATCCAGTAGCATTTGGCCCCAGCCTGACGCTCATGTGTGGCCTGGCCAAGTGTGTGCAACTGGGGACGTCTCCCTGGGCACCAGCGGCTTGGTATGGAGCCACCTGCCCTTAAATGGTGGTAGCTGTGGTAGCAGCCAGAGCCGGCAGCTTTGTGGAAGAGAGGAGTTCAATGGGAGCAGATTTATTTTGGTCCCATTACCAGTCGTTCTTTTCTGAGTGAGGCTTAACAAGAGACCAACTCCTAACGAACTTCTCCGACGGTCGCCCAAGTGTTTAGGGTTGACTTGAAAAGCCGAAGGAGATGAAAAGGGCGGCCGGGGGGAGCTGTGGAAATCAAAGGGCCCTTCAAAAGAAAGAGGTAGACAGTAATGGCTATAGGATTTGGAGGCTCTTTTTTCCCTCTGATTGACAGCTTGGAATTGTGCTTGAACTGTGTTGCGAAGGCTGGGGTGTTGGGGGGGTCCTCTTTAATGCCATTATCGCATAGTGCACACTGTTCCCACAGAGAAGACTGTGTTGGACAAGAAAGGAAATATTTGATGTCTGATTTGCGGGCAAGACTGACTGGCCCTAATGCATGGTAGCAGAGATGCAATAGCTTTATTTTGAAAAACAAAGCAAAAAACAGCCAACCTCCCCACTCCTTTTTTTTTAAAGAGATAAAAGTGGCCATTGGTCACTCACAGGGAAGCTTACTCAAGGCTTTCTTTCGCAAAGCCTGCTGTTTCCTTACCAACTGGGAAAACAGAACATGGCCTTCTTGTCTGGAGGGCTCAGAGCCTGGAACCTTCTCTGGGCTCACCCCCACATGACAGCGAGGGTGCCCTGGGACTGAGTTTTTGTCCATGCCATTTTGGGCCATAAGGTATCTGAAAACATTTGGAATAGAAGGGGCCTGGGGGTGCCCTGAGCTCCACCTCTCTTTATACCAATAAGAAACCCAGGATGCAGAGAGAAGAACGGCCTTGTGTATGGCCACACGGTTCTTGGAGAATGAGCCGGTCACTCCTTTGTCTTCCTTCTAGTTGCCTGCATTCCCCTTACAGAGAAGCTACAATCTCTCTCTCTCTCTCTGAAGTAGATAAGAACAGTGCATTATCCCTTTAGAAAGGTCAAGGAGTGTGTGTTTTTGCAATTCTACTGTCACTGAGGACCCCAGAGCACAGGATGATCCAGGGACTATGGACTTTGTGCATGCATGCTCTGGGGATTAAGATTAAATTAACCTGGCTACTTTCTAAGCCACTAAGCTATCTTATAGGTCCTTCTTGCCAGGGAATCACAAACAGTAGGGCTGTTGATCACTTTCGCACATGTGGCGGCACTAGGGCTTGAATTCGTGATCTGGTGCTTACCAATCAAGTGCCTAAGCCATTGAGCCATCATCTGGGTCAAGGGGACTATTTTATTTATTATTTGGAGCAGATAAGTGAGCTGCATCCATCAGTATTCAGGAACTACTTCCAGCTCTGTGCTTGGGCATGAACCCCATAGTGTCCAGGGGACCCTGTTGAACCAAGAATCACACTGGGGCCTGCCACATTGGTCTCCCTTTCCATGTTTCCAGGGCCTAGCACAGGATCTGGCCCCAGAGTGGGCACTGAATATTCCTTCCTTCCTTCCTTCCTTCCTTCCTTCCTTCCTTCCTTCCTTCCTTCCTTCCTTCCTTCCTTCCTTCCTTCCTTCCTTCCTTCCTTCCTTCCTTCCTTCCTTCCTTCCTTCCTTCCTTCCTTCCTTCCTTCCTTCCTTCCTTCCTTCCTTCCTTCCTTCCTTCCCTCCCTTCCTTCTTTCCCTCCCTACCTCCCTCTCTCCCTCTCCCTCCTCTTTCTTTCTTTCTTTCTTTCTTCTTTCTTTCTTTCTTTCTTTCTTTCTTTCTTTCTTTCTTTCTTTCTTTCTTTCTTTCTTTCTTTCTTTCTTTCTTTCTTTCTTTCTTTCCTTCTTTCTTTTTTCCTCCCTTCCTTCTTCCTTTCTTCCTTCCTTCCTTCCCTTCCTACCTGCTTCCTTCTTTCCCTCCCTCCCTACCTCCCTCTCTCCCTCTCCCTCCTTCCTTCCTTCCTTCCTTCCTTCCTTCCTTCCTTCCTTCCTTCCTTCCTTCCTTCCTTCCTTTCTTTCTTTCTTTCTTTCTTTCTTTCTTTCTTTATTCCTTCCTTCCTTCCTTTCTTCCTTCCTTCCTGCCTTCCTTCTCTCTCTTTCTTTCTCTTTCTTTCTCTCTCTTTCTTCCTTCCTCCTTTCTTCCTTCCTCCTTTCTTTCTTTCTTTCTTTCTTTCTTTCTTTCTTTCTTTCTTTCTTTCTTTCTTTCTTTCTTTCTTTCTTTCTTTCTTTCTTTCTTTCTTTCTTTCTTTCTTTCTTTCTTCTTTCTTTCTTTCCCTTTGGCCAAAACCCAAATGTTCTCAGCTTATTCCTGGCTCTGTGCTCACTCCTATGTGGCACAGGGACCGAACCTATAATGGTTATGTGCAAAGCAAGCACCATATCCACTATCTTATCTCTCCGCTCCCCCTAAATATTTCTTTAATGACCAAGGACTGAGGTATCCATAGAAACAAAGGTTGATTCTGGTTTCCTCCACTATCACAGGCTGAGGCAAGGGTGAGGGGTCAGGAGGGGGAGGCTTTGAGAAATGGGACAGCGGAATGAATTCTTTGTTACTCATTGCACGTGGTATTTCCAAGTCTTGGCTAGATCAAATCCCAAATAGCTCTCCTCTGAACTATGACAGTGAGGGGCACAGCAGGACATATAGTTCTCTTTAATTGTTTGATATTTCTATTTTTTATTGATTGAGGTTCTGTGATTCCCCGTACTGTTAATGATGCTTTCTCATGCATATAATTTCAACACCACACCTCTCACCAGTATACCTACCTCCCTCTCCCAAGGATACAAACGCCCCTTCCTTTCAGTTCCTCCCTCCACCAACTCAATTCTGTGGATTATTTCTCCCTCTGTATCACATTTGGCCCCTTTTGGTACCTTGTTGTGTATTTTTAAGTTCCACATACTATAGAGATCATTCTGTCTTTATCCCTTTCTTTTTGACTGACTTCTCCCAGCATGATTCTCTAGTTTTGAGTTGTGAAAAATTGCATGGTTTTCTTAGAGCTGTGTAGTATTCCATTATACATGTAGAGTACCACAACATTTTCTTCACTTGGTTTTAAATTGAATCACTATGAGATAACCAGTTACAAGGTTGCTCATGATTGGGTTTCATTCATACAATGTCAGGATTAGAGTATTTGAAGACTTTCACTAATGGTTCTATTACAAAGCCAGATTTGAAAGCCAAAGACCTCAATAGAAGGTGATGATGTGTTCATTCCTTGTTCTCAGCTACTTTTTAGGGGTTTCTAAAAAGTCCTTTAAACCAGAGCTCTTAGGATTTCCTCTAGCTCTGTAATGGCTCAAACCATTACAGATTATTATTACAAACTATTATAGATATCAAGAGAGTAATGTTTATCTCATTTCAAATCTTTCCTTCAGTCTAAACTAGGTTTGAGTTGATCTCAAGAATGTCAATAAGGGGGCTGGAATGATTCTATGGTGGGTGCTTTCCTTGCATGCAGTCAACCTGGGTTCAATTCCTGGCACCCCAGAACACCATGAGTAATTCCTGAGTGCAGACACAGGAATACTGAGCATTGCAGGATGCAGCTCCCAAAACAAAACAAAACAAAACAAAATGTCAGTAAGGGGTAAGGTTAGGGAGGTACTTTAAAGAGCCTGAGTTTGATCCTTGGTATCACACGACACCCCAGTGACCACCAGCACCACTGAACTTGAGCACCATATTCTATTGCCTGCCAAAGTATTGTTAATGATGGCCCTGGGGTTCCCATGCACTTCTGGGGGTGCTTTCTTTTCCCTGCAGAATGTAGTGAATGGCACAGACTTTTCTGGTTGAAGCCATTCTCTCATGTTGCCTTATTATTATTATTTTTTTTGTTTTTTGGGGTCACACCCGGCAATGCACAGGGGTTATTTCTGGCTCATGCACTCAGGAATTACTCCTGGCGGTGCTCGGGGGACGAAGTGGGATGCTGGGAATCGAACCCGGGTCAGCCGCGTGCAAGGCAAACGCCCTACCCACTGTGCTATTGATCCAGCCCCTCTTGTTGCCTTATGAGACTACCAAGCACTCATGAGTTTGTGTTTGACTTTGTTAGCTTCTCCTCTGGTTCTCACGCACAGATTTCAGATTTTCACATATACTGAAAAAAAAAGAGCTTCCAAAAAGCATTGAGAGCAGTATGGCCTGGGCAAGTTTATGGCGGCTGTCTGCTGAGAGGTTGTATTTATTGCTTGCCTCCATTCATTCTTTTGTTCGATCTGAACGTGCGGTGGACACGTGGTGGAAGTTAATCTTTGACTTTGGGGCTTTTGAGGTTTGGAGCCCAGAGAAAGAGCTGTTGGAGGAAGAGGGCCTGTGTTTACAGAACCCTGAGGCAGCCTGTCAGTGCCTTCTGCGTGGTCGAACAGGCCATTGGAGTGGAAAAAAAAACAACAGAAGGAAAAACCAATCGAACCCAACTGCCTGTGGAACTGATAGGTTATTTGATTGACTGAACTGGGAGTCTCTCTGGAAGGCTGAACCCTAATGCTGTAACCTGGGAGGTCAGACCACTGACCCATGCCAAAGGCATTGGCTTAGCAGTTATTGGAGTAGGTCCGTTCAAACCCGTAGAGCCGGATATGAGTCAAAACATCAAGTGTACCCACAGGCCTGGATCTATCTTCTCCCTTATCCTGTGATTTTCCTTCAAATATCTGAGGCAACAATACTCCTGACCCCTACAATTTCCACTTGAGTAAGTAGAGTGGAAAGTTTAGCTCCGAAATTTGACACTAGCTTCTTTTTTGTTGGGAAAGGGGTGTTGGGCCATACTGAGCATTGTTCAAGATTTGCTCCTGGCTCTGCACTTAGGGATCACTCCAGGTGGAGCTCCGGGGACCCCATGTGGTGACAGGCATGGAACTGGGGTCAGCAGCATGCTGGGCAAGTGCCTTACCTCTGTACTAGCACTCTGTTCCTTGGTGCCTCAAAGCTTGTCTCGACATACCTACTTCTTACCTGCCCGACTGCTTAATCTACACCCTCCAATGAGCATTATCATTTCTGTTATGGCATTTCCCTGAAATATGACCTTGGCAGGCTTCTAGAGAACTTCCCTTGCACCCCTAATTCCTTTCCCTATTGTACAAGGTGAGGAAGGTGTGTATGTGTGTATGTGACTTTAAATACTGACCTGGCTGTATTCAAATAAGGAAAGGTATGTTGTGCTGTAGAAGTCAAGGTATCCATACTTAACTTTGGCTTGATTTAGTTTGCTTTTGGGGCTACAACAAGTGGTACTTAGGGTTCTGTACTCAGGGATCATTTCTGGTGGTTCTCTGGGGACCACATGGGGTGTTAGAACTCAAACCCAGGTTGGCCAGGAGCAAGACAAGCACCCTGCCCACTGTGCAATTTCTCTGCAACAGCCCCCTCCCCCCACATTTTGCACGATTTTAGATTACCTGTGTCATTTTTCCTGTAAATTGCTCTGTTGAAAAGTGAAATTCAAGCTGAAAGAACAGAAGCACAAACTTAACACATCTTTGCACCTGTTATTAGGTAGGTGTGTGTGTGAGTGTGTGAGTGTGTGTGTGTGTGTGTGTGTGTAAAATTTGGCTGGTTTCTTTGTGGCTACGTTAAGATATGCATCCTTAACTTACTCAAATGTGTGAGAATCCTTGTTTGGCCTTTCTCTGTTGTGCCCTACAAAGGAACTGCCCTATGCAGGCTGCCTAGGGTCAGAGGTGAGTGGGAGGAACCCCAGTGATAGCCTTGTGGCCTGGAGTCCATTTCCTGCTATGCAGTTGACTCTGTGACTTGGGCCAGCTATTGCCTTCCTCTAGGTCTCAGTTTCCTGGGGGGAGGCGGTGGGGTGGGATGCAAAGGTTCACTGCACAGTTGACCTTTGGCTATCCTAATAACTTCAAGAGAAATGGCTGCATCCACAGTAAACCTTGGTCTCAACTTCAAGCCTCAAAAGCAAACAAAACTACCTCGAAGGCAACTGACACATTCACCAAATGGTAGATTTCACCTTGGGATGGTGTCCTCAGCTAGTTCCTACAGAAGCGAATTCTTCCTCAGTTCTGCCTGGTTCTGCACACAGGCTGACCACACAAGGCCTTTCCACTTTAGTACCAACTGTGTAGTTCAAACTTCTGATTGTGTTCCCTGAAAATTTGTGGGATTTTTTTTTCTAGAACACTAGAACTACTGCTACTATAAAGAGCATCAGCCAATAACTATAGTGTGTACCCAGCACTGTGCTGTGTACCTTAGGAACATTTTCTGTTTTTAAAATTTCATTAAAGTGGGGGTGTATACCGGGGAAATTGGTGGTGGGGAATGTGCACTGGTGGAGGGATGGGTGTTTGATTATTGTGTGATTGTAACCCAAACATGAAAGCTTGTAACTACCTCACAGTGATTCAATAAATTTTTTTTAAAAATAAATAAAATAAAATTTTATTAGAGCATCATGATTTACAAAGCTATTCACAGTTGAGTTTTAGACATACAATATTGCAGCACCAGTCCCACTCCCAATGCCAACCTCTCCCACCAATGTTCCCAGATTATTCCCTCCCATATAACACCCCCTGCCCCCACCCCAGCCTGCCCCCTTGACAGGCACCTTTCTAAGTTCTGTTCTTAAAGTTTGCGTCTCTTGATGTCAGTGTTGTCGACTTATTTTCTTTTTTATTACTTCTGAAAACTTATGGAATGGGCCTCATCATTCTGTCACTGTATCACTGTCATCCCGTTGCTCATCGATTTGCTCAAGTGGGCACCAGTAATGTCTCCATTGTGCGACTTGTTGTTACTGTGTTTGGCATATTGAATACTCCACGGATAGCTTGCCAGGCTCTGCCTTGTGGGCGGAATACTCTTGTTAGCTTGCTGGGCTCTCCGAGAGGGGCCTCATCATTACCATCATAATAGTTATTCTCTTTTATGGAGAGGAGGGATGGTGTGTTTTATATAATTTATTTTTTTGGCGGAGGGGCAGCACCCAATGGTGCTTAGAAGCTACTCCTGACTATGCTTAGGGATCAATCACTCCTGGTAGTCCTCGGAGGAACATTATGCAGTACCGTGGATCAAACCAGGGATGACTACATGCAAGCCAAATACCTTATCCCCAGTACTGTTATTTCTCTGGCCTAAGGAATGGTGCACTGAAGGTAACACATAGTCAATACGTTGTGGGTCAATTTTAGAACCGAGAACTCTCTGATTCAAATATGACGCTCTTTTTTTTTTCTTATTTTGCTTTTTGGGTCACACCTGGGAATGCACAGGGGTTACTCCTGGCTCTGCACTCAGGAATTACCCTGTATGCGAATAAGAAGTGTATGTGAATAAGAAGTGCAAGAGTGGCCATATAGAAGCAGTTCTTCATATGTTGGTCACTTTCTTTGTGCTCACCTTCTGCACACCCATCCTTCCTGCTTCCTTGGCTTCTCTCCAATTCTTTTTTCTTTCTTTTTGGGTCATATCCAGCAATGCACAGGGGTTACTCCTGGCTCTGCACTCAGGAATCACCCCTGGCAGTGCTCAGAGTACCACATGGGATGCTGGAAATTGAACCCAGGTCGGCTGCATGCAAGGCAAACTCCCTACCTGCTGTACTATTGCTCCAGCCCCTCAAATCTGAAGCTCTTAATGACAATCCTGTAGAGTGCTCTTTGCATCACCTGGTGGAACTGTGATATGATAGTAATAGTAGTAACAATAACCACGTCAGAAGTCATTTTTCTTGGGTCTCTACCCTGTTTCCTAAAGACATCGAGGCTCAGAGGGATGTGGTCATTTGCTGAAGACCACATACAATCTAAACTGAAATGAATCCAAGCCTTGAAAGCACTCCAAAAACCTGTGCTGTTTTCCTCCTACACTGTGTTGCCTTGGGGATTTGAGCCAGTCTTAAAGGACATTGCGTTTGCTTTCTGTTCTTTGCTCCCAGGAATCTTGCTTCTCCTCTTCTGAATAGTCTTCGAAATGGAGCCTATCAGAATTGGTCAATTCCAGGTCCAGACAAGTAAAACAGCTGCATCCACACCCCCTAGAGCCCCTGAGAGGCATGGCAGTACTTCCTGACAATTATAGGTCCAAAGGGGCAGGGGGGCGGCACAAAGAAGTAAATCAAATTAGTCTCCAAAAGAACCAAGTCAAAGGAGGAACAAAGGAAGTAAGGAAAAATTCTTTTCCTCTTCTCTAACCCTCCTCCGCCAAAGTCTACAGTGCATAATCCTTGCTTTTCACTGCTCCCACTGCTGTCTAGGGGCCTCTAATATTTCATTGTTTAGCCAGCTTGCTCTGCCTGTCCCTTGGTTTCCGCAACTGCTTCCTCAGTTTCCCTAGACTTGGAAATGTGTAGCTTTTGGCCTTACTAATGGACGATTGCCACCAAGTGGTATATAACGGGAACTGCATGGCTTAAAAAAAAAATCTCCCCGCGGGCGCCCCCCATCCCCTCCCACACCCGGGTCTAGCTTTCTCCTCCACCCCCCTTCTTTCCACTTTCTAAAGGCAAATCTCATCCATTCCTCTAGCCTAGTTAAGGGATTAACCATACCCTTTCTTCTCTTTCTCTCTCTGAGTCTTTTGTCAGGTTTGCTCCTCATTAGCTCTTAGACACGAAGCTGAGCAGGAGAAGTAAGTAAAGGCGCGGTAACAGAAAAATCACTTAGGGATTTCAGTCCCCACCCAGGCCCCTCCCCTCCATTCCCCACTACCCTAACTATTGTCCCCAGCTTGCCGAGAAACTCAGGGAGATTTTGATGGGGTTAGATTCATTCAGAACATTCCTGTTCTCCTTTGGTATTGATGACTCTGGACTGATTACTTTCATAGAGCAGTGGGAATTGTGGGTCCTACAAGGGACTAATACAAAAGACAATTCACAACGGATTATGTACAAATAGCCCATCAACAAAGGGGCGGGGGGGGGGCAGGAGATCAACTTCAGGAGTACTCAATGAACTGTAAATTCAACCTAACAATGGAAATTGGTTTTCATATAAAATTGGCTGAGAAATGTTAAAATCAAAGTTCCCAGGGTTGAAGAGGAGGTTATGTCTAAGGATCTCACTGGACTTACTTTTTTTCTTTGCAGGGGTGAGGGCTGGGTTCTTGGGCTACAGCCACTTGTGCTCAGGGCTTACTCCTGGCTCTGTGCTCAGGGATCATTCCTGATGGTGCTCAGAGGACCATAGACAGTGCTGCGGATTGAACTAGAGTCAACTGTGTGTAAAGCAAGTGCCTATACCTGTGTACTGTCTCTCCAGACCCTGATGCATTATTTATAATAAAACATCACAAGACTCTGAGTGTCTATGAGGTGCTATTTAAAGTATAACCACAGATTAGTATTTAGCAATGTGAAAAACTGTATGGGGCCTGAGAAATAATATGGCAGAGCATTTGCCTTGTGCACGGCCAATCTGGGTTCAATCCCTGGCAACTCATATGGTCCCCCAAGCTGCTAGAAGTCATTTCTTTTTTTTTTTTTTTTTTTTGCTTTTTGGGTCACACCTGGCGATGCTCAGGAATTACTCCTGGCTCTGCACTCAGGAATTACTCCTGGCGGTGCTCAGGGGAACCATATGGGACGCTGGGGATCGAACCCGGGTCGGCCGCATGCAAGTCAAACGCCCTACCCACTGTGCTATTGCTCCAGCCCTAGAAGTCATTTCTGAGTGCAAAACCAGAAGTAAATAGTGAGCACTGCTGGGTAGAACCGCCAAACCAAAAAAAAAAAAGAAATAAAAACCCTGTTCTTTACTAGAAATATTTACAGATTTGTATGATAGAAAAATATGTATAGCATAACAATTTTAAAAAAAAGCCTCTGAGTGCAAAACTAATCATATTCTCCTTCTGTCAAAATATTCCAGTTTTTCAAAAAGAATAAAATGCACAGAAAAGGTGGGCATTAATTATACCGCATAAGCAGAGAACATCTCTAAGACAATAGATTATTGGTGATCACTTTACTTGTTTTCTCTCTCTGTCTCTCTATTTCTTTATCCTTTTTGGTATTGTCCATGTTTTTCATTAAAAATGTATTTAACATATTTTTTTGCTTTTTGGGTCACACCCAGCAACACTCAGGGGTTACTCCTGGCTCTGCTCTCATGAATTACTCCTGGTGGTGCTCGGGGGACCATATAGGATGCTGGGAATCGAACCCGGGTCAGCTGTGTGCAAAGCAAATGCCCTACCTTCTGTGCTATTGCTCCAGCCCCAGTATGTTTAATTTTATCATCAGAAAATGAACTATAAAGCTTCCATTTTTTCCAAAAACCTATTTGGGGCACCATGATTTACAAACTGTCCTTAGTAAGGTTTCATACAGGAACTTTTTGCACATCATACTTTCCACCCACATGTCCACTCTCCTCTACCATTGCCCAAGAGTTTCTTACACACTCCCTCCACCCTGTGGCAAGGTTCCTACTGGAGACACTTTCTCAGTTTCTGTTGCTTTGAGCATTTGTTATTCCCCTGTACTGTTTCTTCATAACCCACGTATAGGAGAGATCATTCTGTGTCTGCCCTTCATCTGATGGACTTCACTCAGCAAGATCCTCTCCACTTTCATTCACGTGGCAATGAATTTCATGAGTTCACTTTTTCTGACAGCTGAGTAGTATTTCCCTGTGTATATGTACTACGGTTTCTGTATCCAGTCAATGAAGCTTGTAGAGGTTTACCATTTTGTCTCACCAGCCTGGTAAAGGCAAGTCCAATTATCTGCACTATTCAGATCAGTAGCCTGAGTGGAAACAACTCCCAGTAGGAAAAGTGACTCATCTCACTTTTCGGTAGCAAAGACAGGACTCAAAGGCAGGCATCCTGACCATCTCCCAGTCTAAGCTTTGTTGAATCCCTGCACAGTATCCAGTGTGTCATTGTATACACATATCTCCTCAGCCAGAGCTTCCTTTGGTCTTGTTAGCACTAGATTGCCTTCCTTCAGTCCCTTATCTCATGTCTTAGTTTGGGGGAGATATGCTGGTGTGGGTGAGACTCCATGGCTTGCAAAGATCCTAGGGAAGACAACAACAGACTGAGTTTAGGGGGAGCCGGCGGGGAGTGTGGAAGACCTATGATTCCCTCTTGCTGCCAATCCTGGTCATCTCTACTAAGGAACGTGCAAGTATATTTATGAAACGTTGTTTTCAGAAACTGCTGGTTGTTCAGTAAGGCATAAAATAGCCAGTATAAGATAGTTATTTGCTCGACAAAATCATTTTCGCAGCCCAGCTTCAGTGTCAGAGCAGTTACTGCTTTTTGTTTCCTAAGAGATGTGACACAGTAGATTAACCATTGATGTCAAAATGCAGAGGTTCCCATAGCGCTGCCAGCAACTTTGTTTTATTATTTTTTTCCCCAAACATTTGGCCATTTCCTCCGCCAGATCAAGTCATCCACCCACTCAGATGGCAGGAAGACCACTAACCTTGGAAGTGTGTCTGTGAGTTGGGCAAAGTGAGCTAACAACTGGTCCATTGTAAGTTAGCCCATGGGTCTGGTTGGTCTCCGTCCCATCCCAGGGGCTCAACGGAAGGGGAAGCAACAGATGCTGGAATTTTCACTCTAGTTGCTGAGGTGAGAAAAACACACACGAAGGAAAGAACCAGCCAGAAAAGACAGCATAGACTGGCTCCTCAGAGGACATTGAGCCTTCCAAGAAGGGCGCTGACCCACTACTGAAAGTTGCCGGTTCGGGCAGGAACTCAGGAACCAACTCTGGCCTGAACCCGAGACCCCGTGGAGAACAGAATCAACTCCGTGGGTCTGAGAACACAACAGGCACTGGCAGTGGGAGCCAACAGTGAGGTCCTGCTCAAACCCTTCTGGCTTCCTGCCTGCAACTGAGGCGCCTACTTCCAGGAACTCTCGCCCGGGCCTCAGCAGGAGGCCTCCCCAGCCCTCCCATACCTAATCTGCCGGCTGCTGCAGTTGGCACTTCCCTGGCCTAGGTCTGGGACCTTCATCCTTTCCGTGGGGGAGAAGGACATGTTCTTGTCAGAGAAATGCCCCAACAGCTGTACTTGTCTCCTTCTGCTGGTTTTCCCAGAACCGCCCTGAGGTATTCGCTGAAATGATTCAGAGAAAACGATTATCGATTGATTCCATTAGAAAGTTAGTCCATGTGCTGTTCAGGCTGGACTTATCCTAGAAAGGAGGCTTAGAGGGACTAGACCAGTGCCATAGTTCCCGACCGTCCCTGCCATAGTTGCTACAAATGGAAGGAGTTGAGAGTAAAAGGGAGCAGGCCACCCCTCCGTCCCCACCCAGCTGTCAAAAATGGAGGCCAAATGAAAAGAGTCTCATGCATATTTGCTGTTACTCAACTGCTCGCTGCTGTTTCACGCCCTCATTTGCCCCACTCCTGCCCAATAAGATGTCATGACAGCAATGCTCGTCTCTTCTGAGGAGTGCTAGGACAAAAACCTTTCTAGCACTTGTGGGGATGTAAAAGTGTTTTCCAAAGAAGGGTATCTCTGGCCCATGCATGGGTAGAGAGATTAGCTTTCAGCCATTTTTTTTTCTCTATGGTCCTTCATTTGTCTTGGCTCTTGGAGTCCAGGTTATCAACGATCTGAGATTCTTTCACTTGACTCCACCGAGTCTAGTTATTTGACCTCTGTCAAGTGGCACCTCCCTTCTGATCTCAGTGTTTTTATCTGTGAAATAAGAGAGAGTTGAGTCAGATGATCTCTGTGATCCTTTCCAGCTCAGACAGTTTATCTGTGAGTTTTGATTTGCCCTCCTTTGCACCAGACTGTAGTTATTTCCCCAAGAGTTCCCCTTGCTCTTGTCTCTTATTTGTATTCTTAGAAACTCAACTCTTTCTTCTCTGGCTCCTACCAAGATTGATCTGTTTTTCCCTCTCTTTGTTTCTTTCACAGTGAGTCTTCAAGGTTTATTTTGAATGAGAGCAAGAAGAAATCTTTTTTGATGTGTGTGTGTAGGGGTGAGGGGGTGGGGCCACATTCAGGAGTGCTCAGGAACTATTCCTGGCTTTGGGCTCAGGACTGACCCTGTGGCAGTACTTAGAGAACCATATGTGTGTCAGGGGATTCAACCTAGTGTCGTAGCCTGGTTTGAGTCTTTCTAGTAGCAACCAAGTGCCTTACTTTCTATGACGTCTCTTTGGCCCAAGAAGGAATCTTGTTTGTAACTGCAATACTCAGACCATTGCCTGATACTCATCTTCCGTTGTAGGTTGGTCATTCACCCTTTCATCTGCATACCATTTATTCATTCTCTCATTCAGCCTTAACAATGGTGTGCTCACTTTGGGCCTTGGCTGGGCTGAGGAAATATATGTATAAGAATGCACTCCACAATTAGTTTTGCAAGGTTGGAGGTGATTTGTGATGAACCCTGCTGGAATCTGAACTTCTACAGACCATCCCTGTGGGAGAAACCTGCAGACTGCAGCATGTAATTAGGAATCCTGTCAGCTACCCATATGCAAAAGCATCACAAAAGATTTGTTTTCAGGTTAAATAAACATGAGATTTATCAAAGGATGCAAAGTAGGAAAGGGGCCAGGCAGAGCCTAATAGGCTGAAGAAAACACTTTGCATGCAGAGGACCCTAACACTGTGTGGCCCTCCTAGCATGGTGGGAGCAGCCCCCAGGCATTGTCAGGTGTGATGATGCCCTCACTCCCACACACACTACCACCACCACACACATACACTGTACCACTGTATCACTGTATCACTGTATCCCATTGCTCATCGATTTGCTCGAGTGGGCACCAGTAACATCTCCATTGTGAGACTTGTTGTTACTGTTTTTGGCATATCGAATTTACAATGGGTAGCTTGCCAGGCTCTCCAAGAGGGGCAGAGGAATCAAACCCAGGTCGGCTGCGTGCAAAACAAATACCTTACCCACTGTGCTATCACTCCAGCCCACACATACACACACCAAAAAAAAGAAAGAAAGAAAGAAAAAGAGAACAAGGAAATTTTCAAAAGATGTTCAAATAAGCTCTTAAGAGATATATGTGTGTTTATTCCTACATTAGACTGTTACATCTGTGTCCTGGTATTAGCAGGATGATTCTTATATCTGGATTAAATAGGTCAAATTGTGTATTAGATATTCTCTATGATGCTATTTAATTGAATCCTGACCTTTAGCCCATTTTAATCAAAGGGACACTGAGACTAAGTATAAGTGTGACCATTACTTTGATGTCTGGTTGCTTAGCTTGACGCACTGCGAAGCCCTCTTTTTAGGGAGAAGGTGAATGATGTTCAATCCTCATTTACCATGAAAAGCCATAGGACCCTATCCAGCTTCAATGCTGTCTCTGTGGTGTCCTCAGGCCTAAATCCAGTCACACCCAGCTATACCCCAATTCCATTTTCACTTCCATAGGAAACATAGATGAAGAAAGCTCTGGGTTCGAGTTCCTTGGCTCTGATTATTGGTGCTAAGAATTCCCCTATACACCTTTTTTTTTCTTTTACTTTTTGGGTCACACCTGACGATGCACAGGGGTTACTCCTGGCTCTGCACTCAAGAATTACCCCTGGCCATGCTCAGGGACTATATGGGATGCTGGGACTTGAACCCGGGTCGGTCGCGTGCAAGGCAAATGCCCTACCCGCTGTGCTATCTCTCCAGCCCCTCCCCTATACACCTTTATTCCACATCACTTGTATCCTCTGACCTCTATATCTGTCTTACCCTAAATATGTAATTAACTATCTGGATTTCTGGTTGCAGATTGGATTCTCCACCTGGTATCCTACACATTTTTTTTATTTTTTTGCTTTGGAACTTCTTAGAGTATCTACATGTATTTTTTCACCTGGGTTCATCTTCTTGATCCTTTTCCTCTTGCCTATGAGGCTCAGAAAGGGTGTCTTGCTCATGAAGAGCCCCTGTTGTAAGTCTTGCCTTAATTCTTTTTCTTTGATGCCATCCCCTCCATTGTGACAATGATCATGCTAGGCACGTACAAGCCTCCCTCCTGAGAAACTCAAGTACCAAGTGACAGCCGTGTATGAGGAGTGGCTCAATTGACAACTGATTCAAGACACTGACGAGATCTCATTATTTTTTGCTCTTGTGTTTACATCTTTCAAGTATGTTCGAAACATCAGGAAAACAATATAATTTGGTTTCCCAAATTGAGATGATAATGAAATTGCTTTATTATTTATTTAGTTTTTGTTGTTCTCATTGTTTCCTAGGCCTGTCACTGTATCTCTGTCTCTGTTTCTCTCTTTCTTTCTCTCTCTCTCTCTCTCTCTCTCTCTCACACACACACACACAAACACACACACAACTTTCTCTCTTGGAACTGCATGCAGCCTTGTAACTAATTGTGATCTCTACTTACACACTGAATCATTCCATGTCTTCTTGTCACTGTCTTTTCTGTACTCATCCATAGAAATCACATCTAATGATGAAGTCCAGGCCTGTGAAGGTTTTTTTTTTTTTGAAAGGGTCAACATAGCATATTCTTTCCATACAGATTCTGCTTTGATTTGCAGCTGTGCCTGTGTCTGTCCTTGGCTGTTGAGGACTGCTGTTGTCTTTGCCTATGAAGAGACAGCCCATCTACCACAATGGCAATTCAAACTAGTCAGTGCAGTGTGATTTGGTCTAGCAGAAGAACACAGTGCACATGATAGCCAGCGCATCTGGACAAAAGCTGAGCATCACCCTTAACCCAATATATGAATATGAGGCTATGTTCAAATATGGAGAAGCTCATATGTGGAAAGATGTCTTTAAAGAACAGAAAGGACTATGAGGAATCAAATAGAGGACTGATTTGACTCTCAGCTAGTTTTCACCAATTCAGCTGCCATATTTAAATCCTATTTCTCCAGGCTCGAATGACAGAGTGCTCTTTGTCTCCTTTTGTTCCTTGGTGGTTAAGTCTTCCTTCTCCACAGGAAGTGGGATTTTTCAAAACCTTAAAAATCTACTTTTGGGGGCTGGATCAATAGCACAGCAGGCGTTTGCCTTGCATGCAGCTCACCCAAGTTCAATTCCCAGCATCCCATATAGTCCCCTGAGCACTGCCAGGGGTAATTCCTGAGTGCAGAGCCAGGAGTAACCCATGAGTATCGCCAAATGTGACCCAAAAAGCAAAAAAAAAAATCTACTTTTTCCTTTCTTTTTCTCTGCATTTATTTCAAGATTTCATTGACTATCCCCATATTGAGGATAGCCTTTATTGTGATCTCTGGCTCAGAGCTGTATCACAACTTTCAATTCAAAGGCCTCATACAGATTTCATATGTGAGTGTCTCCTACCTTCCGATTCCACCAGTCTAAAACCAAAGTTATCATCATAACACTTTCTGATAATGAGGTGCTGTTTTGTTCCAGATAGAAATATTAATATAATCTTGGATTAATCCATCACTATTATTTCTACTGTCTGAATGAATATCTGATTAATTGGTTGCATTTCTTAATTTTTTTGAGGATCTGAAAATTTGAGTTTAACACCATAAGTAAACTTCATAAACTCTATAAACAAATGGTTGGGTTCAAATTGTCACTCAGACTTCTTTGAGTAGCTTGGTACTGAGTAAAATGGTACTGAGTAAAATTGCTAGGTTGGCACTGAGTAAAATGGTTCTTTATGCCTCGCCTATAAAATGTAAATAATATCTTAAGATATTATTGTTACAAACAATTGAAAGACTAAAGTGTATTACCTCAGTTTCTGATCTAGTGCTTGTACTCTTCTGGAAGTTTCTGTACTGTGAAATCTGTCGCACTGTCACACTGTTGTCCCATTGCTCATCGATTTGCTCAAGCAGACATCAGTAACGTCTCCATAGTGAAACTTGTTGTTACTGTTTTTGGCATATCGAATACGCCACAGGGAGCCTGTCAGGCTCTGCTGTGCGGGCGGGATACTCTCGGTAGTTAGCCGGGCTCTCCGAGAAGGACAGAGGAATCGAACCTGGGTCGGCCACGTGCAAAGCAGACACCCTACCCACTGTGCTATCTATCCAGTTCCTGTGAAATCTACTTAGTCTAATATGGAAGCTTCAGACTCAAAGGTCTTCCCTTGGGCTTGTCGATGTAGCTTAGCACTAGAGTGCATGCTTCTGTCACACATGAGTTAAAGAAAAAAGTCTTTCTGCCTCTGAATTCTTTTATTCTAAATGTTAAAGGAATACAAATTGAACCAGAGTTTTAATTCATTTTGAATAGGAGAAGTTCTGTACCTATTAATGTTTCAGACTAGAACAAAGAAAGATATAATAGAAAACCCTTTAGTTAGTATGGGTAACTTCCAAAATTTTCCTGTTACATTTTGAAGAAGGTTGATGGTTGACTACTTGTGGCAATAAGATTGTGCTAAATGTCCTATTTAATCCCCCATTATTATTTTCATTCAACAATATATTTTGATCATGTATTGTCAATGAGCAACATTTTCTTAATGAGCCGATTGGTTAGGGAGACACTAACAGACTGGAGAATGCATGGGCAAAGAATATTTCTAGAACTGGAGGGCCATTTAAAGGAATGGGACTAATCATGGAGCCATTAAGTAAGGGACTGGAAGTTGACATCTGAGATCATATAGGGAGAAAAGCCAGAGGAAGAAGGTTGGTTGCCCAAGAACCCATTAGTCAAATTTTCCTGCTGATTACTCAACCTAAGGACCTCAGATCTCATAAACTACTTTCAAACACAAATCAGGGTTATTAGAAATAGCCTTTATGGATGCCTACATCTACTTACCTATTACTTTCAAAATCGAGGAGTTAGAGCTATAGTACAGTGAGTAGGATACTTTGCCTTGCATGTGACTGTTCTGGGTTGCATCCCTGATATCTCCTATGGTCCCCTGAGCACTGCAGGAGTGATTCTTGAATTTGGAGCCAGGAATAACCTTGAGAATTGTGGATGTACTCCTCCACCCACCAAAAAAAGAACTGAAAGAATTTCAGAGATATTATTGCATGAGAGGAAACAGACATCTACCAAGCAGAGGGAGCTGTTTAAGATGACAACAGCACTGCAATTTTTGTTAATTGAGCCATGTT
Source organism: Sorex araneus (assembly GCF_027595985.1). Lineage (NCBI taxonomy): Eukaryota > Metazoa > Chordata > Mammalia > Eulipotyphla > Soricidae > Sorex > Sorex araneus. The sequence continues at coordinate 83,051,654 of NC_073313.1, forward strand.
CAAGTGTGAACCATCAGTGATAAGTACAGCATTAATGCATTAAACGTCCTCCCTATGCTTCTGTCTAGGATGGCATGATGAGTACCCGTTTCGAATGTAGAAAGGAAATAGATAAACCATTTGTATTATCATTCCCATAACTAAATAAACTAAGGTTGTTTCTGTACTTATGACAGAGAACCAAAGCTTGATTATTTTTCTTTCAGAGGATGACTAACCTAGAGTTGCAAGCCTACGTTGCGTGACCTTTTTGGCATTGATAAAGCAACCTTGATTCATGATGCATGAGCCTGGGCCCACTAAGAAATGCTAGCATGTTTTTTATTGAATATGCAAACACATTACTTTCTAAGGGCTGAAATTTTTAAGTGACATTAAGCTCCAAGACCATCTATAGTTAATATACATTGAGGCCAGAAAACAATTTGTAATTTTAAAGGGTAAAATGCAAAGAGAAACCCCAACTAGGCAAATAATTTATTTTCACTGCAACATTCACTACCTTTTGGTTCTGCATTCATTTATCTCTATTAATCCTGCCAGCCTCACCAATGTCTCCATGGCAGCCTTGAACTATGAACTTCAGTGGACAAGAATACCTCACTGCAGCTCCTGGGGAAAGCTGATGATCTCAAACTAGCAAGTGTTGTTGGCTTCTAACAAACATTGCCTGCCTCTTGGTAGAGGGAACCATGATGAAATGCCATCGATAATAATGTTTCTCTCAGGATGGGACTTTCGGGAGGTCACATGGTAGGAAGGGGAATACAGGCAAGAGAGCATAGACTTTGGGCATGTCTGTTTTCCACTCGACCCTTAAGTTCTTCATCTGAAAAGCTCGAGGCTTGGAGGGAAGGATCAGGAAGATAAAAAGAGGGGGAACATGTAGAACAAAAAGCACAGCTCAGACAAAAATGGCTTGGTTATTGCCAACCCCTCTTGGCCCCTTCCCCCACTGCCCCAATGTATAGGCATGCTAGCTTTGCCCTTTTAATTGATCACAGTCTGGTCTTGTGGAAGAAGCTGGAGCTTTCCTCTCCCAGTTCTTTTTCTGGAATTCTGCACTTTTCCTCTCCATCTGCAAAGTGAGGGAGTTATTTTCTCATTGGTTTTCAATCAAATGTGCTGCCCTCCCCCCATGCGCTCTCTCTCTCTCTCTCTCTCTCTCTCTCTCTCTCTCTCTGTGTACATGTGCATGTGTGTTGTGTTTGGGTCATACCAAACACTGCTCAGGGCTTACTCCTAGCTCTGTGCTCAGGGCTTACTCCTGGCTGTGGTGCCAAGGTCAGCTGCATGCAAGCCAAGCAAACCCTTTATCCCTGTACTATTTCCCCACTGCGTGACTTTAGCCTCTTCTAACTAACCCCTCAGGATTTCCCGCAGGCGTCTATGTCATAAATAGCCTCCCAGGTAATTCTGGTTTTTTGGTTCGTTTATTTTACTTGGGGGGCCACATCTGGTGGTGATCAGGGGATTACTCCTGACTCTGTGCTCAGGAATCACTCCTTGTCGTACGAACCCTATGGGATGCCAAGAGTGAACGCTAGTCTGCCACATGCAAGACAAGCACCCTACCCACTGTACTAACTCTCCACCCTCGCAGGTGATTCTGGTATGTATGTTGAGTTTAGTGCCCTGGCCAACCAGTCCTGCATGGCTCTCTCGGTGCTGCTCTCTTGAGAGATGAGTGAGAATGATTTCTTCAACCTTTCCAGACTCCGAGGACTCGGTTGTTGCTGCTCTGGTGGTACAGGATTCACCCACTCCTGTCTTAATCGTCTTTCTTCCCAGAAGGAATTTTACAAAGGGTGGGAGTGTGTGTTGGGCAGAGGGCATGAAGTGGGTGCAAAGGCAAACTCTGTAGAGCCAGCACATGGCAAGGCCCCCAGATGCTGCTCTTCACATTCCAGATGTTGGTTATGTGGGCCTTTCCCGTGGAACTAGATGGGAACCTGATTCGTTGATTCCTGACTTTTCATTACTCCCCTCTCGGCTGCGTTGCTTGGTGTTTATCGCGATGTGCTGTAGAAGCGCATACTCGTTTGAATTCTTTGTAACGAGAAGGCCAGGGCTGGCTTGAGTTAAAGGTAAATATGGTAGACAAGGAAGGATTGCCTGTTGCCTGCTTTTGTTTGTTTATCTGTTTGTTTGGGGGCCACACCAAGAGAGAGACCTTCAGGACTTACTCTTGGCTCTGTACTCAAGGATTACTCCTGACAGTGTTGGGGGACCATATGGGATGCTGGAGATCAAACCCAGGTGAGCCACGTACAAGGAAAGTGCCATACCTGCTGTATCTCTCTGGCCCCTGGTGGGTTGTTGTTGTTGTTGTTGTTGTTTTCCCTCTGTAGCTTGCCTGTAGAGTGGAAAGAAGGCACTGGGCAGTGCTGGACCTGGGGATATTAAGTGCCAAGCCCAGAAACAGAGTTCAACAAATGTAACAGCAGCCCATGAAAGGGAACCTGCACCCTGACCTGCAGTCGGAAGACCTAGATGTAATTAATCCCAGCTGGGCTTGACTTGCAAACCCATAACCCCCCTCATTCCTTGTTCTCTGGTTCTAAAACCAGGGGGCTGGACTGATCAGTAATGTTCTAACTTAGACCCTCAATGATCTGAGATTATCCTCAGCTACCTCTGTGGTATGGAAGGTGTGTGGGGGGGAAGGGAAACAGCAAAACCCAGCCTCTCTAAGTCAGCTTCTCAACCTTTTTCTGACCATAACCCCCTTACAATCGTGTTCACTGCATGTGCCTGCACCTGCTCATCCTGCTACTTGACGCTCTAGTCTCATGGTCCCCTATGAGTGGGCTTCCCACCTGTGTCCCACCTCAGCATTAACTCATTAATTTGGTTGAAGTATCACGTGTATCACTTGTCATCCCGTTGCTCATTGATTTGCCCGAGCGGGCACCAGTAATGTCTCCATTTGTCCCTGTCGCGTGCTAGTGTAGCCCAGTGACGTTTGCTCATTCCAGGAGCACTAAGAGCATCAAACCATTCATTCAGGGTCTAGACAAAGATGTCTGACCATCTTGTAGTGGGCGGCCAGGCATTCTTTTGACATCTCGTGGAATCCAGTCGGTAACAGCTCTAGTCCAGCTGTCATCTCCAAATCGCATTATGTGTCCGGCCCATCTGATTTTCGTTGAGGTAGAGGAAGAAAATTCAGCCTCACAAAAGCTTTATACTAGGGAAAAAGAAGACATTGAGGACCCCTGATGGGACTTACAGAATATCCTGGAGGCCCAGAGGGGACCATATAGTCCCCAGTTGAGAAACACTGATCTAACCCACCATTTAAAACCTCGGAGTTTTGCATATCTCCCCTTGTCATCATACCCATAACACGTAGTTCCCAAACTTTTCATTATCAGCCTTCCTTTATACGCGGCAAGTGTTTTATTTCTATGGACTAGATCGATTGCTGTTTACTACTGGCTTTGAATTTAAAACTGCAAACATTTCAAAAACATGCATTAACTCAGTTAAAATAACAGCAAGACACCTATTCCATATTAACATAAATAAAGTCTCTTTAAGAAAGAATACTGATATCTACAGGGTAAAAAAAAAGAAAAAAGAAAAAAAATTATGGCAATGTTTTATGTTCTGTAAATGTCTTTGATATTTCATCGAAGACAGATGGAGTCTCGTAGTTGCTTCTGCAGTCAATCTGTTATAATGTGTTAATTTGGTTGAAGTAGAGGAAGAAAATTCAGTGTTACACTAACTTACACGGGGAAGAGAAGTCCTTGGGGCCCCACGATGGGACTTGTAGGCCATTGGTGTCTTCCTGTCACATGTCAAGAATGGCTTCTTTCCATGTCAGGTGCTCCATGGAGCTGTCTGGTGCCTGCAATATGGAGTGATTGGTGGCATATCCCATCTCACAGTCCCTCTTCAAATAGAGAAGCTCACTTGTTATATGTTTCATATCATGGAGCTACTGAGACTTTTTGTTTGTTTTGTGTTTGAGCCGCACCTGGCGGTGCTCTGGGCTTAATCCTGGCTTTGCACTCAGGGATCAAACCTGGCAGGCTCAGTGGACCATCTGGGGTGCAAGGCAAACATCCTACTCACTGTACTATATGTCCAGACCACTACTGAAGATTTTTTAAAATCTCTGTATTTATTTTTTATTGATTTATTTTCAACTGATTTATTGAATCACTGTGAGATACACAGTGACAAAGTTGTTCATGATTGGGTTTCAGTCATATAATAATGTTCCAACACCTGTCCCTTCACTAGTGTACATTTCCCACCGCCAGTGTCCCCAGTTTCCCTCCTGTCTCCCCCCAACCTGCCTCTGTGGCAGACACTTTCTCTCTCTCTCTCTCTCTCTCTCTCTCTGCATTATGGTTTGCAATACAGGTACTAAAGGGTTATAAATAAAGGGATATATTTTACCTCTTTACTGCTGAAGATTTTGTGTGAGATGAAGAATCTGCTCCTTAAAGAGGTTTTGCATCCACCCACCCAAATCTTACTTTACTGAAGAGCCAAGGATGTGGGAGGCAGTGGGCTCATTGAGCATCTTTCTCTAGGCTTCCTCGCCCCAAACAGTGCAAACCCTTTAGCTTTAGGGTGTTCAGCGGGAGTGCCTCCTCACTTCTCAGAAACCCACATGTCATCTTAACATCCAGTCTCGGCTCAGGAAGATGGCACTGAATGCCTTACGAGATTTAATGCTTCTTCAGAATGGGGCTGACCTGCCCAGACGGAGCTAGAGGCTGGCGGAGGAATGGATTCAGTGTTTGTCGAGCTGTCTGCTCGCTGTGAGGAGAAAGGCCAGGAGGGCAAATTTCAGAGATATACTTATATGTCATCATCTTTCGAGCTAGAGATTCATCACTGTTATTTATTTGCTAGATTTATGTCAGATCTTTATTCCGTAAGACAGGAGCTAGTGCCAATATCATTGGATCTAAGTGCCCTCACAACTCATTGATGTTTCTTCCCATTTCTTGTCTAATAGAGAAGGCGCTACTTTGCTTTCCCCGACTTCCAGAGTCATTATTGATTTCATGTCATTTCTTTTAGAAACTCACCGCCTGGGTTTTGTAGGGTTTGACTTTTTTATTTTTTTTTTCTTGTTGGGTCACACCCGGCGATGCATAGGGGTTTTCCTGGCTTTGCACTCAGGAATTACTCCTGGTGGTGTTCAGGGGACCATATGGGATGCTGGGATTTGAACCCAGGTCGGCTGCATGCAAGGCAAACGCCCTACCCGCTGTGCTATCGCTCCAGCCCCGGGTTTGACTTTTGTAGATGAGAAGACTCCATTTCTCTGGTGGGAAAGAGGCAATGAAGCCCATTGGTGTGGGCCAGGAGACAGATGGCCAGTGATCCTGCAGAGCTGCCCATTTTCTCCTGCAGGCCAAGAGGCCCTTTCCGAGCTGTAAATGGCGAAGAGGAGACTCTTCTCTGTCTTAACCCGCTGTGTTCCTAAAACCAGCCTAAACATTCAGTAAGAGGTCCAGCCCTTAATGCCCAGGATTAGGCTCAACCATTTGAGATAACTGGATGTCTCTGATTTACTGGACCTCTCGTAGTGAGAGTGTCAGAAATCAAACTCAGTCTCTGGGAGAAATTGGAACCCTTGTCATTTGCTAATGAGAATAGTAAAATGGTGCGGCTGCTATGGAAAACAGCTTGGCAGTTCCTCAAATTATTCAACAAAACCAAAAAAACCCAAACAGACTAAAAGAAAAAGCTCCTGGGGCCAGAGTGATAGTACAGTGGATAGGGGGAAGGGCATTTGCCTTGTATGCAGCTGACCCAGGTTCAATGCTTGGCCTTGCATATGGTTCCCTGAGCACTGCCAGGTGTAATTCCTGAGTGTAGAGCCAGGAGTAACCCTTGAACATTTCCAGTTGTGGTTCCCCACTTCCACAAAAACTCCTGAACTAGAGGTCATGATGTCTAGGAGAGGGCTATGACTCTATCATCACTCTTTCATGCACTTCTGGGTATGTTGACAGCCCCTTCTCATAATTTTTTTAAATGAGAATGGTACCTACCTCACAGGTACAGTGCAGCTTACATGTTGGTGAACCAAACTGCTACCGCCTAGAACTCTGATCTAGAATGATTAGTTATGTTGACCCTTTGCTTCCTCATTTTATGCAATGAGTATAAACTTTTGTTGAGGATGAAATGAAATGAAATGTGACTTTGGACAAGTCCTTTTCTCTGCCAAAGCATGTGAAACGCAGAGGTTGGTTTTGATGGTCTCTAAGGGTAATCTTCCACCTTCAATGGGATTTTCACGTGTCAGGATAAAATAGCATTTTTACATGTGATTACATATAAGAATGAACTCCATCACTGAGAAACACAACTGTTTGCCATGGTAATAATTCCCTTCTTAACACTGTCATTACTTGGGCCCTTCAAAAGGAGGCACGTATTTTAATTTCTCATTTTATGCCTCTGTCTTTTGTGTGTGTGAATCAACAGAGGTTGGTCCAGCCCTAGCAATTCTCAGGTTTACTCCTGGCTCTGCAGTCAGGGAACATTTCTGATGCACTCAGGGAACCCTGTGGGGTGCCGTGAATTGAACCTGGGACAGCCACATACAAGGCAAGCACCCTCCCCGCTATACTATTTCTCGGGCTCCTGTATCCTTTTTAATTCTATCCATGTAATTTAGTTGCACTTTCATCTGGATAAGAAATATAGGTATAATAACAAGAAGCACCCCCAATGAGAGAGACTGAAGAGAGAGAGAAAGAGATAGAAATTTGTTCTGCCTGCCAAACTCTTATTCCTTCAGGGCCCTGGCCCACCCATTGTCACCTGATTTATGTGCAAGAGAAGCAGCGAAACATGGTGAAGATTTACACCAGGTTTTCATCTTCGAGCTACTGCCTCTCATTCTTGTGTATTCAAGTGCCTGGCACTCAGAGTCTGCAAGTTTATTCTGGGATTGCAAGTGAAAAATGCTTCCATGAGAAGCTCAAACGAGGCATCCCAGTCATCTCTTGGGAGCATGCTGCAGCATCATGCAGTAGCCAGTATGCGACCCAGTGTCAGTGTGATTTACATACAGAGAGGATCGGGGTCTACAGGACGCTATATGCAGGAGTGCTTCATGGAAATGTCTCTTGCAGCCCAGGGTAGGACAGAAGAACTTCCACGCCAGAGGATACCAGGATATCGCTCAGATCATCACTAGCACATTCTTTTAGTAGCTGCGCAACCGTGAGCAAAGTATTCTTTGAATCTCACCCAACTTACTGTAATAAAAAAGAATGATGGTTGGGCCAGAAAGATACTACAGGGTTAAGGTGTTTACCTTGCAGGCTGACCTGATTCAATTTCCGGTGTCACAGGAGTAAGTCCTGAGTACTGCGACTTATGACCCCCAATCCTCCCTGAAGACTTTAATTTTATTTATTTTGGTTTGGGGGCCATACCCAAGGGTGCAGAGGGCTTTCTCCTCACTCTGTGCCCAGAGGTCACTCCTGGCAGTGCTGGGGGGACCATATGGTGTGCAGGGGATCAAACTAGGTCAGCCACTACACCTCTGGGCTTGAATGATTAAATATGGTGATTCTCTGTTTTCTCGTTTTATGCAATGAGTATAGAGTTTTATTCAGGATGAAATGAAATACGGTCCTGTGAAGTATATAGAACCTGGCATGTAACTATGGTAGTTCATGCCATGATTGCTTCTATTTAGCTATCATTTCCAGTAATTTTGCTAAAGATCGATTCTGTCTATTCCTTCAAATGATTTGAAAAGCTAAGACCATATTTTGTATTCTTGGTAGCCATTCTTAAAACTTCAGATGAAACAGAAAGTGGAGAAAGTGTTGCAATAAACGAAGATCTATTTCCTCATGAAAATGACCGTGCTGTACCCTCACACTGAGAGATGTTCAAAGCCTCCAAGAATGGTTAGTTGGTCCTGATTCAGCAGAGTCCTTAATAGTGTCAGGGTAAATCCAATGATGAACATTTCATCTGCCAAAGAAAAAGAGCTTTTTTGTGAGGGGTCTCTAACATACCTTGGGACTTTTGGACTTGCCACATTGATAGAGACTAGCAAGGTGTATGTGGGGAAGAACAACTGTGTTTTACTTTTTTTAAAAGCTGATTTTTGACAGTGAAATCCATCACATGGATTTTGTGTTTCCTTGCCCTCCAATGCGTAGATCTTTGGGACTATCTGGATCACAAGGGGTCGTTTTTCATCTTTCAATCAAAATTATTGGTTCTGTTCAGTTTGGCAGCTTTTTCTCAACCACTGGTTTGTGTTCGCTGTTAGATATTATTGGAGCTCACAAGGAGGTCACAGTTCGGTAGAGAAAAATGAGGCCGAGAGATTTGAAGTGAACCCCCAGCAAAGTAGAAGCTGGCATTTGAACACACTTCCATCAGATGCCAAATTTTGTGCTTGCCAGAACTAGCCCATTGCATCTTAAAAACCCTTTAGCCCACTCCTGATATGGGATGGAAGTTTCATACTACATCCACTGTCCCCTACTGAACTTTGACTTCAGTAGAGATGACAGGCCCTTGTTGAAAGCAAGTGACATGGCCCTTCCTTCCATGGCTCTCGACTCTGGCCTAGAGGCTTGACTGTAGATGACCCGACAATGAGCTCAATTCTTCTCTTTGAAC